>NC_140493.1:27269633-27604633 GCF_964271855.1 Acomys minous
TTGTCTCATTCCCCTGCTTTCTGCTTCTGATGGAGTTGCAGACAGGCTGACCAGATCAGCCAGGCCACAGCTGTCCATAGTCTCTGGGTGGGGCCTATCAATACTGTGAGTGTCCTTGAAGATGCAGAATCTGCCAATGCTTTCTCTGGCTGCTGGGATTACTGGTGGCCGACACACCCTTTCTCTGCCTTCTGTTCCATGGGTTCACTGGCTGTGTAGCCGCTGTCTGCCAAGGCCATGGCCGAGTGATGTAATGCATGAGGGATGCCAGGCTAGGGAAAGAGCCTGGCTTGCTTTTCCGTCATGAGATAACCAGCCTGTGAGATGGAGAGGGGACACATCCTGGAAGGGACACAGAAGTAGACTGCCTTCAACCCAGCGCTGATGGTTCCAGAAAGATGAAAACTACACCAGCAGCCCCTCTGCCGTGGTTTGGGACAGAATCTGAGGAGGAGTAGAGGGTTCCATACAGGAAGTGTGGCTCCTGCTGCTTTCATGGGGGCTTTGCCCACTGTTCTCTGTCTGAAGCATGGGACATCGGGTGGCATCTGGGCAGCTGGCAGCCCTTTCCAGCATCCAGGGGCTGTAGAGAAGTGTCCTTGGTGATGCTGGAGCATAGTTAGGGATCTAGCTTTGTTTGGAATGAAACATGGAATTCCTGTTATGTGCTGAGGCTGGGAGGGACATGAACTGTGACCTCTCAGGGGCATGCCTCAAGCTGTCCTGCCTGCGATGGCATGAGAAGTAGTGGCAGGAGATGGCCAGAAGGCACTACAACAGTCTGGAGACACGGGCACAGGGGTGCAGGAAGTGTTGGTGTAGGCATTCCCCTAAACCCATTGCAGCAGTGCTGGCTGATGTACCATGAAGTGGGCTGGATGGTGCAGGGCTTTGCTGCAGGGATTAGAAGCATGGGGCTTGCAGAGGCGGGGGTAGGAAAAGGTAGCCAATGTGTACCTGTCCAGTGCTGCCAATAGGCTGCCATAGAGGCTAGCTTGGCGTTCAGGGCCCGCTGGGAGCGGAATGTGGGCTGGTGGCATTCAGATGATGTCAGGTCCTGAGGTCATGAGGTGGTTGTCATAGGGAGTGGCTGGTGACAGGGTCCTGGGGAACCTCTGCGTTCTGACATTTTGAGGTTGGCCAGGTAAGCAGACGGCCTCAGGCCATAGCAGGGATGTCGGTGACATGTGACAGGAAAGCCTCTGCTATACCCCACCCCCCTTAAACTGTACAACAACATCCTTATGGCATGCTTGTCAACACTTACATTCCCGTTTGTTTCCCTTTCCCGTACAGGCTGCCGTGACTGTCCCCTGGGCCTCATTTGCTGGCTCTGCAGTGATCAATGGTATCTGGCTGGCTGCTCTGTGGTAGGTGGCCTTTGAGGACCCAGGGCTGTCATAGTTACTACACGTGCTGACCACTGCGGTGAAGGGGTTCTGACTTGATGCCTGTAAGGTGGGGTTTCGGGGAAACCTCTGAATTGAGGGTTTCTGTGGTTGCTGCCAGGTCAGACTTCCTCCTCTGTTGGGTTATGTGTGTGTTGGGGCCAGGCTGGAACAGGGTTGCCCTGGGTGGCACTGTGGTCATCACTAAGCAGTTGACTCATAATGTTTGGAGGGGTGTGTGTCACATGGCATTGTAGGGAAGTCTTTTGTGCTGGAAGGACCTGAGTCCCCTTCTGGAAGAGGCCCCTATTCTGCCTACGTTTAGGTTATCACAAGGCAGGGAGAGCAGCATAGTGGGCCTCTCTGTGTGATAGGCACTGGCCTCAGTGGGACCAGAAAGACTAGTCATTTGTCTAGGAAGGAGTTGGGGCCGTGGTGGGTTGGTGGGTTTTCACCTTCCACAGCTGACTGTGTGCTTCTCTCCCTCTGTTCTGCTTACCCTTATCCATCCATCCCACCCTCCCTGGTCTTTGTGTGCTTTCTCTGCCTGTTCCTCTAGATCCCTGTCCTTGCATCTGTCTACCTTACTGTCCTTCAGTGGTGTATTTACCACTCACCCTGTACTAGCCCTCACCTCTGTGTCTTGCTGTCCTGCTCCCGACTTGTCCGTGGCTCCTCAGACCCTTCACCTGCACATCTCCGCACACTCTGTCTGCCCATCCCTGCCCCATTTCCCTTCCTCATCTTCCCTGCTCTTCTCTCCTACTCTGGGCTCTCCCAGAGCTTCCTGCTCACCACTCTGCTCCCAGCCTCTCTACTCCAGGCCTGAAGGCCAGCAGGACACCAACAAAACCATTGCTGCCAGCTCCAGTGCCACAAAGCAGGGGTCAGAGCTGCGGGGGCTTCTATGTTCCCCCAGGGACTTGAGGCTTGGAAGAAGTGGGGGCTAGAGGAAGAGGAGAGGGTAGTCTGGTCCCTGTGGTGGGGTGCAGACATGGCAGGGGCCAGGCACTAGACTGATCTGTGCAGACGCTCCGGCTCAGTCTGGGCTCAGCATACTTACTGAGAGGCCCTGCTCTTCTGGGGCCCATGGTACAGTGGGCATGAGGGCAGCCTAGTCTTCCTGGAGAAGGACACCCTGAACACCCTGTCATCAGTTTCATAGTCCTTGCCTCTACTGCTTATGTCCTCTCACCGAGCTCTGCTTCCAGTCCCTACCCTTCCACCTATAGCCATCCATACTATGACTCCACGTGAACCCTCTCAGTTATACCAACATTGCTCTGGGTACATGATGGTTCTGCTACCCCTTCCAGAACCATCCACCCTTTCATGTCCACTCATTCCACTTTTTAGCCACACCCTTTCTGAGCTCCCATAGACTTGAGAGTGCTCAGGACACACACGCAACTGCTGTAAGCCTACAGTCTGTTGACCAATAGCCTGCTGCCTGCCAGCCCCTGCCTGCCCCACGGGGCTTACCATGCTCAGCCTCACTGGCTGGTTCCACTGTCCTCTGCTGCTGGATATCTGTATCAGGCTTCCTGCAAAGCCTAGAATACCAAACACCTGCCCTTGACAGAAAAGGTCTGCCACCCTGTTCTGTCAAGCTATGAGTGGTGTGGCCCGCACTTGCAGGGACTGTCAGCAGCAGTCCTGGGGGGGGGGCGTGAAATGAGAAGACCTGCCTATGAGGGGAGTGGCTCAGTCAGCGCAAGTATGAAATAAGGATGGAGCCTGCACATGTGGGTATGTTCCTGGGAGAATGTCCAGATAGTATGGGTCATGGAGACAGTGCATACTGCAGAGAGCTCCTGTGGTTTTGATGCCCACAGAGATGCTGACCGAAGATATAAACTACGATGGGCCTAGCACTTGGGCGGAGGGTGCGAAGACACATGAGAGGTGTAACCCTGTGGGGGATGAAGTGGGCACAGGGAACCCTGGGGGACCACAACCCTGGGCTTGGGGCAGGCTGGTCAAGTGTGCTCTAAGACCACCCTGTTTGCATCAGGAGCGCTGTCAGTTGGACTGGCTGAAAACCGAGCTCTCAGATGCCATTCAGCTATGGAGTGGTGCAGAAGGTGAGGGCGTGATAGGGGTGGCGTCCAGCCAGCTCCTGCTCCTTTTCTTGAATACCCCTCACTAGATGACTTGTCCTGGGTTTGTTTGATGTAGCCTCACCACCAGGGCAGAAGACTCCCCTAAGATTGTACAGGGGCCAGGATCCCATTGGTACATCTTCAGGGCGCGTTCTAGGAAGGATTTGCTCTCAGAAGTGCTTCCCGGAGGTGACCTCCCAGCACCTCCTAGAAGTCTGGAAGAGCAGGGATTGTCAGGGATGGGTATCAGGGAAACCGAGACCCCAGAGATGATGTGGATTAGTGAAGGCCACCCAGCAGGCCCTAAGAGGCAACCTGCCATCGGGAACAAGCAGCCTAAGTGTGTATTAGTGGCAGCCTGGTGCCAGATCATCTTTTTCTCCGTTTATATTCTCCCATAGTCCGCATTTTCTACTTTTTTTTCCCAACAGAGGATTGCAGAAAAGTCCAGAGCACTGCTTCCCAGGGTGCATCGGGCTGACAAGCAGGTAAGCACCAAGCTTTGACTCTATATGGAGCCTTGGGGACAACCCAGAGCCTGCTGTTGTTTATGCCGTGGGAAAAGAGCAGGAAGGGCTGAAGAAGGAGCTCCACGGCGGAGCTCAGAGGAGTTCGGAGCCCAGGCCAGCTTGTTGCCTGTGCCAGCTACTTTGTGCGTGTGTGTGTGTGTGTGTGTGTGTGTGTGTGTGTGTGTGTGTGTGTGTGTGTACATGTGTACATGGAAGAGACACAGTTTTCAGAACCGAGAAGCTTGTTCTTACCATAGACACCAGCCAAACTGATGGTATGGAGTCTGTGAGGTGCACAGGTTAGTGTGGGATGGTCCAATGCAGCCTAGGGGTGTGTTGGCTGGCGAGTGGGTGGTGGAGGTGGCCTGAGGAGGTGGCTGCCCTGCAGGAACTTGATGCATACTCTGGGTTTGATGCCAGCTTAGTCGAATCTTAACTAGAGACAAAGATCCTTTATGCGTAGAAACATTTCCTCTGAAACCCCAGCTGGGAGAGCCAAAGCAGAGACACCCCCAGAAGCAGGAAGTACTTTCCAACTGCACAGTGATAGGACACTGACGACAGGATGAAGACTGAGGAGTTATCAAACCGAATACACCAGTCAGAGAGTAGAAGCCGCCCAGAGTAAGGGACTTCTGCACGGTGGGATTCTGGAAAGTACTCCACCAACATTCGTGAAGAGCTCTTGCAAATCAGTGTGGAGGTGCTCCCAAAGAGGATTTCCAAACGAATAATGAGCAGTGAGCGTGTGCCCAACCAGAGTGGCTACTGGAAAAACTAAAGGTAGCTGGGTGTGGCAGCACATGCCTGTAATCTTAGCACTCAGGAGCCCGAGGCAGCGAGACTGCCATGAGTTCAAGACCAGTATAGTTTATATAGTTTTAGGCCAGCCTGGACTACCGAGTGGTGTTCTTTCTCAGATTTTTTTAAAAAAAGGAAAGGACTGTCATCGTGTTGGTCACTTCACACTACCCCATACCCCAAATAATTACTTGAACAAGAACTTGAATAAAAATACCAGAGCCTAGGATGGTAGATACGGAAGAGCGGCAGTGGGAACAGGGTGTGAATTTGTACCCTGATCTGGAGTGCTAGGACGGCCCGCTGAGGTTGAACTTTGTTTACTGTGGCCCCGCACTTCTGACCCTGAGGAAAAGTATGTTTGTATTCACTGAAAGTCCTGGTATGACCATGGTGACACCACATGTGGCTGGGTACTGCCCACCTCTAGTGAGGCAGTGAAGTCATCCATGCTGGGTTCAGACAACGTGAAGTCCTGAGGATGAACCGTGGCTGCTGGGACCCCCATGCTGTCTGAGACAGTGAGTGTGGCTCCTGGCTGGTGGGACAGTCTGGCCCCAGGCAGAGCTGATGGTTTGATATTGGGGACAAGCTTCGGGAATCATGCTGTCTGTCTTTGTACCACCACTGGCTGACAGCAGAATGGTTGTTTTCCTTCCTTCCTTCCTTCCTTCTTTCCTTCCTTTGTGTGTGTGTCTGGGAGTGTGTCTGTGTGTGCCTGTGTGTGCCTGCCTAGACCACAGGAGTCATTCACCTCCATTTCCACAGGCTGGCTAGAAGTCACTTTTCATGCTATCACATTTGGGGCACAGGGCAAAGTTAGCCTTGGTCTCTTGGCCCATGCCATTTGGAGAAGTTGAAAACCAGATGGAGGCTGCCTTTCCCAAGAGAGAAAGTGGCAACACCTGATCCCTGCTCTTAGCTGGGATTGGAGTGCGTGAGAAAACTCCAGTTTCTCAGAGCCTGAGCCCCAGACACTGCCTGGGTCTGAACCTCCCAGTTCCTTCTCCCTTGGCAGGAGGAGGGCAGGGTCAGCCAGTATCATTGTCCCCAATGATGCCCATCCCAACTTTGTGTCTTCTCATGGGAAACCAAGCCCTTTCTCCAGTGGTCCCACAGCAGGGTTTGTCTATTCCCAAGTCTGTGTGTGTTCAAGCCATGGCTAGGGGTGAGAAAGCTGCCTTTGTCAGCCTTTCTCTAGTTGGAAAGTCATCACAGGCCTGCTCTGCATGCCAGCACCTGGCAAACAAATCCTTAATCTGGGCATCAGAGCTAAAGACTCAAATTGTGCCTTTGTAGGCAGCATAAAGAAGAGCTTTGTCTCCCTTTCAGGAGGCTGGGAGACCCGCTAAACTGTTTCTTCAGTCCTGTCCTTTGTCATGTGTGCTAGGGAAGGTGGATCCGAGTGGAGGGAAGGACATCCCTACAGCGTCCTCCCTGGCATGACTAACCCCCGCCCTTCCCCCTCCACAGACTCAGATCCACATCCCCTCTGTTCCCTCAGTGGGCCAGCCCATCAAAGGCACTGGTTCCTTGCAGCATACATGGGTAGTCTGGTCCCCTCTGCCCTCAGCCTGCAGGAAGCTGTCCTTCGAGACCCAGCCTCCAGGTTTTATCCCACTGAGGGTTTCCTAGCTTTCTTTTCCCAGCAGGTCTGACTTGATGCTGACTGGGTCCATGGTATCTGGTCATGAGATGGGACCCACTTTTTTTCCAGCTCTCTCTTCTGGCCTAGGCCAGCTGTTAGAACAGCTGCAGGTTATACACAGGCTCTTGAGGAAGTGCCATAAGCCTGGCAAAATGTGTCAGGCCAGGGACACAGAGGCAGATGGACCATGCCCCTCTATGGCTGTTTTCAGGGCCTGGTATTCTACTGATGTCCCATGGGTTACAGAGAACCAGTCTTTATAGAATCCTCTCTTGGAATTGGTAGTGATGTTTCTCAGCCCGGGGTCTTTGCTATGCACTGGCCCTCGACTGTGCATCTTGTTTCCTAGGGGCAAGTAGCAGCTCCATGTCACTGATGCTAAAACTATCTGGCCGCACAATAGGAAGCCTCTTCTTAGGCATGCATGTCCTCTGGGAAAGTTGCAAGATACAAGGTCCCAGAGCTCTACACTTAGGTAGGACTACAGAGTGACGGTGCAGTACATACAGCAGGGTTCCCAGTTGACAGATGTGTACACCGAGGCCCCGAGAATGTGGGCGCCAGGCTTGCATCTCACAGGAGGTGCTGTGCTGGGGCAGGACCCTGCTGTAGTTCTTTCCACGAGCCCGGAAGCCCCAAAGACTGCAGAGCAGGAGGCATTGGGGCGGTGGGGGGGGGGGAGGCGGTGCGGTGCGGGGAGGGTAGAGTGAGGCCTGGCTCAGGGCCAGAGCCTCCCCCACCTTCAGGCCCTGCTCACTTCCTCCCACCCACAGGGAAGGGAGGCGATAATTACTGCCTTGGGTGAGAGCACTTGTCAACAGATTTTTAGATCTTTTATTTTACATTCATCTATCCACATATTTGTTTATTTAAAGGCCTCTGCTGACTTCCTTGTGTTCCCATGAGGCGTGGGAAGAACGTTGGCTTAGGAAGGAGACCTGAGTTGAGGGTGGCTTCACCGTCACTCGAAGTGACACTGGCTGTGCTTACTTTGTGCGGGTCCTAGAAGAAGCACCTGGCCGCTTGCCTTCTCCCTCAAAACGAGGTGTTCTAGCTCCATCTCACCAACTCTCTCAGGCAGAGCCATGGGACCCCAGTGTCCATCCTTAGATGTAGTTGGAGGAGCACACAGCTGCCCTGGCTTCATGTGCCTACTCAGGATAGACACGAGCTGGGCCCGGCTGGAGTCCAGCGGTCCTCAGACTCTCCCCCTGGCCATCTCGTCAAACTCATAGCCATTCATTGCTGTGCCTCTCTGTTCCTTAGACACTGGAGACAAGATCCAGCCATCTTTCAAGTCAAGTCCCAGAGAAACTAGCCATGTTCCAACCATACTACTGCCTGAGGGTTCTGGGGCTAAGGGAGAGAGGTACAGGCTGCCTGGGCCATGTGTTTTAAAGAGGAGGCTCCCAGAGCTGGAGAGAGAACTTTGACCAAGCCTTCTATTGAGAACTAGGGGGGCTGGGTCCTTGAAGATGATGGTGGTGCCGGGGCTGAGCTGCATATTTGGTGTTAGAGTGGAGTCCCTCATTCTGAAGCCCCTCCCAGCCTGACCAGTGCTTGGGGACCAGATGGATGCTCAGTGACTGTCTCTCTGGAGCCCCTGCCACAGAAGGCTCTGGAAATGTGCCCAGATTGTCCCATCAGAGAGCGAATGGGGTTAATTGGAGAAATATCATTTATTGTATTAAAGCATTTGGCGAATTAAAGAAATCAAAGAAGAATTAAATTGAAAGTTCCCCACCCCCCAGGTTCCCCACCCTCAGTTCATTCAGCAGGGGCAGGCTCCCTGGGGTGGTGTTTGGGCCTTGACTTTATGGTATCTGGTGGCTAATTATTTCTCTTGGACTCTGGCTTCACGGATTCTGCCTATAGCTGGGCCTGTGGTGTGTCTGCAGCCTTTAGTGAGACAGTGGACTTTGGTCCCTTTTGCAGGCATTACCTGCAAAGGACTCAGAAATAGACCTATGGCCTCTAAAAGCTAGACACAAAGAGTATGTGTTCCTGGGGGTCAGGGATGTACCCCTAGATGTTTTGTAGTCCAGCACATGGCAACTTTGTACACAAGCATGGAGTGTATTCTCCTCAGGCCTGGGAAGGGGCTATGTACACACCATAGGACAGGTGACCAGGGACCACTAACCCTCACTCCTACCTACCTTACACAACAACCTATGGCATCTTCCCTGGAGCATGCTCTCTTGGGCCAAGAGCTGAGCACATGTCAACTCCCAGGCTTTCAACATCCCAGGGCAAGGTTCCAGGACAGAGGTGGCCTGAATGGGATTAGGGAAGAAGACCTAGTAACCTGAGGCTCTATTCGCAGGCCTGGCTGATAGCCAGAAGAACCTTTAATGGAAGTGACAGCATGTGGCAGGGCCAGGAGCAGGTGCTACTTCTATAAATGACTACAGAGGACCTGGAAGCCATCTGTCTGCACAAGGAGGCCATCCTACAGATGGTGGTGAGAGCTGCATGTGGTGACTCCCAACACTCCACCATGGCAGCTACCAAGAACTTGAGGGCTCAAGGAGTCAGCCTGTTGCAGGCTCTCACCCTTTCCCTGGAGGCTGGAGTTTCATCTGGCCTTGCAGTGCTTGCTGATGGACTCTCCTGGGAGTCTTGGGATCCTGGTGGTAGGACAGGGTGCTCTGCTCAACCTGGGCCCCTAAGGAAGTAATTCAGCTCTTTCCCTTGCTGCCTAGAGGAGACTGAGTGCCTGGCATGATGGTTCCTTCCCAGTGGTGCTCAGGACTGACCCTGCAATTTGATGGCGCTGCCAGCAGGTGGCAGAGGAGCTGTCTGTGCCTGCTGTGGCTGTGAAACCATCTAATTTCGTAAGGTATGCTTATGTGTGTTGCCTGCTGGCAGTCTGTCTCTGCAGAGCCCACAGAAACTCTGTGCAGCTGCTGAGCACGTGACCTTCTGAGAGGCACGCGGTGTGGGTGTGTGAGCATAAGCGTGCCCCTCCCCATGAGGAAGTGTAGAACGCAGTAGCTGGGCTGGTGGAAACCTGACTCTGTTGGCTATAGCTCTGAAAACTCCCTCCCTCTGGGCCATCTCTGCTACAGGAATGTTGGAACATGTTCAGGAGCACCCAGGGCCTGCCAGGAGTGATCCTTGAAGAAAATGGACACAGACAGCTCACGCAAGCCTACAAGGCCCCAGCTGAGGACCATCATGGCCCTTTCTAGGCAGGGCCAGGCTCCAGCCCCTCTATCTTGTGCCCTTTCGGGCTCACCTGTGTTTTGCCTCTGCTGCATCTCCTACTTCAACTTGGTAGAGGAATTCTTAGGACCTCCATCCAGTGCTCTCTGAACCCCTTTAGGAACGGTCCCTCTCCTTGTCTGAAGGTCCTAAGATGCTCACCTGCCAGACTTGCCCTCAGGTAGAAGCTGAGGTACCGCGCAGGGGATGCGGAGAACAAAAGAGCAAGCACGAGTAGGCTTTTTGGTCTGTGTGTTGGCACAGCAGCGTGGTTTCCCAGAGCAACCCATGTGAGTCTAGGATCCCATTAGACCAGAGAGGCAATCCAGAGAACAGCCGACCAAGAACAGCCATGGGATGCTCTACTTGGCCTGCCTGTAGCAGTATAGCAAGGTATTCACAGCAGATCTATGAAGACAGGTCCAGCAAGGGAACTTAGAACGGAAGCTCATGCTGCCAATGGGATTGCATTTATTCCCGAGAAGTGTGGTCCAGGCTGCTTGGCATGAGCAAAACCTGAGCCGCACCTCATAGGATGTGGTCCCACAGGTACAGGTCTGGACAGTCTGCATTTTTAGTCTCTCCTTGGCAGGAGCACGTCCTACCTCATGGGCAGTCTGGGGCTGTGCACTACTCTCTGGTTCTGTATGGTGCAAATGGCAGAGTCGGAGGCTTTTCTAGAAATTATTTCCATAGCCCAGTGAGGGGTATAACCTTGTGTTGCGATAGAATCTGGCTTGTAGATCTGGCTGCAGACCCGGAAGCCAGGCTCATGCTCAACTTAGCTCAGCCCACTCAGAACTCTACAGTTCTGAGGCTTGGTGGGGTCCTCAAGTGGGCTGTGGGCAGCTCTTCTTTTCTAGCATGGGCTCCTTATCTGAGGTGGCTCTGCACAAGACACAGAATCTTAGGCTGGCACTCACCAGGTGCCAGGTAGAAGGTCAGTGGGACAGGAGCTGTCATTCTTGGAAACATCTGCAGTGAGTACCACCATCTGTATCTCACTCACTGCCCCTCACTCACCACCCCTGGTCTTTGAAAATGGAACCCCCCCACATATGTCATTAGCTTTGTCATCTCCCTCTAGTTTGCAGCAGGTCCTGTTCAGTGAGGGAGGTTTCCAGGATCAGTGATGGAGGAGCCAGGGATCCATGCCTTTGAGGTTGGGAGTGACCTCTGCAGGTGTCCAGTGCAGAGGGCACTGGCTAGCAAGTGATTGTTAGACAGGTTGGGAATGACTGTCACAGCAGCCAACAAGGCTGGTGTCTTTGTGTCTGCTTTCCTTGCTGTGAGGCAAGTCTACAAGACAGACTCCAAAAGGCTCTTGGGCCCTAGTTTTACCTGTAGGACTTCTGAAGATATAAAACCATGCAGATTCCAAAACTGCTGGAGGACACGGGAGGCACTTGGAGTGGGTGGCCATGTAAGCCCAAGATCCTAAGGTGTTTCTGGGCTGGGTGCTCCAGGGGATTGTGCAGAGCTGAGTCCATGGGATCTTGGGGGAACTGTGTCTGTACCTAACATCCCTTCCATCCTTGGCTTTCTAGAATCATCCTGTAAGACAAATAAATGGCTGCTGCATTTGTGGTGCATGTGGGCCGGGATACATGATAAGTGGGTACAGAATGTGGCCACAACATCCACATGTGGCCACGTCATCCATACATGGCCAGGTCATCCACATGACACTGGTTTTGTAGACAAGCAAAATGCAAGAGTTACTGGGTCATGGAGGCTTGCTTCCTAGGTTTTTGGAGCCACCGAAGTCAGGCAGCATATATGCAGGTTCAGATGCCCTGCTTGGAGCTCTTGTTGGACAATGTGCGAAACTGTCAAAATGCAGCAAACACCCCACAATATTGGAGGTAGCACTTGGCACTGAGTGTGTATGTGTTGCAGACACAAGGTTGTAGAGAAAAAGCTACAAGTCCCCGGTCCCTGTCCCTGTTCTACCATGAGACTCCTGGCCTCTGTCTGTGCTGTGTGTGAGAAGCAGTTTTTTGTGTCTCTGCAGGGACTCATCCATGGTGCTCGGGCAATGCTCCTTCCTGCCTGTGTCTCCTTGGCAGTGTCATCAAGAACCCTCCTCTCCTGTTCTTCCTTCTTCTGGTCTGGCCAGTCTCATGGCCTTGAATTCATGCAGGGGTCACTAATAGCCTGAGTTCTCCTGAACATCAGCAACCCTCACAGCCCACACTTTCCTTGACTTCTCCGGTCCATGAATGAGACCCTGTTGCCCTTGCAGCTCCCCTTCCCACCTTAGCTTAGGACAAGGCCCTTGGGTCCTCCCTCCCTCCCTCCCTCCCTCCCTCCTTCCTTCCCTTCCTCTGTCCCTCCCTCCTCTCTTTCTCTGCCACCATCTATCTGCTAGCAGTTACTATTGCTGTATCCCGTGCCTGCCCCACTGCCCTCTCCTCTGCTGCTGCCCCACCTTCCCTATGCAGCCCATCTGACTCCCTTTCCTCAGTTCCACCCCCTGTACAGAGCGCTTCCTAGAGATGGGGCCCATCATGCTGTGTTTGGGTTTAGCATTCCCTGTAACAACTTGCATGCTAAGAGGGAAACAGTTGGGGCTTTGGAGGCTGTGAGCTGTCATGCATAGTGTGCTGCCCCCAAACTCAGTGGCACTGGAGAGGGCCATGGATTTCCACAGCAGGCATTTGGTTAGACTCTGCAGGGATGGGCTGCTGTCTGCTCCTGGGCTTCTGGGGTCCCTGGTGGGAAGACTTGTGTGACCAAGAGTGACGCAGCCAGCTAGAGGCTGGAACCATGCTGGATCTTCTTTACTGTGCCTCTGGTTCCTGGGCTGATGAGGCTGCCCCTTTAGTTGTCTCCCATGGCTCAGGCTTGCTCACACCTCGAACCTGGCTGCTCAGAACTGCAAGACTCCAAAGCCCAGAGTGCTGTTTCCTTCTGATTTGTTGGTACAGCAACCACAACTTCCCTGATTGACAGGGAAGGCCTTAGGCCCAGCAGCAAGCCTGCGAGGAACCCAGGGCGTGCTCAGAGGCACCCGAGAACCTTGGCAGAAGTGGTACCTGTGCTGGGTCCGATGGCATCATCATCATTTGTAGGAACTCTAGGATGTATTGCTGTTGAGGGGTCTTGATGGGGTTTGTTTTCTCTGCTAATGAAAGAATTAAAAGGCAGGAAAAAAGCTCAAGCGTGACACTGAGAAATCGATAATACAGTAGACAGGACCAGACAAATCAGCATGTGCGTGCGTGCACACACACACACACACACACCAGACACACAGTGAAAGAGCCTCCACAAAGCAGAGGTGGAGAACTCAGACTCGGAAGCCCACAAATTATCCTCGTCTTGAGGACTAAGGTTTTTAATCCTTTGAAGGGTCTTCCTTCCCTAATTTAGGGTTGTTTGAGGGAAGTTAGGATGGTCGATTGGCCCACAGCTATTGTGTAACATGTCCTGAGCCACCTTGAACTCCTTGCTGGGCCTTTAGCAGTGGGAGGTCCTATTGGTGGAGGGAAAAAGCCCTTTAGGTCTTCGTTTTTAGCTACCAGGCCATTGTTTTAGGTCAGGAGGGACAGAGAGGAAGAGGCTGGCCATCTTAGAAGTTTTCTACCTTTATTACCTAGCCGTAGTCTCTCACCCTACCTACCTGCCTACTGGGCGGTCTGCCCAACTCCTAGTCCTTCAGTTGGTCAGAGATATAGCAGGGTGAATCCAAGATGGCCTCTGTGCCATGGAACCCTGAAGTCTTGCTTTGCAGGCCTCTTTGGGTTCCTGCTGGCTCTTGGCTGAGGCAGAACTCCACATGTGTGGTGGATCCCAAGGCTGGGTCCTAAGCCGGGTAAGACTGTGCTCTAGCATTGCAGGTCGCACAGTATCTCTGCCAGGTTATTTCAGTGCAGGCCCAAGAGAGGGGCTATATTCTCCTTGTGAGGAGGCTGTCCATGTCATATGGAGGAGGAACATCCTGTGGACTGGCCTGGCCTCTGGAAGATGCAGAGGCCCTCCTTTTTCCCTCTCCTTTCCTCCCTCCTTTCCTCCCTTCTGCAGTCATCACCTCCTCACAGTCTGTATACTTGCCCAACCACATTCCTGTGGCCTTGCTGTCCCATCCTGGAGCAGCATGCTCCCTGCCTGAACACTCTCACTCCAGACAGTCCCTCCTATGCCTTCTCTGGCACCCAGTTTAATACCTTCCTACTATTCACACACCCCCATCCCCCCTACACTAGAATGTATGGGACAGGCAGCTGGAGGCAGTGGTGTGGTCTGTGCTAGCTATTGCCACATTCCTGTCACTGTGGTTAGCCATTGAGCATGAGTGGAGGTAGGAAGGTGGCTTTGTGCAGAGGGGCTCCTGGAGATGCTTTAGTAAAGGGCTTTGCAGCCAGCGTTTCTGTGTACCTCAGCCCACACTGGGACCCCAAAAGAGTAAGCACTCAAGGTGTTGAGATTCTCAGGATGAGAGAGAAATGTCCTATTGCCCAGCCCAGGTCACAGTCTCAAGTGATGAGGCTCGGGGTCCAGCCCAGGCTGCCTAACTTCAGGATAGGACTGTCCCAAATCAGTAGTTCTCAGAGCTTCTTTATTGGCCCAGTCTCAGAGGAGGATCACTTCAGAGCCAGGATGCTAAGAGCTGTCCTACAAAGCCCCAGCTTGCAGTGGCTGAGTCCTGATCCAGGTATGTCCCCCCATCTCGGGAAGGTGCGTCCTGATCGGTGAGAGATCACATGGGCAGACCCTTGAGCTGCTGCCAGTGCGCTGCTGCACACCGCAGGGTGGATGGCTGGAGTGGGTCCTTCTTTACTGCTGCCAGCTGCTGTGTGTGCCAGGCTCCCCACGTCAAGCTCTCACCTCATGGAGGTCCCCAATAGTTGTCACCTGACCTAGGTGCAGGCTCTGAGAATACTAGCTGCTCTGTTGCCATGGCTACATGATAGGCCTGGGAGGGCTGAGGACTGAATGAGAAAATACAAGAAGGGAAAGACCTTGGGGCCCCCAGATGCAGCATCTGCCACCCTTCCCTGTACTTGGCATGCACAGACAGCCCTGCACAGGGTAAGGCTGCTCCTGCCTATGCTAGCTACAAATAAACAGATAAACACATGACTACATAGAAGTTGGTATTCTGTAAGCTGGAGCAGTTGCCTTTGCAGGTAGACAGTTGCCAAGCTCCTAATTAGGAGAGGAGTTCTGCGACAGAGAAAAATGTGGTAAATTTTTTTCTTCTTTTTAAAGTGAATACATTGCATGTACACACACACACACACACACACACGAGAGAGAGAGAGAGAGAGAGAGAGAGAGAGAGAGAGAGAGAGAGAGAGAGAGAGAGAGAGAGAGAGACTGGGGAGAGGGAGAGAGGGAGGGGAGAGGGAAGGAGAAAGGGAGGGGGAAGGAGGGAGGGGAGGGAAGAAGAGGGGGAGCAGACACACAGACACAGACATACACACTGAGAAAGAGAGATTTTATTATGTGAAGTAGTTCCATGATGCCAGAAAAAGAAGGTTATGTGAGCTTATAATGAGTTCTAGCTTTAGAAGCAATCAAAGGAATAATTGTACAACTTAAACACTGACTAAGGGTGTTTCCCAGTGTCCCTTGCTTCTACTCTCTGTGGCTCATATTAGGGGTTGGAAGCTGTGCTGTCTGCAACCTTTCAGCACACTGGCTAAGGCTGTTCTATCCTAGGTAGCTGGCATCTGGGTAGAGGCCCCAGGGCTTGTAGACTCCCTCCCCCGCCCATGCCTTGCCTTTATCATTCACCAAAGGACAGTAGGTCAACTTCTGCCTGGAAATGGCTTCTTGGCCTAGCTCCAACAGAGGTGGAGAGTGAGGTCTAGATCTCTGGCATATATCCCAGTGTGCCTGGGAGTCAGATCCTAACAGAAACTGAGGCCTGCCCAGTAGCCAGTGATAGGCCAGCTACCTGCCCCAGCTGTCCATTGTCAGCAATAGGCCCAGCAAGATGTCCCAGCCCTTCTGCACCTGCCCAGTCCTGCCACTGTAAGGCTGCTTCCTGCTCTGCACCCTTCTTCCACCAGTGATGCTTGTCAAATAAGGATGCAAAGATGCAGCTGTTGCCACTCCTTTCACAGCATCTCCTGTAGAATGCATGGGGCTGCCTGCCAGACTGGTCCATTTCTTAGTGCTCAGTATCACCAAGGCAGTCATCCAGTCCCCAGCTATTTGGTCTTTGACGTAGCCTAGCTTTTATGGAGCAGGCACTTTTCTCTGAACAGCACTGGGAGGGTCTTTGACCACAAGAGAGGAAGGGGTCCTGGTTTGTGTTGGGAATGAGTTTGCTCTGTCCATACTCTTGGAAGGTATAGGGTCTGTGGGAACGATGGTCATCTGCAGTGAACCACCTCGTCCCCCAATATCAGGTCTGGGGTTGCTTTTGTTCGAGCTGTGGTTTCTCTTTATCCAAAATGGGTGCCTCCCATTCGTCAGTGAGGCCTGAAGAGATACCACCAGGCAGACAGGGATCAGAGCCAAGGCCAGAAGACATAGGGCTTGAGTTTTTCCAGTACCCACAGCCAACCCATATGCCAGGTGGTGCTGTGGGGTCACGGGTACGAGCCAGATGTTATAGAGACATCTAGAAAAGAGAAGTGTCTGCAGAAAATCTGGTTGGATTCCAAGAGCCAGAGAGTGAGATTGCATCTGCATACATGATACAGTTCCAGCCTCCGTTTTGCCAAGTGTGGGCTCTGACCCCTGTTAAGAAGGTTCCGCCTTTTTTGCAATGGCCTCGCTGCACAGAGACCCTGGAAGCCTGAGTCCTCCACATTATCCATGGTGTGAATTTACTTGCCATGTGTCTAAGCTCATCCCATAGATGCCCCACTGTTCCTGGTGCTGAGTTCAGCATAAGTTGACTGAGCCAGTTGTCTCACCACCTAGGACAGCTCTCCCTGGCTCCTCTGTCCTAGTGGTTCGAACAGACACTGCTGTATAATAGTCTGGGATGTCAGAAGTTAGATATGGTGCCTGCAGCCTGTGATGGGTGGCCACACCCAGCCTAGCCACAGTTAGAGGGATCCAGGACCCAGGCTTTCTGTGAAACCCCTCTGAGGCCATGGTTGTACTGCAGTGAATTTAGAATCCCTCAGCCACTGTCTGTCTAAAATGTCTCACCCAAAACCTGTGTGTGTGTGTGTGTGTGTGTGTGTGTGTGTGTGTGTGTGTGTGTGTGTAAAATAGTGTTTATATATAACAAACTTAGTAATAGCAGGCAGCACTGCCCCAAGCTGGGGATTCCCATGCAGTAAATACCCTTTGTACAGGCAATGCACTAAGCTGTAGGGATACATAGTGTCCATGGGGCCTTGCAACCTGGACCCCTGGGCTAAGGGATCAGCAGATTCTTGGTCATGTCAGTCTTTTGCTTTTCTGTCGTCTTGCTAAGGCTGCGGTAGAGTGTTCTATCCATCAAGACGACACAGACATCAGTGTCTTTGCTGCTAGATCAGCAGGAAGTGATGCAGTGTCCATGCCTGATCTATCCATGCAGCAGCCCCCCCTGGGTCTCTATCCTAGGGGAGACCACTGTCCTTGGGTCCTTGGGTGATGGCCAGCTCCCATTGTGGGTAGTGACTGGGGGTGTAGTTAGCCTGAACCTGGGTTTGGGCGCTGGCTTTAAGTGCATAGCTTCATATGTTTTCACGATCTCTACTGTGTAATCCTAGTGAGTGAGCAGCACAGTGTAAGGAGATGAGTGAGTCCCTGGGTAAAATGTGCTGGGACTGGGCTGACAGCAGCAGGGCCAAGGTTGGTGTGGAGAGTCAGAGCCTGGTCTCTGACAGGGTTAGAACCAGTAACCTTGGAGTCTGTGGAGTTAGAACCTGGTCCGGGGCCAACTGAGCTAAGAGCAATTGTCTCATGACAACACTGAGTTGGGATCCCACTCCCAGGGCCCGCAGATGTTGAGAAGGACCTGCTGACCAGCCAGCACCCCGTTGTCCCATCTACTGTTGTCCCCAACTGATACTATGGACAAATTGGAGCTGACCAGAGCTGAGACCCCAAGCTTCTCTCTACCTTCCTGTCCATGGCTGGTTTCTCGCCCTGAGCAGCCACCCTCCCTGAACCGTACTTAAGCCCAGTAATTGAATTGCAATTGATAGTACATGCCGGTTTAAGATCATGCTAATTGCTTCATTTCCCAGAACACTCCTAAAAAGAAAATGAATTTCCCTGTAATATTTGCGGTGGGGTGAAATGACCCTTGTGGAAATCAATCCTCGCTTCATGATGAGCTATGAGTGCTGGGGCAGGGGCCACCTGCACTCCTCCTCGCCTGCCTCAGCAGGTGTAAGGAGGGTCCCTGGCCTGGGCTTATGCCAAACGTGATCCAGGTAAGGGAGCAGACATGACTCCCAGGAGACCGACTTGTTCAGGGTCACACAGCGCCAGTGTGGCACTAGGGAGAGGTAGGCAGCCAGGTAATAGGAACAGGTGTGCTCCATGCTTCCCCTCCCTGAAAGGCTGGAGAGGTCGCAGGACTGTCCTACCCCTTCAGGAGCAGAGGTGGCAGTGTGTGCCTGGCTATCAGCCCGGCCCCTGGTGCAGTCCTTGGCAGTGTGGCCGTATCCCCACATGGATATCTTGGTTACTTCAGTGGACAAAGAGTTAAGATAAGAGGAAGGAGGATGGGAGAGACCAGATGGCAAGCTGGCATGAGGAATCCAGAGTCTCCTTGGCACAGGGTCCGTACATGGTTCTCCAACTACATAGAACCACCCTGTGCCTGGATAGAAGTGGGGCTACTACCCCCAACCCACTCACCTACCCACTTCCTCCCTCACCTACTCCCACAGACGTAACCTGCTCATCCTCCCTACCAGTGAACCCTTGCCTGCTGGCTACTTACCCTGCCACCCATCATACACCTTCCTGTCCCCTGTCTCTTGGATTTGCTCAGCAGAACCCGTAGGACTCATATTTATACCCAGGGAGAAGTCAGAGCCTTCTGTCAGGGAGCTCCTAGCAAGAGGGAATGGACTGTCACTGGCGTGGTGGCTCTATAGGTAACATGGATGTGCTGTGCCATCGATAGCCTCTGGCCTCCATGACATGCCACCACCCAGGTGCAGGGAAAACGTGTTTGCTCTAAACTGCACCTGGGCTGTGTAGGGCCCCGGGGTTTCTGGGTGCATAGCGGGAGCTTGTGGTTCTGAGTGAATACCAGAACTGAGGAAACTCCAGGTCTCTGAGTCTCTGGAGGCCCCTCGTGAATTGACTTGCAGGCCCACAGTGCTCACAAGTCTTCCTTCCTCAGGTGAGGAATGGTCATTTTCACCACACTAGAGCAGTGGCTGTGAGAGGCGAGGAGAGCTGAGAATGCTGGGTGTCTGTCCTCACTGAGGCTCTCTAGACAGGACAGCGAAGATGTCAGGCCTTAGCAGTCTGTCCTGCACAGCTTGGCAGAGCACAGGCAAGCCTCAGGTTCCATCTCAACTTCTGCCACGCCACATCTAGGGTAACCATCTGACTCCTGCTTAGCGCCCTCATGGATGTACTTGACATGCAGAGCATGGGGCATGGGCTGTGGTTAGGCCACCCCACTTGAAGAACTGCAGGTCACAGCAGAGAAAAGTAACTCCCTGTGCTGAGTGTGAGGCTAGGTAGCCTTGGAGTTTGCCCGTTGGAGGAAGGCCTTTCTCCACTCTCTTCTTCCCTCCCTCTTCCTGTAGGCTGAACCCAGACCTGGAGAGTGGGTGTGTGAGTGAAGCTGCCTTGGAGAGGTAGGGCATCTAGTGTCCCTCCTGTGCCTTCTGCTACCGTGCCTATGGGCCACTCCTCACTGCTGTGGAAGTGGGTAGATCCAGGAGGGAGCTCAAGCTTCACTGGCCACGCCCACCGCTTTCTCAAGCTCAGATTGAGGTGGGTGCTGTGACTAGCCCTATTTCATAGTGTCTTCACAGGCTGATGCTTAGGACTCGAAGCTATCCTCCACTGCCCTTCCTGACACCTGTGCGGATGGTTTGTGTTCTTCGCTGGGCCTCTTTAGCCCACAGTGCTCTGGGCCACTCAGGATGCTGGCTTGTGTCTGTGCCGCCTCCTTTCTCCACCACCATCTTCAGAGCCAATCCTGATGGACTGTCCTATCCCAGGAAGCTGCTGGGAGGAGGTCAAAGTCAAGCCCTAAGAAGAGGGCCAGCTCCTTTCTGACCTCTCACAAACCAAAGGACAGCATCAGCTTTTCAGCAAGCAGCTCTGGCCGTGACACTGCAGTGTTTCTCTTCCATGGTGCCTGCTGCTACTGCACACGGTGCAGGAGACACATGGCTCTAGGACAGGCCTCAGACCCTGCCTGCAAGCTCTCTACCTAGGAGGGAAGCAAGAACTTACTAGAGTCCCCCATCTCCTGGTGTAAGGCATAACCCAGGCTTCCCTGACTCCCAGGAGATTAGCTCACTCCCAAGCCCTAACGACCCTTCACTCACCTCCCTCAGGCAACATGATTGACACTGGTGGTCTCTGATGCCCTGAGTTCACCTCCCTCAGGGAACATAACAAACTGGTGGTCCTGACGCTCTGGGATCCTCATGAGAGTGGTCTACATATTACTGATAGTTTTCTGAATTTGTTGACTTACTAAGAGTCGGAAGCAGGAAGGAAGTGGTCCTGGAGCTCTGTGACAGGAGGTGGGGCATTGCATTGGAGGCCCAGATACCCTGTGCCAACCATACCCCTCAAGATTAGCACCAGCCTGGATATTGGCCAGAATGATGCTTTAAGAGCTGAAGACCAAGGCTCTGAGCTGGCAGAAAGACTGGGTCTCCTGGGATACCTGGTCCTTGAGGTGGCCAAGCAGAGCACCTGCTGTCATCTTGTCTCTGACGAGGGCAGGACCCGTGACCTAAGTGATCAAGTATGTCTCTCAGAACCACGAGGCACCAATGGGCCAGGGGTGAGGGTGACTGTGAGGCCTTTAAAGGCAGCATGTGCCTGAGATGGGTGTGCCTGGCTGACCAACCTCATGACTATTGCCCAATCATGTCCCCATACAGATCCAGGACATGTACTCACTCCTTTTGCTCACCTGAGCATTGTAGGGCATGCGCCCCAGTGCCCTCTAGGACTGCATGGGAGGCTGCTGGCTGTAGAGTGGGGTCTCTGGATATCTGATAAACCCAGGAAGTACTGAGTTTGAATGTGAGGTATGCCATAGCCAACTGAACTTACCCATCTTCCTGTGGCCCACAGCCTGTGTGCAGAGCCCTTGGAGCACTGTTTTTGTTTGTTTGTTTTTTTTTCTTTTCTGAGTAGGAAGTCCCAGGCTCAGATCCCCTGGCATGGAAATGGAGCTGTATGAGATGATTAGAAAAGCCACCCCCTTTCCCTCCTGCCTCAGCATGTAATGTACAGGTCAGCTCAGGGCCATGTCTTGGTGTGGGAGGATGCCTACAGGACAGACAGGATAGCAGGTAGATCAGTGGACTAGGTGGGTGGACAAAAGGCGGCTGACTAGATGATGAATCCAAGGTGTTGGATGATGTTGGAGGGGCTGTGGTCTGGCCCTGGTGTGAAAGAAAACATTTCAGCCATAGAACCTTCGACTACTCAGCCCCTAATGGCTGCAGTGCCAAGGTTCTTTGCATAAGGCTGCCACTGGGATTTTCCCAATAGTGGCCGGCATAGCCTGATGTTTCTGTCTCCTTCTGTTAGCCAGCCAGGAGGACGAGGCCCCCCACCAGCCTATGGATGGGCCAATCTGAACCCGAGCCCTTGGACTTCTGTGCAGTCTTCCATGCATCCGTGTCCTTGTTCTCACCTGTATTTCCAACCTCAGCATCCTCTGCAGCCACATGCTTGGAGACCTTTGGCCCTTCCTTGTCCTTGATGCTAATACCTGTACTTCCTTTGCCCTCTCTGGAAGGACCCTGGAAACAGCAGCTGAACCCTACACCTTTGAGCAACAGCTGTTGGACTTTCATGGGCAGCAGGATACCCTTCTGGCCAGCTGGTCCCAGCAACAGAACGCACCGAAGGCCGGGCACAGCCAGCTGCCGTAGCAGCTGAGGAAGCAAAGCCAGTGGCTGGCTGCTGGTGTCAAGGCCGTCAGCTGAACCCTTGAGCACTTGGTGTCAGGATGCCTAGCTGAGGGAGCCACATCCTTGGTCCCATACAGTGTCCCAGCTGATAGAACAGCACAGGGACCCACCTGATGCTCCTGTGATGGAGTACTACCTGTGCCTGGAGGTCTTCTTGGGAATGGTCTTAAAGGTGGACAAGGAGATGTAGGTTGGGAGACGGGCTTCAGTTCATCCTCAGCACCTAGCTGGGAAAAAAGATGCCATGACCAGACCCCTAGGGAGCCAGGACAGCTGGGATCCCAGAGGCTGGGAGTTGACAGAAGACACTTCCCCATGCATGCATGCTGCTCTCCTCTCCTAATCTTTCCCCCACACTCTACAGGAAAGAGGCTTAGCACAAGCCTGCAATGCCAGGATATACTCAGGGGCAACCCTAATGGAGGAGGCAGGGCAGTGAACCTGGCCTCCCATTGTTACAGTGAGCCAGTGCCAATGGCCTGAGCCATCATGGGGCATTTCTCAACAGACCTCAGTGGATGTGGAATGGGTCTCCTTAAAGCCTTCACCCTAATATTCAGGTGAGCCAGGAGGCCTGGGTACTTGTTCCAAAAGTTCTAGAGCTTTCCCTTCAGCGTCACCTTTGTGGTTATAGATGCCTGTGTATACTGCATTAAGCCCTGTGTGCTGTGGGCTACCATTTTGCACCTGACATGTCCTGAAAACAATAATTTTCTTATGTGATCGCAAATCAATGGCAGAAGCTGCAGCAGTGTTGTCAGTACACGAGATCCTAGAAACTGGTCCCTACCCTGGTGCATGGTGAATGGCTCTTCTAGTCTCCCAGCAGGGCAGCTAGTTAGTCTGGTCTCAGACTTTCCTCTGTTTACCCCAGGCTTCATGCTTCTGGTTCCAGTTGGCAGGGCACAGGCCATAGCATCACAGGCTAGGTGGCCTAGGGAACCAGGTCTGGCCACCAGAGGCCATGGTTTGCCAGGATCCCCAGTCTGACCCCGATGGAGGAGGTCAGAAGCCATACTGGCTTGGGTGGAATAGCATCTTGAAGTAGACGGAAGCTTTCTCTTGACTTACACATCACATGGGTGAGCAGTGCCCGTGAGTTCTGTCTAGGAAAAAAAAAATCTAGACTTTATGGCCGCACATTCTGCTGCCCTTGACCCTGTGCCTGGCTCTCCTGCCTCACCCCTGCCCTGGGGTACATGATGCTGTTCCTTCTGTAATTTCAGTCCCTTCTCAGGAAGGCCAGCCTGCTCTCCTGTTCTGTAAATCCCAGAGGTCCTTCTCAGTATCACCAGCTCTGAGAAGTCTTTGGGAGGGGGGTTGTCTCCATTTTAAGTTCTGGTTTACTGAAAATACCAGTGTGGCTAACATTTGCCCCTCCTTAGAGACCACTTTCTAGTGTTAGGGATTTAGCTAGTGTTTAGCTCTACTCTAGTTTAAGATGAGCCCTAATACTATCAGTGCTCACAAATAGAGATCCCACCATAAGTTACACACCAAGCTGTGGTTCCAGCTATACAATGAGCCCCAAGCCTGCTCATATACTGATCAAACAGTCCCAGTTCCATTCATACACAACCCTGGTCCTGGTCATGCAAAGCCCTGGCCTTGAACACATGGAGCCCACACTCAGCGGCGTTATTACTGTTGTTGTTGTTTTTCAGAGCATCCCCTGTGCTGTGTCATGTATTAGGTGTTGAGGACTCAGGTGACCAGAGCAGACCAACACTCCACCACAACCCCAAAGTTCATAGTATGTTACAGAAAAGGAATTCTAAGCAAAGCCAAGTGCATATATGGTAAAAACTCTGTTTAGCCAGTAAAACAGACAGCTGCTTCAGACAGAAACTTCAGTCTTGTCTCAAAGCTGGCATGATGTCCTACACGTGAAATAAACGTGAAGGTTGAGAGTCACAACTGGCAGTGAGCCTGAGGTCCAGGTGGCTTCAGCTACCCCCATCCACTGTGGTCCTTATTAGCTCAAGATATCTGCAGGACCGTCACCATCACACTGATGTCCTGAGCAGCTGGAGGTATGGATGGCATGGAGAAGAAGAAGGCATGCCCGTTCCAGAAGGATGTCTGTTTGCTTCTCCATCCAATTGGCTGGGAAGTGGATGCTCACACTTAGCTGCCATAGAGCTGGGAAATAGTTCATATTTTTAGCCCCTAGTAGGGATTTTGTTACTAAAGGGAAAAAGACATGCTGGGTTAGGTGCCCAGCAATCTGCCAAACTTGGGAGAGCTGGGGCCCGTGTGGTCTAGAGGGTTGGGTATGCCTCCCTCAAGAAAAGATGGTTCAGCAAGGCTGGAACAGGAATTTTGGAGAAATATCTGTGAGTCCTGCAGATGACAGGGAAGGAGGAGTCAGAGGCAACCTGAGTTGAGGGGAGTGCTGGGAGTGGGGCTCTTCCTATGTGTGCTAGTGCTGGGGAGCAGGGCTCTTCTTGTGTGTGCCAGTGCTGGGGAGCAGGGCTCTGAGCAGAGGCAGGATGGCTACTGTGTCTGCCAGTGCTCCTTTCAGTAGCTGCTGAGAGCCCTGACAGCACCGGGGGAATAGGCTTTGGCTTGATCTCCAGCTTAGGGGCTTTTATGGGAGAAGACCAAGTGGGTGCAGGGATACTGTCCTCAGACTCAGGCCTGGACTCGATACTGCTCTCCTGGGAGTGGGCAGGAGGGCTGGCCCAGACTTGCTGGGAAGGAGAAAGTGTGTGTGTGTGTGTGTGTGTGTGTGTGTGTGTGTGTGTGTGTGTGTGTGTGTGTGTGTGTGTGTGTATGAGACTAGAGTCACCAGCCTGAGTGTTTGATGGTGTTCTCAGGGAATATTTTAGCTGGCTGATGGAACTCCAGCTCTAACGGCCTTAGAGAGGCCAGGTAAGCATATGTCATATAGATTAAGAGGGTCTTCACAGCCTGCAGCTTACTGTCGACTTCTTGGGACTGGGCTCTGAGGAGGGAGCGTGTAGGCAGAGTTCTGGACACCTGCCAGCTAACACAGAACTTAGGAGGGACAAACAAATAATCTAACGAGGAAGGCAGGAGGGACAGGAGGTGTGCCCTAAAGGCATCCAGAGTCTAATTGGAGGGTTTCTAGAGAGTTTCTGTCAGCCTCAGGTACATTGGGAAGGCCTCAGTGAAGCAAAGACAGAGAGGATCCTGACTTTGGATAGCTAGAGGGGACAGTGATCGTGTCAGGTGGTGGCAATTTCTGGACTGTCTGCGTAGAGCCTAACAAGGTCTGCAGTGTGTTTCAGAAGAGGGTGTCTGGGAGAGTTTCCTTCAGAGCCAGGAGATCCCCATCACCTCACCAAGCATCCCTCTTGACAGAACAGAGCGGTGAAGTGGCATCTAAAATGGGGAGAGCTTTGATTTCTGGGTCCCAAGCCCACACTTGGCCCTATGCTGTCTGGTCAGGCATGTGAGGCGTTTCCTACAGACCTCATCCTTCTGACTCCAGCGAGCGGACTCTCCACTCCCCTTCCCTTTGTTCCAGGTCATCAGAAGGAGGAACCTGGGTGATCTGGCCTGCTGCTGCGTGGCAGGCATCACAGCAAACTGCGGAGTACCGACAAAGCAGCTCTCAAGCATTCGCAGCTGGCACTGACCTTACCCTCGTCCTTTCCTCTTTCCCTGTCAGAAGTGCTGGTGGGAAGGAAGCTTATGGAAGTAGATGCAGGTAGGTGTGCAGGGGACTCTGTGAGCCCCAGGTGACCCCCACACGATGGGCCAGGCCATTGGGTGGAAATAGAGCAGGGCCTGACAACAGAAGCAAATGACCGTACAATCCCAGATTCTAGCCCTTGGTGGCTAATCAAACACAGTAACATTTCTGTGAAATATTTTCAAAACATAAACAAACAAACAAACAAACAAACAAATCACAGCAATTGAGTAGTCGGTGATGACAGCAATAGCTAGGCATGTCCAGAAAGCCAGCGTTGCTTTGATCTGAATGGGTGCGGTGTGGGGAAGGATGTGGGGCGGCTTGCTATTGATGTACCAGGATGTCTATTACAAACAGATCTGGTTATCCTGTGGCTCTGGGTCTCTGTGAAGGTAGCATATCATAGCAGAACATGTGACAGCAATGCCACTTGCTTCATCAGCCAGGAAGCCAAGAGGAAGAAGAGCGATAACCGTCCTTTGGGAACACATTTCCAGAATATCTAAGGATCTTCCACTTGTCCCTGTATCCTGAACATTCCACTGAAGCATCACCCTAGGGACCAAGTTTTGAACATGAATTTTTTGTGGACGTTCTCTAGACTAACACCATAGCAAGTGGGCTAAGCTATGTATGAATGAGCAAGAAGCCAATGGGATGGGGCCTAAAGAACTTACAGCAGCTAGGGCTGTGGTCCAGGCCTGTAAGCTCAGCTCCTGGGGGAGGTAAGAGGCTTGCAAGTTCAAAGCCAGCCTTGGCTATAGAGAGAGTCCCTACCTCGAAAAGTAAACCAGGCTGTCAACGTGGCCTCATATTAGACCATTTTCACACACAGTGTTCTAGGTTAGAACCCCAGAAAGGGGTGGAGGAGGGGGTAAGGTCTGGGACAGAAGCTAACAGAGATGGAGGCTGTGGAGTGAGTTAGGAACCTGTCATCTTCCTAATGACGGTCCTCAAAGAAGAGAGTAAGTTGGATGGAGGAAAACCGGTGAGTGGAGATGGAGTATCAGATGTGATCCAGAACTGCAGAGACCAGATAGCCCCAATGATCCCAAGCCCCCCAAAGATGAAAAGGATGAGCAATGTTGAGAGCCTGGAAGATGCTGCTTTACAGGAGCGCTAACAGAAATCCTGTCAACAGTTAAGTTGCAACCCCAAACTCATCTCCAAGGACAAAGACAAAACAGAAATTCCAAAGAGAAAACTGAACACTTACCATCAAGAGACACTTTGGAAGGCCTTCCCAAATATGGACTTTGGCACGAACAGAGGTTCACCAAGGGGAAGCATTCAGGTGCGGAGGAGAGTACCCAGGGGTCTGGGTGAGATGGCTCATGTACCAACCCTGAAAAGCTGGTGATGACATGAATGCCTGTGTATGGGATTACAGTTTAAGGATAGAGTAACCACAGAACCATGGTGGAGTATTAATTGAGAAGAATTTTAAATACTCCAAGCTCCATAGATTTGAAAATAATTAAATATTGATTAATATTAGCCTTCATTAATAAACCTGCAAGATTAAAAAAAAGGAAACCTCCAAGGTTCCTTCTTCAGAATTCAGAACTATGAGAGCCAATTAAAAGGGTGAAAAGAGAGGCCACTGACTTGGTTTTGGGGTTGTTGTTGTTAAATGTACAAATCACACACCTGGCAAAGACCTTGAGCCTAAATATGTAAAGAGTTCTCAAGATTCAATGATAAGATAAACAAACAAGCAAGCAAAACCAACAGAATATAGACAAAAGCCTCAATCAAGTACTTCACCTAAGGAGACAGGCAGAGCTGGTCAGCACTGCCACCCAGCTGGAGACACAAAGAAAAGCTACAGGGCTGCGGAGAGATGGGGGACTGGGGCACTCCTGGGGGACAAGATGGCAAAGCACTTTGCAAAGCTGGATGTTAGTTTTACAGAAAGCCTGCTGTGTTTGACTCAAAAGGGCAATTAAACTGTAGAGGCAGGCCAGCTGCTTGCTACATTTGGGAGGTGAGGTGTAGAAGGTTGTGGAGGGGCTGCAGGAAGGTGCCTCTGGTGCTTATGGGCATGTCTGTATCTTGGTCATCATTACAGAGGTTTATGTAGGAGACAGAATGTCATCGAGAAAGAGTATGGGGAAAGCAGATGAAAAAAAAAAACTTAAGGCAAAGCCAGATGCTGAAATAATGTCAGAACCCAGAACTCCCAAGACAGTAGAGATGGAATCAGTACGATGAAGGAAGCAAGAGTCTTGGCTGAATTAAAAGAAAACACAGAATAAAAGGAGAGGCAAGACTTAAAAAATGGCAGGGTGGGGGCAGGGGCGGGGGCGGGGGTGGGGGCTGACAAATAGAGAATAAGCCTTTGTGGTAGGTAAGCTATCAGAGTTGTCCAGACAGCAAAATCAGGGGAGGGAGTTGCGGGTTTTTTGTTTTTGTTTTTGTTTTTTGGTTTTTTGGTTTTTTTAAAAATCCAAGCCGACAGCTAAGAATTGTGAAACCTGAGAGGAAAGTACGGCTTTGCTGTTTGTAACTGGTAGGTGCAACACAAGGAAAAGAACGGGAGAAGTTGAGAGTGAAAAAGTGAGAACAGATGTGCAGGCCCGATGCCAGGTGAAGAAAGGAAAGCCTGGGTGCGGTATTGGCTTCAAGCAAGCGAGGCCTGAAGAGCCTGCAAAGTGAGCATGCTGCCAGCACTCCAGAAGTTACAGTGTTTGGGGCATGGTGGATTTGAGATTTTCAAATTAGGGAGGCTCAGTCTGTTTGCATAGCAGAAATGTCCAGGGCACCTCAGAGTAAGTGGATCACCTTAAGCACTGTGCCACAGAAAAGCTGAGAATGAGCGTGCTAAAGAGTGAGAAGACAGCTTTACATGTGAAAGGATGGACAATCGAGGGAACCCAAGGGAACTGGGAGCTTCTAAAGAGGGGCCGACTCCATTTTTTGCTTTATTCAAGTTGACATAGGCTGTGTCCAGATAAACTTTTTTTTTTTGCAAAGACCACTAAAAGGCAAATAACCAGAAAGATGGATCCAAGAGTCTCCAGAGCATACTCTCTAAGATAGTAAATGAATCCTAAGACTAATCATACCAACGGATTGAGAAACTGAGGAAGAAGTAGACAAAGTCCTTTAAAAATGCAGCTTACCAACATTGCCTCGAGGCTAAGTAGCCCCAGTAGTTGTGAACTCATTAAAGAAGTTCAGCCAGTAGGAAACGTGTCACCTACCATGAGGGCCTTGAATCCGATGATCTCAAAAGTGTATGCTTGACTTTCAAGTGAGAACTGCCAACTCTGAGAACATTTTTTTAGAACATGGGAAAAGAGTGTTTAGTGCATCGCAGGAAGTCAGAGTCGACAGCAATCACATGAGAAAGGAAACTTAAAAGCCAGCTTGTTTCGTGAACCCAAGGGAGGCATCCGTGAACTGAAACACAGCGGTGTCAGACAGCATCCTGTGTGGACTGTGTACCAGACGGATTCACACCATGGCAACCTAACACTGGTCAATACAGAATTCATGAACCTAATTCCCCCCCTACACACTGACAGGGGAGTCCATGACACATTGAAAAAAAAAGATCTGAGGGAGCAAAGAAGTCTGGATTGTGTTTACCAATAAGATTGATGTATCAGAGCCGAGCGTTAGTTAGCACCATCGCCCAGCTGAGGTGTTGGGGGGTATTGAAGACAAAGACTACAAAGAGTCCTTATTCACAGAATCTCAGGGGCAGGAGTCATAGGCATGCTTGGTAGGATGGCGCAAGACCTGGAGAAGACAAGATGTTACTAAAGGTATTTAGAAAGTGGGCGCATGTATAACATCCTCACAAATGGTGGAGGCAGCACTGTTAGCTCTCCTCAGATCCACATATGGGCTCAACACAATCCCAAACAAGAGTCCAACAGTGTTTTTGAGGGTGTTTGGCAAGCATAACATTTAGGAGTGAACAGCATGGCGGGCACATTGGAAAAGAAGTGAAGGGTGGGGCACATGCCTCCTTAGCCTTAGCCTTTCACCTGCCAGTAGAGTGAGGACTGTCACTGTCACCTCTCTAGAGCTGTGGAGAGCGCTGGTGCTGCCTGGCCTTGCAGACTTTAACCAGTTTTGGCCTGAGACAGCAGAGCTCCGAACATGATGCCTGGCCTCAGGAGTCTGGGACCCTGCTCTGCAGGCTGTGGAGGTCCCCTGCTATCCTGAGCTGGCTGATCAGGTGACTGGCCTTGTGTCCTGGAATGGGCTGAGTCATGAGGGTTTCTGGGAGTGAAGGAATGGCCACCAGAGACGCCCTGTCTGTCTGATGGCAGTTTTGAGTAGCTTTGTCCAGCAGAAGTGGTAGCGAGTAGGACCCTTTCAAGTCTGTCCTGCGAGGCCATGAGCTTCCAAGGGCAGATCTGAAGAATGAGAGAATGCCAAGCTAGGCGCAGGAGGGAGGGCTGGGTACTGAACTTGGGGCTGTGTGAGCGGGCTCTGCAGGTACGGGAGTGCTGGGTACTGAGCATGGTAGTGTTTGAGGTGACCATTGGATACTGAGCTGGGCGCTGTTTGTTTGAGGAGGCTGCAGCCTGAGTCATGATTCCCTGACCTTTGACCTTGCAGGAGGATGAGAACAGCTATTGTCACCTTTGTGTAGCTATGGAGAACACTGTGTGCTGCTTGGCCTTGCAGGTTTTAGCCAGTTCTGGCGTCACGTTCTGTCCACTCAGAGCACGTCATTCTACAGTTATTACCTCACTTTGCCCAGTTTCCTCTCCCCCCCAAATCAGGTAAAAACAAGCCCAACATGCCTCATACCTTTGTTGGATGCCATTCAGCATGGGCCCCTGAGTTCATGGCAGCAGAGGCCCAAGGAGGGAGGTCTCCATTGGCTCTGGGAACCAGGAAGGTTTCTTGGAGGAAGGGGCAGCCCTCGTGTGTACTTAAGTGGCAAGGCCTGGGGAGGAAGGAGCCTGCATGCATCTGGAAACCTTCAGGTGCCCTGAAGGTTCTGTGGAGCCAGAGCTGCTCTAGGGAGGGTGCCTGGGCTGTTGCTTAGGAAGGCTGCTGGGCTTTGGAGCCCATGGATCCCCAGGGACACTTTGGTTGGAGGGTACAGGGGGAGACTTCCTTCTTCCTGGCTCTTTCATGGCACTCTTGAGCACTCCCGTGTTGTAACTCCCGGGATCCAGGAGTGGCAGTTGGTGGCATCCCAGGTGCAGGCTGCAAGGGTTGGGAGCTGAGTAGGACCCTACATGGGGTAGGGTGGGAAGGTACGTATTGGGGGGGGGGTGCTGATTGAGATTGCCTTTTCATTTGGAGGCTGCCCAGGTTAAATAAACAGCAATTGAATCTTGCCGAGGCTGGGCGGTGTGTGGTGCCCCTGGGTAGAAAAGAACACTGCAGAGTCTCATTTTGGTGATCAGATTACTATAGATCCTCTCCCAGACTGCTGAGAAATGTAAATGCGAATTGTGTTTCCAGGCGCTGCAGAAGACAGCTTGTGGGGGGGGGGGGGCGGGTAGGTGTGAGGTTCAGGGAGGTGACCTGTCTGAATACAGCCAGCTTAGGCTGGGGCCCTTTCCTGCCTTAAAGAGGGCCCCAGGGAATACCCACTGATCTGCCCTCCCTGAGAGAATGCTGAGCAGAAAAATAGCCCCAGGCAAAGACTTGAACCAATCATCCTGTATTTAATAACATTAAAGTCCCAGTGGCGGGGAAGAGAGTGTTGCCCACCTCAGTGGGTTCTGCTTCCAGGGTCCCTCACTTCGGACTATATGTGACAAGGCTCATGCTTGTGCTCTGCCCTGCCCACCTCACCCCAGAGTTCTCTTGGCCTATTCAGAGTTCCTTCAGAGCAGTGCAGATCTGGCTATGAGGCTGGCTGCTGTGCTCCGTGTCGCCAGGGTTGGATGATGGGTCCGTGAGTGTGTCTGCACCACAGGCAGGGAGGGCCTGGCGAAGTTGCTCCTGAAGCTGGGGTGTCAGCAGATTGGGTTGCCCCCCGCCATGCTGAGCCTGCAGCCCTTGCCTAAGCTTGTTGTCCAGGCTCCTGACTAGTCGGGGAGCCAGAGAGTGAGTGACACTGATGTGGAAGTCTGCCCAGGTCTCAACCCCAAAATACTTCCGCTCAGTGAGGATGGCTGGAGAGCCTGCTTGTTCCCACCTCTTGTGTTCTGAGCTGTAGGAACACAAGGGCGACACTAGGAGCCGCTACAGAGTGGCTAAATGGATGCTTGGCTTGTGAGCAGCAGGATGGAGGATAAGGCAATGTAGCCTAATCAGTTTGCCAAGGCCTCCAGGGTGGCAAGGCGAAGAAGGTAGGCTCATAGCTCCTCCCTAAAGCCTGAGGGCAGCCACCACCCGTGTCAGAGCCAGCATTGATGAGTGTCACTGTCACCCTGTTCTGTCCTCACGGGGAAGAACCCTGGCACCAGAGAGATGGAGGCTGGCTCTGAGACAATGAATGTTCATCAGCATCCCTCACCTCCTGGGAAACAGGTGCAGGTTGCACTTACGAAGGCAGCCTGGCTTATGTGTGCCCAGTGTGGGGACCTGTATATACACCTGTGTGTGTATCATTTGTGCCTGTGTGTGTTTCCACGAACGTTCACATGTGCTTGTGGGCATGCTGCAGCCAAATGTCTTTATGTATGCACTATGAGTATGAGAACATGGGTGTTGTATGTGGACATGTGTGTTTTCAGACTTGTGTATGCTTTTGAATGGGCTCTTTTCACCCGCAGGGTAGGATTTAGGCACAAATAAGCAGGGCCAACCAGGAGGGCAGAAGGTTTCTCTAGGAGATGGGTCCTCAGAAATGACTGAGTTGTTAAAAAAAAGTAGAAAGGGTATGTTGGGCAAGAAAGTGGAGTGTCTGAGGGCTAGGCCTCCAGCTGCTGAGCCATGCCTAAAACACATCAGATCAGCCTCCTCTGGGGTCCCAGCATGCAGGGAAACTCTGAGGTCCCTACCTGGAGGACTAGCCTTTTCAGCCTCCTCTTGTGTGATGGTCCAACACCCTGCCACGGTGCAGGAGCTGCCTAGCTCCTGAGCATGGAAGGGGTGAGCTGGGAGACTCCTGAGGAGGATGGCAGCCCCGAGGAGGAGAGAGGGCTCCTAGAAGCTCCCTGGGCTGTTAAGATGCACTTCAGAACTAGCTGTTCTGGTAGGTCCAGGCTGGTGGAGCGCTTTGGCCAGCCCTCACGTTGACCATCTTCCCATGACCTTAGCCAAAGACTGCCCCGGGTGGGAAGGCTGTGGCCCAGTCAGAGCAGGATTGCTGTTCAAGGTGAACCTTGGGGTTGGGGGCTGAGCCAGGAATGGGAATTGCTTTCTTCAAAGAGGTGATGCAGGGAATTGGGGACATGGCCCCAGTCAGGGTCTCGGCACGAGGGAGACTGGGGGGGATGGGTGTGTGTAGGATGGTCCTTTTCAAGACTGAGACAATGCACTTCTGAAGTGGTGGGGAGTCTGGCTTATTTTGGCAGCTGTATGCAAATTGGATGCAAATGACTCTTTTCTTGCCAGTACCTGTATCTCAGTGCAACAGCGAGAGTCACAGAGGCGAGCCCAGCACATTGCCCTCCTTCAGTGAGCAGAACCAGCGGCTGACCCTGTGTGAGGACTCCAGAAGAGACCTAGCTCATGGTGACTCAGGATGGCTTAGCACTGGGGACATGGCACTCTCACTCAGAAATCTTAGGGAGTCTGGGCAGCAGTTGATGCTTACTTGATAAGTGAGCACTGTCCTGAATTACAGGACTGTGACCTAACTCCAGCTAAGCCAGGGACTCTTGAGCACACTGCTTAACCCCTCTTCATCTCATGACCCTCTGCTGTGAAATAGAACACCACAGAGGCCTTGGGCTACTGGCAGGGGGGGCACTGCAGACTCCTGCTGGTGCTGGTAGTGAGCCTGGTAGATGGACCGGCTGACAGTGCTTCTGGTGTGGGTGGCAATGCATAAAGTGGTGATGGTGGTGATGGAGGTGACTGTCAGAACGGAAGTGGTAGTGGCTGGTGATGGTGGTGGTGGTGATGGTGACTTTTATTGGTCGTGGTGATTGTGATGGTAGTGACGATGGTTAGTTGATAATAGTGGTCTTGTGGTAGTAGAAGGTCCCCCATGCTAAGCACTGTTCAGTGCACTGGGTGACTAAAAACAATAAGCTCTTTTTGAACTGCTCATGTCTTATTCAAAGGCTCTCCAAGGCGGGAACAAGATTCCCAGCGTGTCTCATTACCCAGCAGCCACTGGGGGCCTCTCTGCAGGATCCCTCAGGCTCCTCACACAAACTGTTCTCAGCTTTGCTTGGGTCTGCCCCACCTCCACCCTCAAACTCCTAAGTGTGGGCCCAGGCCAGTCTCTTTGTCATCTCAGCACAGGGCTGAGCTTGGAAGCTGTGCCCAGGACCCTTCACAGGGGGCTGGTTTGGCCTCGGAGCTTCTCTTGGGACAGGGCCTGGACAATGGAGGGCATGAGGCACAGTTTCAGTGCTGTGAGCAGACAGGGCTTTGCTCCTTGGCTGCATTTGAGTGGCACGGGTCTGTGCATGTACCCTGAAGCTTGGGAAAGTCTGGGACTTAGCCGCTTGTACAGCTGTCTAGAGCCAGCATTTGAGACCAGCTCTTACTGAGGCCCACACTTTCCCCAAAGACTTTTGCTCTTTTTATAAAGTTAGGAAGTCCTAGAAGGCTAGCTAGTGGGGAGGAGCCAGAAGAAGGACAGCCCAGGGAAACTCTAGAGCTGAAACAACGCAGCCCCACTCCCGCAAGCTAGCTGTGCACAGAGGGATTGGAGCCCTATGGACCTGTTTCTCTGTGTGGGGCAGCCAAGTTATAGACTAGGTGGCTGCTTCAGGCTGTACAGTGAGGCAATGGCAGGATGCTGGGGTGGGGCTACTGCCTGGAATCCCAGCCCACAAGGCTCTGGGGAAGCCAACTGCTGCTTCCAGTGCCTGGAAAACCCAGCAGAGTTCAGCCACAAAGACCCTGCCTGCCATGCACAGATATGGATCGGTCTCATTAAAAGGCCTTTGCTTCAGCCAGATTTCTGCCTTCCTGTCTCGCTGCCTGGTGGCTGGAGCCTGTAACCCCAGCTCTGTCTGCCAAAAAAAGCCAAAAACTAGGAATCTGCATGGAAGTGACCAAGTCTTCTGGAAAAGGCACAGCACTGTCCCTCCAGTCAACTTTACATTCTCAACTTGGGTCTGGAGGGGGTCTGAGGCAATTGAGGGGGCAGCTTGAGACCCCTTTGCCATCCCTGAAATCTGTGACCACAGTGATAGAGCACCATACACAGCCATGTTCTAAGTCCTGGCTTAGCAGGCAGCAGCTTCCCAGTCCCCAGGAGAGTCCTGGCTGTGAGTCAGGGAGGCCATCATTGCTGTAGCTTAGGAAGTCACTTATGCCCATAGCATCGAGGGTGGTCACAATAATGCTACAGTGATTCTGGATGAAGCCTGCCTGGAATGCAGACCACCATGCCCCAGATTGTCAGAGAGCCAAGAGAAAGGATGGCAACTTCCAGCCAGGACAGCCATGGCCACGTGTCCCCACGTTGTTGCCATTCTCAGCAGACGGGCGAACTAGCAACCTCTGTTCTCTAATGCCTGGGCTTAGGGTATGGTCTTCACTATCCCCACTTTTGTAATCTTTTGCTACCAATATCCTTGTAGCCACTCTACAGGAGTTGTCACCCTCTGGTGCTGGTGGGCTGGCGTGTGGCCTCAGAACTCTTTATGGTCAACAGTGAGCCTGGTGTCTGCTGAGTCCAACTGCCTGCCCAGTTCCTCCTCATCTGCTACTCTGTCCTAGTTTGCTTTCTGTTGCTGTGACAAACACTAACCGCAACCATGATTTGCAGTTAAAGACACGAATGTGATTCTAGCCCTCCCAAGACCTTGGGAAATTCAGGTTTCTTGAAGGAACCAGGGCCAGTTCCAGGAGCGGTCTCTGGGGCCTGACTAGTTCTCCTAGAAGGTAGCATTTCTTTGCAGTGCAAGGCAGTGGGCAGGTAAGTACCACCCCCTATTGGAGGCAGGGTTGTCAGACCCTATGCCCTCAGGGTCACTGTTCCCAGCAACCACAGGTAAGTCAGTGTAAGCAGGACCACACTCCCAACCTTTTTATTTCTACCTGTGCGTCCTCAGTATCAAGAGCCAGCTCTCCTTGCATGATCATCCCCTGTTTGCAGCCCTAACTAAGGGGAGTCCCAGTCTCAGAGAGAGGTCATGGTTATGGGGTTCAAGAAGCAGCGTCTGGTGCTGCTCAAGGAAGGTGAGGGGGTGTGGAAGAACCTCTCTTCGACCCCAGCATTACTTGATTTCTATGAGACTCTGAGCAGTAGCATTCTTCTGCATGAAGTGTCCCATGACCCCAGCCGGGCTGTAGAGTGTCTCCTGTCTGGGCGTCAGCACTGTGGAGAGCTCCTGTCTGAGGCTGTTGGCCTAGGGGCCTGAGGGTCTGTTTTTCTAGTTTAGACCTGGGGCTTAAATACATCATCATTCTCTTTCCTCAAGGAAGTAGGACGGACACTGTATGTGTGTGTGTGTGTGTGTGTGTGTGTGTGTGTGTGTGTGTGTGTGTGTGTGTGTGTGTGTGTGTGTGTGTGTTGGAGGGAGGAGTGTAATGCTCTTCCCCAGACTATTGGTGGCCTCCAGACATTGCTCTGCAGGCACCCTAGCTTTGTCTGGAGAAACTGAGCTGGCCTAGCCGTCACTTCCCTGCACGTTTTTATGGTATCCTTCCTAGGTATGTAAGTTTCCAGGACTGTGTCTTGGTATCTTCTGACCTATTTTGTTGCCTGCTCTGGTGACCAATGCCCATTGTCAGGAGTGTGGATAAGAGGTGTTGAAGGAAAAGCGGATACAGAGGACATCTGAGTAGGGGTGGTCAGGCTTCCATGAAGCTTCACCCTGGAGCCCTGTCAGCCTATACCATACGATGCTTCTGAGAGTTCTTCACAGACCTGAGCCATACAGCACTCTGGGCTTGAAACCTCAGCACTCCCAAGGAACCCAGGCTAGTGGCTGTTTCTGAGAAAAACCTTTCTAGGACAGTACATCTGGTGGCAAGGTGTCCTATATCCCCCATCTGCAGTTTCCTCCATAAACTCTTGCTGCTGCGGGAAGGTAGATGCAGAGCTGGGCGTGACCAAGCATGTCTGGCTGTCTGTGGGCTTTGTTAGTTCGGGTCTCCTTGAACGATGACTTTAGCACACTCCGTGAGCTACTAGGCTCTGCACCAGAGATCTCATGTGTTGCCACCCACTTTGTGACTGGGAGGGTGGTGAGGAAAAGACCCAGACACATTGGGGTTTGCCTGGGATCAGCACCCAGCATCGTTTCCTTTCAGTGGTGTTTGCTCCATTCTCCATGCCAGCCCAGGTTATTTTGGTATAGTGGCTGATGACCACTTTTGGATTACTGTGTTGAGTTCGTAACAAGTTTGGCGTGACTCTCCTGTGCCTCTTTACTCTGAGACTCAGACGGCAAGGGCTGTGTTCTCTAACTCCACAGGGACTTGACAGGAGAGTGGTGGAGGAGCCTAGTGTAGCCTGGAAGTGGCAGATGCCACATCTGTTCCCTGGTATTAGCCAAAGCAAGCTATGACTACCTGTTTCTGATGCCCATGAGGGTAACCAGCCACCATCCCAAGGGAGAGAGGTGAAGGAAAGCCCATGAGAAGAACAGTGGGGCCTGGTGATTGTGATTCAACTCACTATGCCACAGAATTGTTCCTCCGTTCCCTAGGGCCACCCTCTTCTGCCTCCTTATATCTTCGCCAGCCCTAGACTGGCCTAGACCAGTCTTCCTTGGGAGTCTGGAAATCTCCATGCCTTCTTCAACTCTCCAAGTGCAGTTCTGTCCCTCTTCCTTGTCACAGCCTCTGAGTTAGGTTAGACTCTTGCCCTCTCTGACCACAGCGGGAGACCCCTGGACCTGCCCTGTGCCTCTCCTTTTGCTCAATTGACCCTGTCCTGCCTCCGCTGCTCTGTTGCATATTTCTCTCTCCCATGGCACAGCCTGGCATGGCATGGCAAGGGTAGCAGGTGGGGGTGTGGGCACTGCAGTGCCTGCCTAGCTAGCTTGAAGCCTTCCTTTCTCAAGAGTCACTCAGCTGGTAGTGGTCCATGCTGATGGTTAGGCGCAGGGCGTCAGCCTGCCATGTACTCAGGGGAGCAGATGCTGGTGCCTTGATGATGGTGAATGAATTGAGGAAGCCAGGACTGTGCTCAAGAGGGGAGGGGGAAGCACACTGCAGGGCACACCAGAAGTTTGGCAGCTGACTGATTCCTCAGATGTGTAGAGGTGGGACAGGAGGTCAGGGAGATGTAGCATCGGAGCTTATCAGCAATCCAGCTCAGGGGGGAGGGACCCCATGTGGTGTGGGCATAGGGCAGGACCCATGAGCAGAGCTCAGAGATTGTGCTGGGCCACTCGGGGAAGCCAGCTTTGGTACTAGTGGAGGCCGATATACTCTTCAGGCCCTTCTGGGTAGGATTTTGGGACCCTGGGTATAGGAAGGCTTCTGTGTGATGTGTGAATCCTCATCTTTTCTCTTGTGCTGTGTATCCTGGGCTGACTGGAATGGTGCTACTTGCAAGTAAGAACCCTCCACATCGGGGTTAGTCTTTGTTTGTTTGTTTGTTTGTTTTTATTAATTTATTCTTATTACATCTAAATTGTTATCCCATCCCTTATATCCTCCCATTCCTCCCTCCCTCCCATTTTCCCCTTACTCCCCTCCCCTATGACTGTGAATGAGGGGAACCTCCTCCCCCTGTATATGCTCATAGGGTATCAAGTCTCTTCTTGGTAGCCTGCTGTCCTTCCTCTGAGTGCCACCAGGCCTCCCTATCCAGGGGACGTGCTCAAATATGGGGACTGACTTTTACACGAACTCTGGTGCCCCAAGTTTTTTCGTTTTTGATGCAGACTGGAGGCATATGGGAAGAGGAACCTCACTTGAAAAGGTGCCTCCATCATACTGGCCCATAGGCAAGGCAGCGGGGGCATTTCTTTATTAATGATTGGTGTGGGAAGGCACACAGCTCAAAGTGGGTGGTGCCACCCCTGAGCATGTGGTCCTGAGTGCCATAATAAAGCAGGCTGAGCAAGCCATGGGGATCAAGCCATTTATCCATCAACAGCATTTATCCATGGTCTCTGCATCAGTTTCTGCCTCCAGATTCCAGCCTTGGGCTTTTGTCCCCACTTCCCTTCATAATGAGCTATACACTTTAAGATAAAATAAAGCCTCCTCACATTGCTTTTGGCTATGGTACTATCACAGCGGCGGGAAGCAAATTAGGATCCTTGGAGTTTGGATTCACAACTGGCACATTCAGACTGAAGGCCACTGCGTGGCTAGGGGTAGCATGCATGTCCCCTGCCAGGAAGTGCTGGAAGCCAGTATTGCTTGCTTCTGTATTCCATTTGACATGTTTGCGAGGCTGTGCATGACATATATTTAAGATATGACATGTAAGGATGTTCCGGAACCTTCTGTTAACCACATCCTGACCCAAGAGCTGGAGTGTTTGGTACCCATTGCTGTGAACAGCCAGCCCCACTTTGCTTCCTGTCGCTTCTATTTCATGTCTATCATCCCTTTGTTTCCATGTGTCTTTAACTAGTTTTGCATCACTTTGCACAGACAATGTTGGTAGAATGTGTTTACTGCAAAACAATATATTGTTTAGCGTTGCTTCATGCCACAATATTTGCATCTTCTGAGACTGGGTTTCTCAGATCCAGCTTTGTTTCCGGGCTTCAGCCATGTGCTGCGCGCAGCTAGCTTCGGATTCTCACCAGGCTTGGCATTACATAGCATGAGTGTTTCCTAATTTGGACACGAGTTTCGCTGCTGTGAACAGCCCTGCCATAGGCTCCTTGGATGGCTGCTGGTGGGGCCACGGGTCAGGGCTTCTGTAGCTATGTCTTCTCCTGTGACCTGGGTCCTGAGTGTGTGGATGGAGGTTGGATGTTTCCGAGGTGGTCAGAGTTACTCACCCACTCCACCCCCACCCCCCCAATCACACACAGTGTATGAGCTCATGATTCTGACCGGCTCCCACTCCTCCAATATTCCATATTGTCAGACGCCTTAATTTTTGCCAATCTGCTGGGTGTAAAATAGTATCTAATTGTAGTCTTAATTTGCATTTCCCTGATTACTAACGAGGCCAGAATTTTCATGTGTTTATATTTGTGTTTCCTTTGCTGTGGAAAGTCTGTTCATGCCTTTTGCCCATCTTTACAATCGGGTTGTTGGGTTTTTACGCCTTAATGGCTGAGCGATGTCTGCATACACATGGCAGGCCCCCATCTAGGTACACATCTCCATGGCTTGACACAGGCTGAGAGGACCACTTTCCTTTTGCCCTGCCTCAGAGTTCTGCGGGTGATCTGGGATCCCTCTTCATTTGCAAGCTCCCCACATCTAGCACCTGAGAGCCTCCCACCTTTGTTTCTTTGAAAGACTTAATATTCTCTTAATATCCAGTTCCTGACATCTTTCTCTCTCCCTCAGGCTCCACCTGTGATGGGGCGTCTCCCAGCTACAACACCCCAAGGTCCTTTACTCTTCTGTGACACACAGGCTACTGAACGACCAAGGCTAAGTTCCATATTTGCAGTTTCACTGTGACGATGCTGGGCATGCACTGTGGAATGGTTGAGTTAAGATAACTAGTGCCCCACCCCCACCCTTACCCAGCTGACTATGTGGCCTTTATGAGGTGGACGTCACAGTGCACTCTTTACCACTTAATCTCTTGCTGTGACAGAATACCTGAGAGAGGCAAGTTCAGGGAGGAAGGTTTATCTGGCTCACGATTCTGAGGCTCAGAGTATCACTGGGAAGAGGTATGACGTCAGGAGTGTGAGGTCACATTATGTTCACAGTCAGGAAGCATAGAGGAGAGAGAGGCATGGGTCGGGGTGGGGAGCTAGTGCTCTGCTTGCTTTGCCTTTTTATCCAGTCTGGACCATCATCAGCCTATGGAATGTGCCACCCCCACTCCCCCCCATCAAGGTTTACTTTTGTTTGTGTCTTCTCTTCTCAGGTAAGCCTTTCTGGAAACACCCTCACAGACATGTGCAGAGATGTGTTTCCATGGTGATCCTCATCTAGTCAAGTTGGCAATGAGGATGAACAATCCCATGGGCATCAACTTTCAGCTGAACTCTGGCATCTATTTCTCCTGTCCAATCAAAATATCCCTCCCGTTAGCCCACCCGCCCCATCCTCCTTAGTCCCTGGTGGCCACTCATCTGCTCTGTTTCTGCCAGGTCAGTGGCTCCAGGGTCCACACACAAGGGATCCTTCCCTTTTTGTGCTTGGCTTATCTTGCTGAACATGATGCCTTACTAAGCATCTTCCTGACCATGATGGGGTCTCCTTCCCTCTGGAAGCTGAAGGCATTACACTGTGTATACATAGCAGGGTTTCCTCATAACATGGTTGACGGACACACACTTTGATTCTGGTTGGGACGAGTGGGAGTAAGAACAGGACAGACATGGGGTGTGGGTGCTGTTCATTTGCTCTGTACCCAGTAGCAGCTTTACTGAACGTATGGTAGTTTCATTTAAAGTATTTTGAGTGAATCTGCATTTTCCATTATATCTGCACGGATTTAATTTCTACCCAACGCCCATGAATCTCCTTTCCTTGCATGCTCTTTTGCTTTTGTCTTTTCTGCAGCAGCTATTCTAACTTGGGTGACATGATATCCCACTGTCATTTTGATCCACATTTTGTCCAGGGCTAGGATGAAGTGCAAAGGCTGACACAGCGCTCCATGGTAGCTCTGCCACTGAGCCACACCACCAGCCTGGACTTATACTTTGCTGATTGCCACTGAACACTTCTCCAGATGCCATTGGCTATTTGTGTGTTTATTCCTTTGAGAAAGATCTGTTGGGATAATTTCCCCCATGTATTAACCCCTCACTGAATGGCTAGGTGATGGGTGCTTTCTCATAACCCTTTTTCTTTTCCTTTGCTGAGTGTTTCCTATGTGTGGAAGTTTTTCTCTTTTGTCTGCTGTGGGGGTCTGAACAAGAATGGCCCCCATAGGCTCACAGATTTGAATGCCTAGTCATCAGGGAGAAATCCTACTTCGAAGGATTGGGAGGTGTGGCCTTGTTGAAGTAGGTGTGGCCTTGTTGGAGTGGGCATGGCCTTGTTGAGTAGGTGTGGCCTTGGAGTAGGTGTGGCCTTGTTGGCTGAAGGATGTCACTGGAGGTAGCCCAGTGCCTGCCCCGCCCCCTCTCTCTCTTCCTGAGGCCTGTGGATCCTGATGTAGAACTCACACTTTCATCAGCACTGTGTCTGCCTGTGTGCCACCATGAAGAGTTGCTGTGGTCATGGTATCTCTTAACAGCAGTTAGGACATAGATAAAGACATTTGCTTTTGTTCTCTGAGCTTTTGAAGTACTAAATATACCTGTTCCCATGTCCTGCATCATTATCCAACCTTCCTGCATTTTTGTTTGGTTTTTGTTTTTGAGACCGAGAACTGTGTAGCCCAGGATGTCCCATAACTTGGATGTAGTCGAGGCTGGCCTTAAAGTCCAAATCTTCCTGCCACCAGTTCCCTTACATCAGAGATGTAAGACCCCCTCTCTCTCCCTACCCCCCCTCCTTCCCTCTCTCTCTCTCACTTATATTTTCTTTCTGTAGTTTCATAATTTTAAGTCGTGCTATTAAGTCTATAGGCCATTTTGAATTTATTTGTATTTTTTTGAAAATTTCATACATGTATATAATGTCTTGTGTTCATTCACTCTCGTTGCCTTCTCCTATCCTCTCACTCCTGATGAAGTCCCCTTCTTCCCAGATAATCCCCCTTCACCCCCTGTCATGCCTTTACACACACAGACACATAGACACACAGGGACAGAGAGAGACAGACAGTGACACAGAGAGGTGAGGATACAGAGAGAGGGAGAGAGAGAGACACAGAGAGACACAGAGACAGAGATACAAAGACACAGAGACAGAGAGAGAGACAGACAGGACAGTGACACAGAGAGAGGTGAGGATACAGAGAGAGGGAGAGAGAGACACAGAGATACACAGAGACAGAAACAGACGGAGAGAGAGAGAGGGACAGAGTGAAACATTGAGACACAGACACATACAGACATAAGGGAGGGAGAGAGGAAAAGAGAGGGAGAGAGGGGGAATGAATGAATGAATGAATGAATGAGAGAATGAATTTTTGTTTGTGTTTTATTCTTCAGCATGTGCACAGTGATGTTACACAGCAGAGACTATACACCTCCTCTAAATGTCCATGGCATCTTTATCAAAGGCCAGTTTGTGATGTGTGTGTCGGTTTAGTTCTGAGGTTTCTGTTCGTTGCCATAGGCCTATATGTTTATTCTTATGTTAGTGCCATGGTTATTTGATTATTATAGCTTTGTTTGTGGTATGTCTCTGTACCATGTGTGAGCAGGGCCAGCTGAGACCAGAAGAGGGTGTTGGATCCCCAGAAATGGGAGTTACAGATGCTTATGAGCCACCATGTAGATGCTGGGAATCGAACCCAGGTCCTCTGCAAGAGCAGTCAGTGCTCTTAACCTCTAAGTCGTCTCTCTAGTACCACCTTACTTTCTTTTAAAGGTAGTATCTCACTGAACATGGAGTGTATCAATTTGGCTAGGTGGGCCAGCTGGCCAGTGGGCCCCATGGAGTCCTCCTGTCTCCACTCTTGCCAGTATTGGTAACAGGTGCACACTTTGTCCTCTTTGTATTTCTAAGGACCCAGCTTGGTGGGGGTGGGGGGTGGGGGGGTGGGGGGTGGGGGTGGGGGGTAGGGGGGTGCTTCCTTTCATATTTGTGTTGATACATTGTTGTTGTTTCTTACCACTCTCTGTCTCTTCTCTCTCTGTCTTTTGGTGTGTTCTGTAGTTTTAGCCCCTGATTTCTAAAGGTGGCTGCTTAGCACATGAACTTTGAATTCTTTTTGGTGGGGAAAGCATTTGAGACAAAGTCTCATGTATCCCAGGCCACCATCAAACTTGGTATGTAGCCGAGGAAGACCTTGAACTCCAGATCCCCAGGTGCCTACCCGTCCCGAGTATTAGGAAGACAGACATGCAGTACCACACCTGACTCAAGCCTTGCTGTTTCCTAGAAAATAATTGTGTTCGTAAATTCCCCTCCAAAAGTCTGTTTTTGTTGCATCTTTCAAGTTGCGAAAATATACAGTATTTTCATTACTGCTCAATGTAGAAATGTTATCTGTCATGATTTTCTTTGATCTGTTTTAATTAAGAAGTAAATTATGAAATTTCTAATTGCACAGGGATTTTCAATTTATTCTTTTTTTGTTGTGTTCTGACGGATTCATTTTGTTCAGAGAATTTCTTTGCTGTGATAAGGATTCTTTGAAACTGTAAGACTTGCCTTATGTAAACGCACTTGAGAGAAGCACATATTGCTTAATTGCCTCATGGAAAGTATTGCTGTGCATTAAATTCTACCTCTTAGCTTTTTTGTTCCAATCTCTGAAACTCTGCTCTTGTTTGGTCTGCTTGGCCTGACACAAATGAGAGCGGGTTTGGACATCTCTCCCTCCAGCTCTATGAATGTTTGCTTTATATATTTTAAAGTACTTTTATAGGTTGCATACAAGTTGAGCATTGGTGAGTTGCAACCTTCTATTGTGATGGCCAGACTTCCATGCAAAGACCACCTCCACTGTGGGACTTCACTGCTGGTGGTAAACAGCAGAACACTCCACAGAGGCTCCCACCAGGCCCAGCTCAAGTCTTCTGGTTCTTCCAGTACATTCCTTGTCAGGTCAGTATGGAATCCATCTTCACTGAGATATTTATCTTCAGGGTCCCTTGAGTCAATCACGTCTTTGAGATTTTGATTATTTCTTGCTGTATTTTAAAATCTGCTTGCACACATTAGCCTTTTCTCTTGATATTTCGCCAGGATTCTCTAGAAATCAAGGCTGTGAGTGCATGAACCTAAGCATGCTAGGTCACATCAGCATTATTGTTGTCGATTGGTGGTCCTGGGGATTGAACCCATGGCCTCAGGCATCGTAAGCAAGTGCTCTGCTATATGAAACCACATCCCTAGGCCTTCGCCAAGCTGCTCAGGCAGGCTTTGAACACGTGATCCTCCTTCCACAGCTTCCATAGGGCTGGGAGGAGGCCCAGCTCTTGAGCATTATGTCTGACACCCCAGCTGGCTCTGTCTCATCTTTACCCCATGTGGCTCTTCTCAGGAGAAGATGCAAGGTGGCCTGCAAAACGGAGCCAGCAGGGCTGCCATGGATGCTCCAGGAGACCTTAAAATCTGCCTTGTGTCCACTTCCCCTGAGCCCATAGCATCCCCATAAGCCTTTACCTCCTCTTTTGTATAGCTTTCCTGGAAGAGCCTCTTCCTGCCCCATTGGTGAGCATAGAGTTGTTGTTGTTGTTGTTGTTGTTTTGGATGCTGTGGCACCTGTGAGGGGCAATTTGCAGAGGTCTTATCCTGGTTCTTTTATGGCCAAGGAGCAGGGGGCCTGGGAGGCCCAGGGGAGACACCAACTGAATTCAGGTATGAATGAGCAGGTATGCACCAGCTGAAGGGCAGAGAAGGCATGATGCACAGGTGCACAGGTCGGGAGGTGGGGAAGGCCAACAGAGAACGCTGGCTCCGGCAGATGTGTTCCGCCACACCTAAGACAGTCTGAAAGCAGCTCTGGAGGCCGGTGCACTAGGCAGGTGATACTAACCACAGATGGTCAGTGCCACCTCCTGTCTCGGGATGTCCCATTTGTCATTGTATTTTTCTGTCTGGACTGTGAAACAGGGTGGGCACAGACATGCAGAAGGGGACAGCTTTGTCTGCATATGAGAAGGTGCTGATGGTATGGGGAGATAGGACCAAGATCACACCTGTGAGGACTGTATGCCATAGACTGTATGGTATCTCAGGGAGACTTTACTCATTTGTTCAATGGTTGGTTCGTTTGTTCATTCATTTGTTCGTTCATTCATTCATTCATATAAATGTTCTTGGGCCTCCAGATCAAAGAGGACTAGGTGGTGTCGGGAGGGCGCAAGCCCCCAAGGAGAGATGGGAAGTTCTGTGCAGGGGTGCATCACTCCATCTGGGAATCCCAAGGGCTTCTGCTGGGTGAAAAATAGGGCTAGGACAGATTCAGCATGTGCAAAGGCCCTGGGACAGGGAGGTACATGTTGGGAAATGGAGAGTGTCTGGCAAAGGTGGGTATCAGTGCACTTTTGAGGGTTGCAGTGAGCTGAGAATCAAGACCCACCCAATTCTGACTGAGTCTGAGTTGTTTTGCACAGCAGGGTCAGCGAGAGTACCAACTCCCTGAGGTCCATGGCGTGCTCTCTGCTTTCTAGTCACTGTTCACCGGCATCCTCTCCCTCATCTGGAGCCATAGTCATTCTTTGGGGGAGGAAGCTGAGGCTCTGGGTGAGTAGAGAACCTTGTCCCAGCTCACCTCTGTCAAGGCCTCTGGGGAGAAGTGAGTTGCCACATGTGGCCGTCAAGTCAGGCAGTCCTGCTCTCACCTCCACTGTCCCTGTCCCCAGCACCTGAACTCCTCAATTTCAAGACCAGCCAACCTGTCCTTGGTGGTGCTGAGCCCTGTTCCTTGGGATACAGTTTCTAATGCCTGTGTCCTTGTTCTACAATGTTCTCAAGGGACAAGCCCATCTCAGTAATTACAATGTTGGGAACCCACTTAGAAACAGGGCATTTGGGGCATTTTTGACGTGAATACTTAAGAAACAATTCATTCCATATCTATCCATCCAAATGGCTCCAATTTTGAATAATTCTTTTGAAATGGAGTCTAAATTTATATAAATAGATGTTCCTGAAGTGTCATGTGATCCAAATGCATTTGTACGTCATGCCATCTGAATACATTTGCACAGGGAAACAACTCCTGGGGGCATAGAAAGCTGGGTGGGGGCAGTGGGCAAAGAGGCCAGTTGGCTCTCAGGAGGGCATTGGGCCAGCATCTAGAGTCCAGTGCCCATGTTACCACCTGGCCCCAGCTTGGGGTGCTTTGGAGAGTCTTCGTTGGGGTGTCTCCCATCCTGGACTAAAGAGACTAGCTGTCGAGACTCTAGATGGAGCAGATGTCTCTTCAGATGGAAGGCCTTGGTTCCATTCAACTCTTGGTTCAAGCCCATCCTCAAAATCTCTAATCTATCCGTAGATATCTCTGTGTGTTATAACCCTCTTCCATCCCTATGTTCCTGGGTCCTTAACTCCTCCGCCTCTTGAGTTTCTTCTTGGGTGTTTTCTGTCTTGTGTTGTGGAGGTTCTTCCACTGCCCAGGGTTCAGCTGCCTGCTGCGTTAGAGCTGGCACTGGACTGGTTGGAGGTGGTGGTGGAGAGGGCCTTCACTTGTGAGGGGTAACTTCCTCGGCTGTCTGGCCACTTGCCAGGCTTGCCTGTTTCCTGCACACTGTAGACCTATACATTGCCAGACAGGGACTAAGAAGGTGGTCATTGATAACAGGCCTGTATCTGTCCTTCCTCACCTGACAGGAGTCTGCTGAGGTCTGAGGGCCTGTCCCAACAGTAGGCAGGGCAGGCCAATGTCTGGATGGGGCCAGTGACAGACAGGGAGTCCCTCTCCACCAATGCCCTGAGACTGGGATCATCCTCTCTACAAGAGCTCCTTGGAAAAACCTCATTCCCTTCTTCCACAGTCTCCTGATGGAGGAAGCGAGCTGGAGGGGAGCAGCAGAAATCTGCAGAGTATATTCTAGCTGGGAACGCTAATGGCTCCACAATCCAAAGCATGTCTGGAGGAAGGGAGGGCTTTGAAGATGAGCAGGAACCTTCCAGTAGGGAGCAAAGCAGGAGGACACAAGAGCTGGCCCTAACACTCTCCCCCAAATCTCTGACCATGCCCTGCAAAGCCCTGACCATGTCCCCAAAGACTCTCTCATGTCCCCTCCAAGGCCTTGACCCTGCTCTCCCAAGGTCCTGACAAGGCACCTGGGCTTTGGAGCTGGGCATAGAGACAAGGAGCAGACAAGGCAGGGGACCACCTCTTTTTGGAGGTGATAAAAAGCAACCCTGTGTCTCTAGGATGGTCTCAGAGCTCTCTCCAGCCAGAGAATTAACTACATAGTTTTTGCACCATGACTCCTGACCCTACAGATGACACTAATTGTCTCCAATCAGGAGAGTAGTTGAGACTAATTGGATCCCTGCTGCCAGCACCCTCCAGCCCCTCCCATGGGCTGTCTTCTAGGAGTAACTAACTGCAGGCTCTAGGGGTTCACATCTGGAGAGACAGGACACTTAAGGTGCTAGGAGCTCCTTCCTTCTAGGGGTGGTGATGGCTAAAGGGAGTTCCTGATACTCTACCTACTTCTGTGCCCCTTAAGGATCCTGGATGCTCCCTCCCGTGCTTTCAACAGTTGCCTCAATCAGCAACATGACTGGTCTTTGACTCAGTCTGGGAATCAATGAAAATCTTTTCTCTATCCTTGAGCTCCTCTGCCCCAGTGCCCAGAGGTGACTTCATACTCAGCTTCCTTCTGCCTGCCTTGTCCCCTCGTAGCACTGATTCTTTGCTGTTCCTGCTGGCCACTGGACAGTTTGCAATGTGCTGGACCATAGGATGTGAGGTGTGTTCTGAGTCTTGATATTGGTATAACAGGAATGGGTGGGTGTGATGTGGCCTATGTCGTGAAGGTGGTGGTCAGCTAGACACGGCACACACCTGTGGCTCCCAACACAGTGTGGCCAAAGCAGGGACCTGTGTTGTCTCAACAGAACTTGCGTGTTGTCCCTGGAGAACTTGTGCTGGTTGGGCAGCAGTGTGACCACAGGGAAGTTTCTAGGATGTGAGGTGGACAAGTGACTTCTCCAACAAATGGGTCTCATGCTGTGGCTTCTCTGACTCTCCCCAGCACCTCATGTGCCTGGCTCCAGGGCTTTTCCCATTCCCTTAGAGACTTAACCCCATCAAAGGCACACCTGGTCCTCAGTCCCTTGCACTGTGTCCCCAGGTGCTGCTAGACTTGGTGGAATTTCGGAGGACCTTGTGTCTCACCCCCTGAAGCAAGCTTTCTTCAACTCTCCTGAGGTTAGGAATGTGGTTTGTGCCTTTCCAGCAGGGAGCTGAAAATATCAGCCTTTCACACAGCTGTGTGTCAGGGCTGTGGTCTCTGGTCTGCGGGGTGTGGGTGGTTGCAGTGAGGAACAGCGGGTGGTGCCTCACCCAATCTGGTCTCGCGGTGGGAGGCATCGGTGTGGGCATAGGTCAGCTGCAGGAGTTCAGATCCTCTTGGTGGGCAACTCCTATCCTGCTGTGGTGGCTGGAGGGGCCAGTGTGGCTGGCGCAGCGAGGTGGGGGCTGCAGAGATCACATCAAAGGCCTGCCTCTGCTCTGCCATATGTTCGAGCCTGTGCGTCTGGCACCCCTGGGTCCTGCTGTCACCATGGAGCCCGCCTCTTCCCTTGAAGTTGGTGGGAAAGACTCCAGTGTTTGTGGATGCATTGGAGAGGAGGCTGTGCGGTGGGCTGGGCATGGCAGAGGATGCTACAGGAGGGTTATCTGTGGCTCTGCTACTTTGTAACACATTCTCAGCTTCAGCCTGGGGCCCTTCAGCTGTCCCCGTGGTGTAGGATATCTTTCCTGCCCCCATGGGACACCCTCACCTACCCAGTGAAACCCAAGGAGGTGGGAAGTTACTGCAGGCACAGAACAGCAGAGGACAGCCTGCTGTGGAGTGACAGATTGAAGCCCTTGCTGACTAACTTCCCAGAAAGGTCGAGCGTGCCAGATTAGGCAAGACACGGCATGCACATACACACTGACCAGCTGACAAAGAGCATGAAAGCAAGGCAGCTACTGCCTGGGCTTTGGAGCTGGGCATAGAGACATCAAGTTGCAGCTGGATGCGTACCTTTTAGTTTCTGAGCACCGGTCCCTCAGAGCCCAGAAGTGCACACGCTCAAGGTCACAGAGAGGAACAGTGATGACAGGCAGGAATTTTCTGTTTTCCCAAAATGCTAAGGGTAAAACCCTGTACAACTAGAAGATCCATGCAGTGCCTCCCTGGCTGCCATCTCAGTCTAGGGAAAACCAGTATCGGGGAGATCCATGCACCTCTGTGGGCATATCCAGCTTAAATGTGCCATCTCTCTGTAAGGGGTAGGAAGCCAGGTTCTGGCCCTGTTGCCCGGAGTGATGGGTTTAGCTCTCAGATTGACACAAACAGGAACCATGTAGGATGAGGATTTCGATGAGAGATTGCTTGGATTGGATCGGCATGTGGACATGCCTGTGGGGCATTGTCTTAAGTTAATTGATGTAGAAAGACTCAGCCCACCGTGGTCTCCTCATCCCGTACGCAGGGCGTCCGGAACTGTGCAAGTAGAAAGTGGAGCTGAGCATAAGGAAGCATGCATGCACGCATTTATTTCTCTCTGCTCTTGACTGTGAATGTGGCAAGCTGGTTCATGTTCCACCACTGTTACCTCTATTGTGCTGGATTGCAACCTGGAATTTTAAGCTATATAAATCCTTTCTCCCCCTAAATGGCTTTTGGTTAAGGTGTTTTATCACAGCAACAGAAATGAAACTAGGTTGCCAGGCTCCTGGTGCAGTCTGGCTCTATAATCCCTCAGGTGGTGATTTGGGCCACATCATCTCTCTAAACCATCACTTCATCTGCCAATGTGATGTGACAGGACCCTCCTCCCACATATACTTAGCCAGCATCTGAGAAAAGGTGCTGTATTGCTTATGCTGTCAAGGCCAGTGAGCCAGCATCATGGAGCTGGCCATGGGTACCATCCTGATATGGAACCTGCTCTTACCAAGACGTCTGGGATTCAGGGGTTCCCTCATCAGCTGGGAGCTTGTCCAAGACTGATGTGCTGTCTCCACCTGAAGGTGCCCTATCTGGACCAGTATACCTTCACATCACCAAAGGACAGAGAGTCCTAGATGGCTCTGCCACACACTTGCTGTGACACCTGCACACAGGTCCTGCCCCTCTGAGCTCCAGTACGTGGCTCTGGAACACAGGTGAGCAAGGTTAATACTTAGACTATAAGCAGGACTGACGTGGGGGCTGGAGAACAGGTGTAAAGATATCGACTCAGGTTGAGGACGCTTATCTGGTCATTGGTTTTCCTCCCAGGCTCATTGTGGACACCATTCCCAACTCCAGGCCAGTCCCATCTTCCCCAAGAGGACCTCCCAACTCCCCTGTCTCCACAACTGAACGGCTGCCCATCTCTCCCAGCCTGTCCTTGTAGCAGTCACACGCAGAGGCAGGTAGAGAGAAGACTGACAGGATGGAGAGAAGCGTGGGTGGAGAAATGTGGATGGAGGAATGGAGGAATGGATAGTTAAATTCAAGGACTAATGGATGATTGAATTAATGGAAGAATGAATGGATGTTGGATGGATGGATGCATAGGGAGGTGAGTGGGTACATAAACTGGTGCATGGGTGTGTACATGTATAGATGGGTAGGTGAGCGGACACATGGATGGATTACTGCATGGATGGGGGTAGGTGTGCGTACCTGGGTGATGACTGGTGAGTAGGTAGACGGACTGGTGCATAGATGGATGGGTGATGAGTGGATGGATGGGTGGGCAAGTACATGCATGAGTGGGTAGATGAGGGAATGGATATCATTGGACTGGTAGTGTGTGGATGGATAGGTGACAAGTAGAGGGATGGATGGGCTGCTTCAGTTTCTGCTGTGACTTGTGGCTTTAGGGATTAACCTGACTGGAGCCATGAGGAGATTAAGAAGGGAAAACACACCGGCCAGAGGAGCCAGGATTGGTTGGGCCATGTGCTCTGGTGGAGACTAGTAACAGCAGGTGAGGGCTGTGTTTGTTGTTTGCCAGACCTCTGACTGCAGACTCTGCCTACCTTGGCTTGATTTAAGCATCAGCTGTCCTCATGGAGTCCAGGGCAGCATCTTCTGCTTTAACAAAGACCCAAGGTACTAAGAAGGGTTGTGCCCAAGATTCCCAGCTTGAGGGAGGAAGCTGGGTGTCCCGCATGCCCAGCAGACTCCTGCTTCTTCACTCTGGACTTGGCTCCAAGTTCTGTCCAGAATGGTCTCTAAACACACACACAAACACACACACACACACACACACACACACACACACACACACACACACACACACACGATAGTTCTGGGCACGACTTTAAGGGATGCTCTGTCTAAGACTGGCCTCCAGTTAGGCCATCCTTGACGTGTTGCAGCTCATACCGCGTGGGGATAGTGGGATGTGAGCCTGGTGTGTGTGTGTGGGGGGGCTCTCACCCTCAGGACCTCTGTTCACACAGCCCTTTGTTGGTGTTTGATGGCCCACAATTCCTATGAGGTACAGGACCCAGAGACAGCATCCTGACACTGAAGCATTGGCCTGGCTCAGCCCACTCAGGGCCCATGAGTGTATGGTGGGAGTGAGGGGCGTGGAACAAGCCACTCCATCTATAGGCCCCTGTCTCCCCATGAGAGTTGCCAGGCTGGGCTACAATAAATAGAAAATTACAGTATCCGGGCAGTGATCAATGAAGTATTTTTCACAAGCACAAAAATGTAAAGGGCTAAATTGAGGTGCATAGCAAATCATATTTTTAATGTTTTCTGAAAGCCGTGAAATATCGACCCCACAGCCATCGATTTCTATTTGAGAAGCCTGCAATAAGAAACTTGGTCTTTGTAAGCCCCACATGCTGCAGTGCGTACTTATACCTGTATGTACATATTTACGCACCTATGTGGGCTGCCTGAAGCTGGCAGGCCCATCCAGTCTCATCTATCTGCTTGGTTCCCTAGTGTAGGGGCCTTGATGTCTACTGTCAATCAGGGAGCTGGCCATGAGTCAGCTGCTGTAGCCAGAATTCTGTTCATGATGTGTTTAGAAGATATTCCTCCACCAGGCACGGAAAGGGGTGTTGTGCCCTCACATTTGGTGAGGAAGTCACTCTGAGTGGAGCTGAAGGGCTTGCTGAGGAGATGGGCGGTATACAGAAGCAGGATAGTACCCAGGCTGCTCTCTGTGTAGAATACAGGATCCTCCATCTCAGCCTTGTGAGACTCTCTGTCATGGGGCTGTCATGGACACTGTGGTTTGTGGTGTGAATGTAGGTGTCTGGCTTGCAGACCATGGCTTGCAGGTGCTAGACCAGTCCAGGCTTTCAGTATGCAGCCAAGCATCCTGGGTTGGGCCACGGTGCTAAATAAGTATCAGTATGCTTTCATTGGCCAGGCAGTCCCCATCTTTGAGGTCTGATCTCTGTAGGCAGGTGCTGGGCCAGGGTCACACCTGGGTCCCGTGTGCACTTCTTAGAGCTCCTGGACCAGAGAGTGTGTACAGAGGGATACCCATGAGGGCACAAACAGGTAGGAGACTGTGCATTCCTGAGCCTGGGAGGTCTATAACCCTGTGGCTTCCTCTAGCCGAGCCTCGAGTTCTTCATTGGTAAAGTGGGAAGATGATGGCTCCCCTCTGTCGTGGAGAAGAAAACCGTGTTTGTCTGCCCCTTGTTCCCACCTGGCCTCTGTCATACAGATCATGTCACAGGCTTCAGGTTGCTAAGTGTGGGTCTTGGTGGAAGAACTGGCCCAAGCGACAGCACAGAGGTGCCATGGAGTAAGCACTGGCTGGACACTGAAGGGCACCATGGGATGTGTCCAGGAGAAGAGGCTGTTGTGCCTGTGGGCGGGGAGGAGCCAGCATCAGGCTGGGGAACCTGTCAACTAAGAACACCCTTGCTGGGTGAGTGGGCATCTGGAAAGAGATGAGGGCGAAGGACAGGTAAACCAGGCTTGGAGGGGCTCTGAGCAGTGGAACCTGCAGCATCCTTCCAAGCCTGGCTTACTCAGAGCCATAGTGTATTAGTGAGGTCATAGAGCCTGGTGGTACAGTTGGGTATAAGTGTATACCCAGACTGGATTTGACCTTTCTTTGCTCCTCACAATTCTGAGAACTGTACAAGGCTGGCCAGTGACCTGCATCCCCACCCAGAAGCCGACCCCAGGCCCTCTGCTGACTACCAAGTCCTTGGCATCAAACCTGAACCACCCCTATCCTAACCTCTGCCCTCCTCCCTATTCTATTTTCTGCTCTGAATCCTCAGGCAGGGTAGGAGCCATACCCACCCCTCGGCCCCATTTTCAGCACACACTGCAGATGGGACAGCACCCAGCCACATAGCAGCCATGGGCTATCTGTCTTGTGGGTACTGTGCTTTGGCGTGACCAGGAGGATGGCTCACAGTCAAGTTGCCTGATGGCCTTAAAGCCAAATGGCGAGGGTAGAAGTAGAGTACCACGTCTTCCTCTTCCTGGCATGGTCCCAGTCCCCAAGGCCATCCAACCTACCTGTGCCTGCTCCATGACCTTTGCACTCCTCCAGGAAATGATCAGGAAGGAAAAAATGTGGGAATCTGGGATAGGTCCCTAGCTCCAAGCTCAGGGCAGATCTTCTCTGTGCTAGGTGGTGGCTCTGGGCTCACCCACAGCCACCTAGGTAACAGGGACACTTTGCTGATCTCTACAGAGCATTGGTGTCAGAATCTGTCAACTGAGCCTGCTCCTTCCTTTGGGCAAGGAGAGATGAGGACATGGGACACAGCTCAGAAGTCCTGTCTTGTCCTCCCTGTCCCTCTTCCCTCTACCACCTCTTCCTCATTCCCCCCTTTTATTTCTCTGGCTAGTTTGAAAATGATGCAGAAGGGAGGGATAGGGCCTTGTTTTCAGGGTCCCCCATAGATGCTAGGAAGAAACCCTCAGAAAGCAGGAATAGCATTAGTGTTCTCTGACAGGGGGGAAAAAGGTTTTTTTTTTTATTTTGTATTTTTTATTTTTTTTAACTGCAGCAACAGAGACTTCAGAGGGACACAAGGAGGAATCCCTGAGGTGAAGGCTGCAAAATGAATGTTCTGAAAATTGGGATGTACTCGGCAAGATTAACCCCCCCCCTTCCCCAACTCTCTCCTCCGTTCAAAGCAAGCGATTTTGCTTCCGGGTGCTTCTCAGTAATTGCAATAATAAATTGAATAATTAAGCTAAATCCACAGAAGAGAATTAAATATTAATTTCTAATAAGCTCTTTGGAGGGTGTTGATAGCAGAATAAGAATGTGTTCACTCTCCTCTTTGCAGACTCAGTGTCTTCCCTCACCAATGGTGAGGAGCAAGTGTGAGCCACACCAGGAGGGGGACAGTCAGGCACACTAGTCCGGAGCCTGGAAGACTGCCAGTCTCACCCAAACTCACATAAGGCCCTGTCAACGAAACTGGATACCTACCTGCCCATCCGAATACATCTCTCTGGTGGCTGAGGCTCCCTAGTAGGCTGAGTACCCAGTGCCGCCTGACAGCATGATGGGTGAGACAAGACGATGATGTACTGGGAGAAGAAAGACATTAACCTGTGGAACACTGGGCCCCGGAGACTCTTGACAAGCCAGGCTCAAGTTCTGTGTGGCATCTGTGATTCAAGAAGATCATGAACCCTGGTGGGGCGGCCCAGGGAGCCCATGGACGGGCTCATCCCTACACATGGAGAAACGACGGGCAAACACTGAGTGTGACCTGAGCACCTGTGACCCCTGACCCTAGCTATACACTGAACCCTGGCTCAGCTCACACACCGAGCCTGGTCCTGGTTACTCAATCCTGAGCTTTTATGTGGCTGTGGGTCAGTCCTGACCCTTCATGTGAGAGGTCAGAAGGCTCTGTGTTCTCCAGATGGTGAGGTGGGTGAAGGGCAGGCTCTCCCTCTGGAGAGGAGAGGCCCTGAGGGTGTATAGGGAGCTAGGTACCATCTCTGCAGTGAGAGTGGAACCCTTTTATGAGAGCCACAAGGGCTGGGGCCAGAGCAGGAAGGGCCGGATAGGCCCTGCAGATCCAGAGATGGGTGACACCCTCAGATGGCTCTACTGGGTCCTACACAGCCTGTGCTAGAATCCAGGAAGGACCCTGGCTTGGCACCTGGCCATGTCATGGCTTCTGGCTATTCTCTGTGAATCAGCCCTTGTATTCAGTGTGGATGCCTCATTATGCTGGTGTGCTGGGACAGAGATGTGCGTTCCAAGAAACACTGGGCGGAGCCTGCCCTTTGCGAGCCATTGCTTTGGGATTGAGCCTCACACCACATGTCCAGTGATTTTTGGATTTCAGAGAGGGGGCGGAGAGAGAACAAGTCATCTAGCATAGCACGCCCAATGGAAACCCTCAGGGGTGTCTTAATAGTCAACCAATGGCTCCTTGGTTATCAAAGTTTAGCCTGTTGTCTTTTATTCTGGGAGCTGCACCTAATGTATACTTTCCTGGCAGCCATCTTTTTGAGAGTCCCCCATGCCACAGCCGACTCTCCCCTGGGATTTGAAGATATGAAGGAGCCTGGGAACAAAGAAGGGACAGCTGGCATCGCCGCAGAGACCTCCCCTAGCCAGAGCAGCAGAAGCCTGAGAAACTCATCCTTATGCAAACAAAGGAGAAGAGAATGCAGGTGGCCTGTTTTCTGAGCTCTGACCTCAGCTTGCTGGGGAAACCCAGGTAAGTCCCTGGGACCTCTCTGAGTCCACTTACCCCGGAGAAAACAGGACACTTGGGTTTTATGTCTCTCCTTCATCACCATTCATTCATTCATTCATTCAATTATACATGCATTCCGTAGTCACATAAAACACTGATAATCACAGACACTGTCCTAGATGTAGAATCACCCCATATGGCAGACTCCATGGTTCCATGGTCCCCACTGTGCATCACTGGGCAGTTACAGCTGACGTGTGGCTGGTTCACTGGTATCTTGCTCACTTTTGATGCCCCTGCACAAATATACTGCCATGGCTTTGGTTCCCACAGGCCCCATTCATACTTTTGTCTCTGGCAGCCAAGACTTAGCACCATGGATAGTGTCAGCACTGTTCCCAGGGGCAGGAATTCACTCAAGGACCCTGTTTCTTCAGACTTCATCTCCCCAGTGCAGAGACAGCATCTTTGGCCACCTTAAGATCTACTGTCTAGCTGGTGTATGCTGCAAACACTGAGAAGAGACATTCTGATGTGGAAGGGATGAACACCTGGGCCCTGGTCAGGTAGGAATGGGGTGCTCGGTCTTTACTGCCTGCTTCTTCTTCTTCTTCTTCCAACTGTGCTGGCTTCAGCTACTCTCAGGCAAGGGGGCAAGCATGAGGTGAGCACAGTCCTGGGACGGACAGGGAGGACAGCACTGTATGTACCTCCCACCTCTATACATGTACACACACACACACACACACACACACACACACACACACACACATACACCCCTCTGCAAACTTGTCACTTGTCTCCTGGGACTGAGTCCCTGGCACCCTGCAGCTCCTTAGAAACTGTAGCCAAGACACCCAAGCCTCACCTTTCTGTCTCCCCGAGCCATGCCCTGACCTTTCTTCTGTGTGTCCTGCAAGAATGGGACCATCTGTTCCTGTCCAGAGGTCTAAGTGCCATATGGCTGTGGCTCAGCTTGCAGAGGAAAGATCAAGCCATAGAGCTCCTGGGGCTGGGGGATGTGGTGATGAGGCCAGAGGCTGCTCTTGCTCCAAGATGGTGAGACGGTCTAGTCAGGGGTCAGCCCAGGGGCTGGAGAAACTGGAAGCAGTAGTGACTGGAAGTGGGAAAAGGGCATAGCTGGGTCTGAAGGATGTGGGAGAGCCTTCTTTCTCCCCTCAAGCCATTTGCCATGGCAGGCCGAGGGTGGGTGCTTTGCCCAGGACCCATGGGAGAATTTAGCTCTGTGTCCCTAGCCAGGGCCTGGCACAGCTACCAGGGACAGGCTGCTCAATCATACAGAATTTTCTGGTATTACAAATCTAGTTTGGAGGTGTGAGCTGAGCACTGATCATGTACTATGGAGGATGGTGAGGCTCAGGGCTAGTCTACCCTTGGTAAGAGGGTTGGGGGCAGATGAAGAGCTAGCTCTCAGACCAGGCTTCCCTGGTGTGTTGGTTTGAATAAGAGAGAGCCCATGGCCATATAGTGGGGAATATGGCCCTGAGGGAAGTCCCCTCAGTCTTAGACCTAGGGAAGGGGAATAGGGTGAAAGCAGGAGGGAGGGAGGAATGGGAGGCTACAAGTGATGGGATAACAATTGAGTTGTAATATGAATAAATTAAATATATTTTTAAAAAAAGAATGGCCCCCACAGACTCAGAGAGTTAAATGCTTAGGGAGTAGCACTATTTGAAAGGATTAGGAGGTGTGGCCTTGTTGGAGGAAGTATGTCCAAGCGGAGGTGGGCTTTGAGGTTTCAAAAGCCCAAGCCGGGCCCATTGGCTCTCTCTCTCTCTCTTCCTGCTCCTCGGATCCAGATGTAGAACTCTCAGCTTCTTCTCCAGCACCTTGTCTGCCCTGGGCCACCATGCTAGTGATGAACTAAACCTTGAAACTGCAAGCAAACCCCAGTTAAATGCTCTCCTTCATGAGAGTTGCTATGGTCATGCCTAAGACACTGGGGCTACTTCCTGCCCTTGCTTGGAAGTTCCAGTGTGTGGAGGGGGTGTCAGGTGACCGAGTACCAGGGAAGTTCCGTTTGATGTAGGAGCAGAAGAGGAGGGAAGGTGCTAGAATGGCTGAGAAGAAGTGGGAAGGGTCTGAGGGTCTCTAAGTTCAGGGCTAAGTCTGAAGGGCGTGATAATGAGGCAGAAGGACAATGCAGATCCAGCGCTCCTAGTCTCCTGACCCTTTCTGATTCCTATCTGTTGTCATCACAACACGTGTTCATGGGCCTCACTGGCCATCGCGATCCTCAGGCATCCTACTCCCTGGGCCATCCTCATTAAAAAGTGGGGGAGGGTCCCTGAGTGCAGCTGAATTCCTGATCACCTCCTACCAGGCTGCCCAGCCAGCCAGCCCACAGTCACACAGCCACTTCTATAGTAAGAGTTGCTCAGAGCTAGTCTATACCAGGCCTGGCCAGGGCCTAGGAATACGTAAGCCAGCCACATAATCTTCACTTTAAAAATGGTATCTGTCTGGCCTGGTGAGGCCGGCACCCACTATGAGGCATGGTGGGTGAGTCAGGACCTAGCTCAGGCCCAAAGTGAGTCTCCATTAGCTGTGGTTGTGACAACAAAGGGCCATGGACTTGGGAGCTTAGGAACCCAGATAGTTACTGGGCATCGCTCAGCTGAAGTGAGACCAGGTGATGCAGGGCAGGGTCTGCTGAGAGCTGATTCCACTTGTTTCCACGCGACAGGAAGAGGTGGGGTGCTCTCTGGACATAGCGCGCTACCTGACCCATAAGCTTTCCAAGTCCTGCCACTGACATCCTCTCCTTGGGGCTTAGGGTTCATCTTGGAATGGGGGTGGGGGGGGGATACACATCTGTTCCAAGCCCAGCAAGGAGAGGAGTGAGGTGGGCTGGTGTTGAACAGAGGCCCTGAGGGCCTCATTAAGAAGGAAGTAGGTTTTAGAGAATATCCTAGAATCTGTGGGGATCAGAAAAACAAACATAGCAGACAGAGGAAATCCAGCCGCCGAGGCTCAGGAGAGAGACTTGATGTGACAGAGCCCCACAGAGGGACCCTGGGTTGGGGCTGAGGCCAGATGATGGGAGAGTCTCCCATGGAGACTAAGTTTTGAGGACAATTGGGGACTAGTCCATGGAGGGGACAGCATCCAGTGAGAGTGGCTTAGATGGGAGGATTGACAAGAGTGATGTGCTGAAGAAGCCCAGATTCAACCTCGGTTGGGCCGAGGAAGGGCTCAGGTAACTCTGTGCTTCAGGATGGAGCTGGTGGGGGCCTCTGCACGGAATATGGGGGCCTCCCACTGTTAGAGCCCTTCTCTTGTCCTCCCTCACGAGATGGTTCCCAGACAGGGACAGTTGTAGAGGTGAGGACAGGCGGCCCCTCTTGACCCTTCGTTATCCTCACAATGAACATCTGGGTCCCTGGCACCCTCACATCCTGGTATGACACCCCTCCCTGCGCTGCTAGCCAGAGGCACCCCCTCTGTTACCCCTTCAGGGGCACAGCTGTTTTCAAGCTGGCAGCATAAGGAGCTGTTTCTTTGAGGGCTAACACTGGTTACTCCAACCCCACAGTGTCAGTGTAGGTAGCTGGGCTGGCTTAGCTCTCAGTACCTGGCCCTCAGTGTCCAGCTTCCTTCCGTCATCCTTTCTTATCATCTGACCTCAGCCCCAGCCCAGAGTCCTCTGTAGGGCTCTGTCACCTCCTCTGGGTTTCCTCTGGTTGGTGTGTCTGTTTCTCTGATTTCCACAAACCCTTGTCCTCTTACTTTCTGTAGTGTTTGGGGCTCCAGGAACCAGCTATTGGGTGAATCACCAACTCCTTTGGACTCTGTCCTCCTCCAAAGACCCAGGGAGGCTTCTTGGCCTTAGGGAATTGTTGCTTACTGTCATCTCTAGCCATCTCTGCTCACAGCTAGCGAATGGCATTTTATCTCCACTGGCCTTTTATTGAGGATTGAGGGGACATTAATGGTTGGGGCAGACATGGTGTATTCACTGCAAAAGGACAAAGTAAGCATGGCAAAGAGCAGAGAGGGACCACCCACACTGTAGCAAGGATTGCAGGGTTGGGGGACATGGCCAGGGCTATGTGAGTGACCCCTGCAGTCCCAGACAGGTATGTGCTGAGGGCCTCAGCAGCCAGCTGGACAGGACAGGAACTGCAAGAAGGGCATGGGTGGCAGACCCCACAGACACTTTCCAGGACTGACACAGAAGACCTGAAAAAAGGCAGATGAGGCCAGGCGATGGTGGCACATGCCTTTAATCCCAGCACTCAGGAGGCAGAGGCAGGCAGATCACAGTGAGTTCAAGGCCAGCCTGGTCTACAAAGTGAGTCCAGGACAGCCAAGGGCTACACAGAGAAACTCTGTCTCGAAAAACCAAAAAAATAAAAAATAAAAATAAAATTAAATTAAAAAGGCAGATGAGAGAGATGTGATAGGCCACTCCTCACAGGGCCTGCTCCCTGGCTATCATGATGCCCTTAGGGTAGAGAGCAGTTAGGCCGCACTGTCCCTCTCCCTTGGGGGCAACCTCTAACACCAGGAAAACAGCTGGACTGAGCTGTTCCCTAGGAACTGGGTTTTGGGACCAGAGAGTGGCACTATATAGGGGTTGAGTGAGTGTGCATTTGTGATAATGCTAGAGCGGTGTGTGTGTGTGTGTGTGTGTGTGTGTGTGTGTGTGTGTAATGGTGTATCTCCTGGCATGGCTGTTCTGGAACAGGAGACTAGCCTACCTGCAGTGTGACACTTGGCCTGTACAGCTATTTTTTTCTCATACCATGACTAGCCCCCCATGGGGGAGAACAGTCTTTATGTCCTATTGCTCCAAGGGTCCACTGGCTTTGATGGGTGGGTCCATCCTGAGGATTCAGGAGAAGCCCAGTCTCACCAGGGGAATCTATAGAGGTTGGGCCCAGCTCTCACACCTTATTGCCCTGAGGTGACCTTGGGGATCAGTAGAAGTGGGTTAAAGGACTGGGAAAGGACAGTAGAGGCGTTTGGACCTGTTGTGTTCCCACAGCTGCTTGAGGCTCTGTGGTACAGCGGAGAGCCCACTGCCTGTCCTAGGTGTCAGCTGTGGCCCTCCAAAGACTTCCTAGACAAGTCTACGCGGTGCTGCTCAAGCTGAAGAAGAGTGGGTGTCTCATCCTTTAGCTCTCACATCCCTCCCCTCCGCTGAGAGGATCTAACACCCTAGTCCAGCCGGCTTTCCTCAGTTCTGGGCTTCGGAATTTCGAAGCTTTGTAATGCTGCGTCTCTAGGCTGCTTCTGTCCCAAAGGTCCTGAGAAACTTGACACTATGAGGTAGGGGACAGGTGGGCAAAGGGAAGACACCCCCGAGCCTGAGCTGTTGGCCACCTTCCCAGCTTGGTAGCAGCAGAAACACAGGCCCTAGGGTGTCCTGTGGAGGTGTCAGGAGCAAATTGGATTTTACACCTCCTGGTTGCAGGTGTGAGGAGCTGGCTGGGGCAGTGAGGGCGGGTAGAGGACATGCCAGCCTTTGATGCTGAGAGGAGCAGCTGTGGGCAGGCTTGTGATGCTCCTTGGAGGGAGGGGCAGGGCCAGCTCAGCCTGGACCTGCAGGGCAAAGTGACCATTGTCAGCTCTCTTTTCTGTGGCTGTCTGTGTCCTAGGTCTCTAAGTGGAGGTTGCTGCGCTGGAACTTTATCCACAAGGAGGTACAGGGAAGGGCATGGCGCACTGAAGGCAGGCATGCCAGCGGGGAGTGGCTGTGGGCCTGGCTGGGGGGAGCAAGATGGATACGGCTCTGCCTTTGTTTAAGTGATTTTTGGGACCCTTAAGGGTCTGGGTTCATGATAGGATGATCGGTGTACCCCAGGATGCATACCCGTACTGAGGCTGGCTTCTCTGAGCCCCTGCACTGTCAGCACTTCTGACTAGATCTGAAGGAGCAGGTTTGCCAGGTGAGAAGTTCAGGAGAAGGCCAGCAGGAGGGCAGGGCAGGACAGTGCTGACAAGCACAGCTGCTAGTGCCATGTTAAACCCAGCACCCCTCCCCCTCCGGCCTAAAGTGCCAGGAGTGTCAGGATGACCTTCAGCTCCCCCCACCCCTTCTGGAGCAGCAGGAGGCCCAGAGCCATGTGGCTGTCTAGCTATATAGGAGAGCGCCTAACCTGGGGTACCCATCTGGTGTGCAGACAGTTCAGGCCCAGGCTGACACAAGCAGTGACCACAGAGGTTCCCCCAAGGAATCATCAAGTCAGGCTGGATTCTGGCCGCAACCTCACTCTTCTTGGAGGATGAGAACTAATGTGAGGTGGGCTTTCCTGGCATGGCCAAGAGTTCTGGGGGGCGGGGGCACTTCCCCATGTTGCACACGCTGGGTCCAGAACTGTCAGGCCAGGCAAGTTTGGTGGTAGAAACCAAGAGTGAGTTGTGCATTTCTTTTGGAAGTATGGGTACAGGGGAGTGGGGTGAGTGTGCATGTGTGTGTGCACGTGCACTCGCACAACCATTTGTACATGTGTGTTGTGGGGAGAGGGGGAAGGAGTGCTGTGATGGAAGACAGGAGGAGGAGGAGGATGGAGATGGGCAGAGCCTCAGGTGGTACCCAGCAGGTTCATCAGAGATGCTGCCCTAGTGGGAGTCCCTCTCCAGGGCACGCAGGTCTGTGCAGCCTCGTCTTTGCTTTCTCTCCTCTCCATAGACTCTCCCGCCCTCCTGGCTGGCTGGCAATGGGTGGTGTAGGGTTGCACAGTCCTACTCCAGCCTGCCCACCTCTCCTCACCAAGCCTTGGTTCCTTGCCTGTGAGGTGACAGGTACCAGTGGGAGTGTTGTGACATGGGCCTGCAGAACATACAGCTCAGAGTCTGTCACCTGGCTGGCTGGGCCTCGCATCCTTTATGCAACAGCCGTCACAAGGATTCTGCTACAGGACTCACCATCTAGAAGTTCTATGACTGACTGCTTGACTCACCTCAGTACTTATAGAGCCAACGCCTCATCTGTAGTGGCCCCAGCTGAGCCACCTGAGGCAAGGACTGAACAGGAAAAGTCCTGTCATGTCAGTGGCAGCCATAGGACCTGTACATCCCCATGGCCTAAGGTGACCACAGGGGAACCAGGCAGCCAGGTTCTCCTCTCTGAGCTTACCCACCACACACTTCCTGTTCACCTCAGCCAGCCAGCCAGGTTCTGGAAAGATCACTACAGCGTGCATCTGCCATTCCCTGTCCCCAAGCAGTGGTGGGGCGAGGACCAGGCAGATGATCTTGGATCTTGGATGAGTCCTCTCTGCTCAGGGAGGTAGAAGCTGGCTCGGTGGGAGTTTGGGCCTCCTGGAAGTAGCTGGGTATTTCAAGCCTGGCTTCCTTCCCTAGAGAGGTCTCCATGTGCTCAGAGTTCTCCCTAGAGATACTACCTGAGAAGCCCCATCCTGCTGGGGCAGACTGAATGTGGGGGTACCATGCTGGGCAGGGCCATGGCTGGTGCCACTGGGGCACAGGGCAGGCCTCGCCATGCTGAACCCCCTTCTATCCCTAAGCAATTCCTCTATCCTTTGGCTGTTCTCACCTCAAGAGCCACCTACCCTGACTCAGTTACTGTCTCTATAACTGCCACTGGGAAGCTTGAGTGTCTCTCTTGAACTCTCTGGGAGGGTCCAGTTTCCTCCTACAGCTAGGCCCATGGGTATTCCTCTCTTCCATGTCCTGTGTGATGACGTCATCCTGGAACCCCTGTCAGGGCCTGGGGGTGACTGTGCCACTTCTTCCCCTGCAGAAGCCCTTTCATGGATTCTGTCTCACTTATTCCATCTCTCCCTCTGTCTGCGTTCTGCCCCATCCAGGCCTTCACTCTCTTGCCTACCCAACCTTCTGCTCACCAGCCTCCTGCTCCCACAGCTGAGGGGAGCCCTATTCTCCGCCCCCTTTAACTCGTCCAGCTGACCACACCAGCCTCTTCTACCCTAACCCACCCAGTTGACCATGTGGCCCTCTACATGGCCAGCTGACTGGCCTGTGGTCATTCTAGGGGCAGACTCTTCAGCCTGGGCTCAGTCTTTCAAAGCTGGTTTCAACCAGAACCCACTGGTATAAGTGGCAGAAGTCAGCCCCGCCACAGCCCTAATGAGGAAAAATCCTGAGGCTGTGGAAGAGCTCCCAGAAGAAGCCATACTGAGCCCCAAAGACTCACAAGCTGGGGGGAAGTCTGCTGGACCTGGCTCCCTGAGGACGTCAGGAGACCTCAGGTAGTGTGTGTGTGTGTGTGTGTGTGTGTGTGTGTGTGTGTGTGTGTGTGTCCTCCTATGTGTTGTGTTCACATCACTGATGATTCTCATGCCCCTCACCTAACATGGTACAACTCAGGCTAGCAACCAAATACAAGGACTGCACTGCACACACTCTCTCCCCAAAGGAAGGAGGTCTCATGCCTTCCTCTCGCTCCTGCACCCTTGCTCCATATCACCAACCATAAGGTTGAGTATCAGTAGTAGCCTGATGCTACCATAACCTGAGTTATGTTGAGGATAGGGAATGGAGAAATGGCAGAAACGTTATTCTATAGCTGAGGGACTATATTCTATAGTCAGTATGGTGCGTAACAAACAGTCTCGATAAAGTGGGTCCATTTTGCTCACTTGCTGTATATTTCAGCAGTACTGTATGGGACAGCTGACTTCTGTTTCTCCTAGCACTGGTTAGGGTGACTCAAAGGCTAGACCCATCTGAGGGTTCCACGCCTCCTGCCTGAGGCGGGCTGCCAGCTGGGACCTGTGGGTAGTCTCTCTGCAAGTGGCTTCCTCACATCCTGGTGGCTGGAGAACTGGAGGGTGCATTCCAGGAAGGGAGCCCTGCTAACTCTGCCTGCTTCGTGTGGCCTTGGCTCAGAAGCCTGGTGTTAGCCCCTCACACTTTTCTTGGTTGAAACAGTTGTAAGACCTCTAGGTTCCAGGGAGAAGACGTACACTCCATCTCTGTGTGGGAGAGAGTATAGTGAGAAAGCCTGAGCCCCAAGTTCTGTCCTTGCATTCCCAGTGTGGTGGGATGTTGCTTTTAAATTATCAGTATTAATAGTATTATCAGTATGCCCAGCTAGCAATCAGTTAAGACACTGACACTTGTTATAATTTAAAACAGGCTTAGTTAACCTGGGGCAGGGCAGACAGTAATCTTCCAAACTACTTCCTATAGTGGGGCAGGTATCACATACCCCAGTGCCATGCCATGTGCTTCTAATAACTTTTATTAAGCTGCCTCTCATCCATAATCCCTAATACCTGCTAATGTTCTCCATCTGGGCCAAATCTCCATCCACACCTATCACGTATTTTTCTTTCATCTAACCCATGGCAGCCTTCTTCTTTCTCCTCTTGGGACTCTCTCCTCGTCTTCTTTCTCCTTTCTTCTTCCCAGGATTCCTCTCTCTCTCTCCCTAAGCCCAGGAACCTTAGCCCCACCTATCTCTTTTGCCCTGCCTAGGTGAGATGGCTTTTTATTAATCAAAAGGTGGGTCGCAGAGATAACAAGCAGTAATTAGCATCAAAATACATTAGACCATCCTCCAACAGTGGGGGCTATTTCGTGAATGGCCCTTAGAATTCCAGCCACAGTACACTGGAGCTGGCCCACGAGGCCCTCTGGGTTCCATTTATTTAGGTCCCATGGTTAGGCTTTTCGCTCTCATAGTCAGAGCTGTACACCTGACCACTGCCTGCCAGCCTGTCCACCTCTCCTCTTGGGTGGCAGAGCTGTTACTGTGAACTTGAGTGTAAACACTTCTTTCCTCTATATTGTCTCTGCCAGCCTCTGAGATGGAGGCTGAGGGGATGAGAGGCAGAGGGGAGCAGTCTGTGTGGAGAGGGAGCTCCTGCTGGCCTGCGGGGGTAGCACCTGGACTTGAGAGCTCTCGCTCAGGAGACCCAAGATCTACAGGCATCCACATCACTTTACCTTCCTGACTTTAAGTGGTTTCTTAGTTAGAACTTAAAGAAGGTTTTGGAATTGCAGGCCCAGGTGTTTCTGAAGATGAGATATGGCTACTTGCTGATAGCAACTCAGAAAATACCCATCAGCCTTGACAGCCTTTCACGTTGTCTGTCTTTCCATTCATCCATCTACCTCAACCCCACCTCTGTCTGTCTGTCTGTCTGTCCTTCTTCCTGCTCATCCATTTATTTATCCACCACTCTCTTGCCCTCCATCTCATTATCTATTCCGTCTTCCCTTGTCCCTCCACCTTCCTATCCTTACTTCATCCCTTTCTTTATTTCTCTATCCATCCACCCACCCACCATCTCCCTATCTCTCCATCCATCCTCTTTCCATTATATTCCTTCATCATCTCTCTGTATCTCCCTCCTTGCCTCCCTCTACTATATCTTCATCTATTTCTCCATCCCTCCCTTTATCCCTTCATCTCTTCCTCTATCCACCTCTCCACTCCTTCACCATCTCCCCAAACATATATCCTCTATCTCTCTATCTCTTCTTCCTCCCTCCTCTCCTGTACCCCATCCATCTATCTCTCTATCCTTCATCCATTTCCCCACTCTTCCCTCTAGCTCTTTCCTCCACCGTTTAAAGTCCCCCCACACTTGTGAATGTGGCTCAGGAAGCAAAGCAGAACCCCCGCCATTGATGTTCCAGTGCTGGGACACACACATGGGAACAGAGAAGCCAAGTGTGATGTGGGAGATGCAGTGTAGAGATGGGCAAGTCAACTGGGTCGGGAGGCCATGCTTCTGACTGGGGTCTCTGAAGACTTCTAGGTGGAGCACCCAGCTGCCGGGCAGGAGGCAGGAGCTTCCTGCAGCCGAGGAGCAGCTGGGGCCTGTGCCAACCTTGAGTAGGATGCTTCCAGTTCTCCAGCCAGCTCCGCCTCCTTCCCCCTCAAATTGCCAATTTAAATACCTAAATTGTTTACTCGCTGAAATCAATCGACAAGGGACCAGCTTGTATTTGCGATTCAATTGACTATGATACACTGTATTACAGTTGAAGCTCCAATGGATTTCTTTTTAATTTATTTTTCTCTTACCGTTCTCCTCCACCAGTAATTCTGAGACTAATTGTCCTCATGCTCGCCCTCATCAGTTTTGAGAAGGATAACGGATTGCCATAGCTTGGGGATGGCGTGCTCGGGAGCTGCCAGGCACTTGCCAGCTCCACAGCTTCTACTTCCCTCTGTCCTTCTCCCAGAATGGCCAGTTCTATGCACCCGAGGCCCCAGAAAGCTCCCGATACCAGTGTGGGATCTGGTGGGCTCAGGATGAACAGAACAAATAGGGAGACAGGAGGCCCTGTTTGTGCCTGCGAGGAGACTCCCACTCAGAAGACCAGCTGTATCCTCTGTGAGCTCTGAGTGTCTAAGTGGTGCCACTGAACAAACTCTTATCTATGGGCCTCAGTTTCCCTGCCTGTGAGTTGTGACATTCTGATCTGCTTAAAGTATGGGAAGGGCTATGGCCAAAGCTGGACGGTCACTTCTCTATTCTTAAAAAAAAAAAAAATTCAAAAATTAATTTTTGTGTATGTGCGCACATACATCCCACGGCTTGATAGAGGACAGTTTGTGGTAGTCTGTTCTCTCCTTCCACCATGGGGCCTTGAGGGTTGGACTCAGGTTGTCAGCTTTGCTGGCAGGTGCAACCATCTCGCCAGCCTTTAACCTGCATCCCCACAGATTAAATCAATGTTGTAATAATTTCAAAAAGATTACAGCCTGAGCAGTCTTTATTGATGGCCAGATGCCTGTCCTCACATAAATGAACTCCTGTTGACAGATAAGGGACACTGAGGCACAGGGACACCTCACTTGCCCAGGGTTAGCTGCTGCTTGATCGACCCCAGCATCCTGATCTCTGAGTCCTAAAGGCCATATTTCCTTCTATCCTGTCCTGATAAGAGGACATATTGCTTTCCAGACCCTAAACCTATTTATGTGTCAGCCTCAAGAATAGATACATGTCTGTGTGAAATGCATGCGGCCCCGATACCTCCATCTCAGCCTGAAAAAAGAAAAAAAAACTTCTTGCACAATGAGCATTTTTTTTTTCCTATTTTGGGAAATAGATCCTCAGGAGGCTGAGGTGCCACCTCCATTACTGGGTGTCACATTTGTGATCAGAATCAATAGCAGGGTGAGAAGGGATGAGACTGAGTGAGGGAGCTTGAGGGCGCCCCGAGCACCAAGGCTTCGCCCTAGGCTTCCAGAGGAATGGGGGGTGAGGGAGTACCCGGCCTGCAGGACTGCCCCACACAGCCACCCCAAGTCAGATGGCTAGGACGTTGAGCCACAGGAACCCGGAGGGGACGAGAGAGCCCCCATCCACAGCCACAGTGACATTGGGACAGGTTCTTACCCATTTCTTTCCTGTCCCTCAAACATGACAGCTATCAGAGACAGCACTCTTGCTTGCTGGACTTGAGGCCAGCTGTGCAGCTTTGCCCTGATGTGTACCTCTACCCTCCTTCCCCTGCTTGCCTGGCATCCGTGTAGATCAGTTCATACCAGGCAGATCCAAGACTGCCATTCCATTCCCTTTAAGGCACAGCTTGGTGTCTTGCTGGAGGGTCAACCAGGGGAAGGGACTTCAGGTTCCCATCTTATCAAACAGGATAAGGAAGTTCTTCTGGGCTTGGAGCAGATGGCAGGGTAATTCCTGCAGGTGCCTGAGGACCGTGGCTCTCTGTGACTTTCTATCATGTTGACTGTAATGAGCTGGCTGGGTCACCCACGGGCTAGAAGCACTGCCCTGGGGGACATGTGCAATGGTGGGATTCCATGCTGGCCAGCCCGGGACACTAGGCAGAGCCAGAAAGGCAGGGACCAAGTGACCAGCCCACTTGGACTTCCTGAGACCCCTCCCCAACTGTACCTCTGGGCTGCTTCTACCCGCAGCTGAGGAGGGTGAGTGGCTCCCCAGGGTCCCACAGCACAGTGAGATGCCAGGGAACAGGAACCCAATTACACATAGGTGTTATGTATGTGGCGTCCTCCGGATGCATTGATCCCTCTGGGTGACAGATCTGTTATGAATTGGGTAATAGACCAGCTTGTAAATGAAATATATTGGATTTTCAGGCTCTTGGCTTGTATTGGCTTGAGGGGAATGGGGCAGATTTATGAACCTAGGTAGGTGGCTGTGACGCTAGCCCTTTACCATGTGGGTCACAGTGTGGCCTTATTCCCAGACCCTAAGAGCTGAGAATGGGAAGGTGACCTAGGAAGGATATAAGGACACAAAGTGGGCTTGGGAACAAGATGCCGGAAGGAAATGTGGGGAATCCTGGGGCTAGGAACAGAGGCCGGGGTTTGCTGTAAGGGCTGGACCTGCCACTGATGACCTGGGCACTCTCCAGTGACCTTCCCCAACTCTGAGTCAGCACTTCATCATCTTCCTGCAGTGAGGATAAACCCAGCTTGGAAGTTAAACAACTTTCCTTGTGCGTCTGTTACTTGTCTATTTACTGTGACAAAATGCCTGATGGAGGAGAGAGGACCGTTTATTTTGTTTCAAGGTTTGATTGCATAGTCCATCATGATGGAGAAGGCTGGCGGCAGGGGAGGCAGCTGGTTACATTATAGCCACTGTCAGGAGGCAGCGAGAGATGAATGTTGGTGGTTTTTAAGTCTGGGACCCTAGACGATTGAGTTGTGCTAACATGTCTGCCACTTTAAGGGTGGGTCCTCCCAGCTCAGTTTACCCACTCTAGAAATCCTTCACAGTTATCTGCTGAGGGTTGTCTCTCCAGGGATACTAGACTCTGTCAGGTTGACAGTCACCATTCACCATGATCACACCCCGTGTCATCCAGCCAAGGAGGAGATATGGGCTGCTCAGCCAGACAGGCTGACTTCCCAACCTTGTCTTCCTATGATGCCCAAAGTGAACCTCTTGCAGGGCTCTGCTTCACACACAGGTATACAACAGCGTCTACATGTCCCAGTGTGGGACAGGATCTACTCTGTGTGTGTGTGTGTGTGTGTGTGTGTGTGTATTGGGGGGGGGGGAGGTGAGGGCCCTGACCTGTCAGGACGCAGTGGCAAAGCAAAGGCCTCTAGTACCAGAAGATGGCTGTTGTTGTTTTTTGGTTTTCGAGAAAGGGTTTCTCTGTGTAGTCTTGGCTGTCCTGGACTATATTTGTAGACCAGGCTGGCCTCGAACTCACAGCGATCCGCCTGCCTCTGCCTCCTTGCTGGAATTAAAGATATGCACCACCATGCCTGGCAGCAAAGGATGGCTGTAAGACTGCATAGCACTTGACAAGGGTGTGCTGTGGATGCCAGAGCCTACCAGGCCAAGCCCATAACCACTCAGTAGGCCTGGGCCAGAGAGTATTGGGGATTTCTCCCTCCCAAGATCAACACCTAAATGAGAACAGGCAGAGGCTCAGCGTTCAGCCTGTGGCTGAGGCCTAGGTTTAATGTGTGTTACTAGGGTCAGGGACCAAACTGTGAAAAGGAAGGCTCAGTTTGGGGCTAGGACTGTGACCTAGGTTTTGTATAGGATGAAGAGAAGACAACGGGGGAAAAGGATTTAGCATATGACCAGAGCAAAGGCTCAGTGTGTGAGCAGGAGCAGGGCTCAGTATGTGAAGCATGGGCAGGGCTCAGTGTGTGGGCAGGGGGGGGGGCTCAGTGTATGGGCAGTGGCGGGGCTCAATGTGTGGGCAGGGGCAGGGCTCAGTGTGTGGCAGGAACAGGGCTCAGTGTAAGCAGGAGCAAGGCTCAGTGTGTGGCAGGAGCAGGGCTCAGTATATGGGCAGGGGCAGGGCTCAGTGTGTGGAATGGGCAGGGCTCAGTGTGTGGGCAAGAGGCAGAGCTCAGTGTGTGAGCAGGGGTAGGGCTCAGTGTGTGGCAGGAACAGGGCTCAGTGTGTGAGCAAGGGCAAGGCTCAGTGTGTGGCAGGAGCAGGGCTCAGTGTATGGGTAGGGGTGGGGCTCAGTGTGTGGAATGGGCAGGGCTCAGTGTGTGGGCAAGAGGCAGAGCTCAGTGTGTGAGCAGGTGCGGGGCTCAGTGTGTGAGCAGGTGTATGGGGTAAACTGCCCTGGCCATAGGAACTCACTGTTTTCCCTTGTTCCTTTTCCACTCACAAGCTATTCTGCAGCCAAGACTCTGGAGTGAGGTGCAGAAGCTCCTGGACCTGCCAGGTCCTGTGAGAGGATACTTGTCCTTGCTGAGGGCCTCTGGCTGAGAGGCTGTAAGCATCTCTGATGAACTGGGCAAAAGGGGAAATTTCTCTCCGTTTCTCTCCAGCACACACCAGATTCTTGAGGTCTGCACAGGGCTTGGCTGTTACTGTGGCAGATACACTTTCAACCATTCTCAATGTCCCAATACATCTGCCGTGCAAAACATCTTTAATATTTGGCGTGAAATATGTCATCACCATCAGCAACTGGGCCAGGACGCTGCTAGAGAGCTACATGCTGGTTCTGGGGTGGGGTCACTCTTGGGTGTAGCCCAGGCTAATGCACCTCCTTCCCCTTCTTCCATGAGGGCTTGAGGAGAAGGCTGAGCCACTGCACTAATGTTCTCTTTTCTGCTTGACAAATGGCCAAAACTGCCCACCAACATCCCGACCTCACATAGCGCATATTCATTTCTCGTGGTTCTTGGGCTCCAAGAGATACAACATGGTCATTCAGGGCCTAAGACGGCCTGGGTAGGGCTGGATGCCTCCCAAGGCCAGTGGAGGTTCTTCCTGCTTCTCCGGCTTCTGAGGATGTCTTCAGACTTTGGTTTGTGGCTGTGACCCCATTGTCCCGCCTCTTGTTCTAGACACATCCAGGGTCCCCCATCCCTCCCTGAAGGGCTCTGGTAATGTTATCAAGGGGTGCCAAGGGCAGGGTGATGACAGTGGCCATCCAGAGATCCCTTCTGCTGGAGGAAACATGCTAGCAGTACTCACCAAAAGAGCAAGGGTTAGCAGGAGTGGACCGACGAGGTCCTGCTTCCTTGCCTGTCATGGATATTACTATTGTCTTTTCCTCAGCAACGATGTGCAGTTCTGCCCACTCTTTGGACACTGGGAAGTGCTTTGCCAACACTCTCAGGGCATTCCTAGAGACAAGACACATTTTAAAGGACTCACCATATCTGCCTACACCCCTGCTGTGATGCCGAGTGCCGATTGAATCTTTACAAGATCTAGAACCACCTTTGTGACAAGCGTCTGGGTGTGTTTATGAGGGAGGGTCTAGCCTGGTAAACTGAGGTGGGAAGACTCACCCACTGTGCTGGGATCCCAGACTGAGTAAAAGGGACAAAGCAAGCATTATCTTTCCTTCTTCTCTCTCTGCTCTCTGAGTGAGGATGCCATGTGGCCAGCTGGCTTACACTTCTACCACCACCTCTTCTGAGCCAGGATGGAGTGTACCCTCAAACTGTGAGCCCCCCTAACTCCTTCTTGCTCAAGTTATTATTACTACTGCTGCTGCTGCTGCTATTATGACTACTATTACTACTACTACTACCACCACCACCATCATCGTTATTATTATTATTATCATTATTATTATTATTATTATCATCATCATCATCATCATCATCATCATCATCATCAAGGGTTTGATTATAGCAATGAAAAAAGCAAGTGGTATACTTCTTAAGGTTCTTTAGCCACTCAGCAAACACCTACTCAGATCCAGGAGCACAGAGGAGGGTCCAACCCCAGCATGCTTCACTGGCAGTGAAGAAGTTTTGCTAAGATTTGCGAATTGCTTCCCATGAATCTGGAAGCATAAGGCGAGGGTCAACCCTAGCCTCCTCCAGCCACCCTTCTCTATCCGACGCTGGGCTAGAGCTTGATCAGAAGTGGAAAAGGACAGGCTGACAGGGCAGAAGGCTAAGGCCATCAGGGAAGGGGACGGGTTTGGCAAGGGATGTGGAGAGCCTACTGGGATGGGAGCTGTAGAGATCTCTGGTGACCCGGGGACCTGGATGAGTGCCCCACAAACCACTTTTGGAAGTCCACAGGTAAGGAGTGGTTAGGAGTAACGGAGGAGCAGGGGGTGACCAAAGGCCCTTTGGGTCTCTTGTACACATCTGGTTGTGACAGTTCCCAGCCATGTCCCACTATGTGCATCTGCTGCTTCAGCCCTCACTGAATGACCATGAAATTCCCCTTTCCCGTGATCAGCTGGAGCCTTGAGTCCCTACTGTGCAGTCGTCAGGTCATTTCTGGGCACCTGTACCGTGTCCGGCTGACTCCTCTGCAGGGGTTGAGTATCTGTGCCCCAGATACTCCTGCCCTAGAAGTCTACTCCATGCCCAGCATCTAAGGGATGACTTCCAGGGTCAAGTCCCTGCTGGCACCAATGCCGACTCCACTTGCCTACTTAGCTAGGTACAGGGATAAGACAGGTAACTGAGATGCTCAGTCCTTTGAGTCTCCGAGAACTTGTGGATTTGTACTGACCTCTGCTTAGGGGGTGGAGCCAGAGGCCACCCAGGGAAAGAGATGGTGCCAGCCATCCCATCTGAGGGTCCATGCCTACTCTCCCATGCCATCATCCTGCTGAGTGTTGGAGGCATCTGTTTGTTGGAACTCATTTCCGACTCCCTACCCAGGTGCTTCTGCCAACAGTGCCTTGGCTGGTCCGTGGACCTGTGCCTCTTCCTTGCCCCTCAAATCCTGCTTCACAAACCCTTCCATGAATGCTTTGGAGGGAGACACTATCCTTACCTCCTGCTCTAAGATTTTTGTCCTTAGTATCAAGTCTTGGCATCCAGTAGATCTGTAGCCATGGCCAGCCAGGGCCCCAGGAGCACCTGCAGTAGGATCAGGTATGAGAGTGAGACAGAGTAAGGGAGTATGATTCTGGGTATGATTCTGGGTGTTGGAGTGGTGCCTGGGACACGGATGAACTGCCCCGACAGCCAGACACAGCTTGTTCTCAAATATCAATAATGGTAGGTCGATGGTACATGATTCTCCAGGCGGGACAACAGCCACACACTGGGGAGGGTGCACTGGGGATGGAAGAGACTCAAGAGTCCTAAGTGAATGTCTGTGGTGGTTTGGATGCCGTAGGCTCATATATCTGAATGCTTAGGGAGTGGCACTATTTGAAAGGATTAGGGGATGTGGCCTTGTTGGTGGAAGTAGTCACAGGGGATGGGGGGGGCGCGGTTTGAGGTTTCAAAAGCCCAAGCTAGGCCCAGTGACTTTCTCTTCCTGCTTCCTGCAAATCTGATGTAGATCTCTCAGCTTCCTGCCATGTCGATAATGGACCAAGCCTCAGCCACTGTAAGCAAACCTCAATTAAAGGCTTTCCTTCATAAGAGCTGCTGTGATCCTGGTGTTTCTTCATAGCAATAGAACACTGAGTAGGACAGTGTCTTTAGGTGAATGCATACATAAAGTTGTACCCACTGTCATCCACCAACCAGGCCCTTCATAGGGGCTGACGCCCAAAAGGCCTCACTGCTAGGCCAATAGCTTAGCTTTGTCCTATGGGATCCGGCAATGTGAGTTAAGCCTGCAGCGATAGGAAGCCAGACGCTTTAGCATGAACTCTGACCTCAGGGTGACAGTGGTCATAGGATCCCTATGATGAGAAGTGAGAGAGACCTGGGCAAGAGTGGGAACAGGGAGCAGGGTACCTGATTTGAAACTGATGGACATCTGCCTATGCACAGAGACCAGCATTTCACCCTCTGTAGCAGGCCTGAGAACACTGAGGTCAGGGCAAATAGAAGGGTTCCTGCTTATGCTACCCTTTGACGCCTGACCTCTGACTGTGACATTTCATCTGGCCTCCTTCTCCTGCCAAAAAGTTAAGTTAAAAAAAAAAAACCATAGAGACAAGTTCCCATCCCTATCGGGCCTTCTTTCTCTAAATAGACCGAAACATGATGATTTCATGAACAAATCCAGCCATGCATTATACATTTTGAATTCTTAAGCTAACAAAGTGACTTTGGATCTATAAAAGGTGCCAGAAATAAGTATCCCATTTATTTTTGCCTTTGGAACGTTCTTCTGTCCCTGTCTGCCCCCCAAGGCCCTGGCTCATTTAGGCAGGCCTAGCCCAGCGTGCAGTAGAGCTAAGGCACCCTCAGAACTGCAGCCCCACAGAACTTCCCAAGGCCCCTCGGATGGGTACGTGCGGCTGAGTCCTGATGTTGGCACATCTATGCCTGCCTCCCATGCTGGCCATTTCCAGGTGTCTCGTTGATTTCTGGACGGGAGCAGAATGGTAAGAGAACATGACAGGAAGCACCCCCAGGAATTCCACCAGGATCTATCCAGGCTCACGCCCAGGGTCCACCAGGGTTGGGGCATAAATGGGTTGGTTTGAAGCCCAGAGTCTAGATGGAATATGGTAGAGGCTGAGGACCAATGCTTTGTCCCCTCTCTCCCTTCCACTGCCCTCCTGTGGCTCAAGCTAAGCCACAGACACTTCCTTACTACAGTGGAAGAAGATGAGCTTCCAAGGGGCCTCTGGTGTTTTGTCCCCAGCATGACAGGGAGGGCCCCTCATGCAGTGGAGTGGGAAGGGCAGGGTCTGTGTTCCACAACAGACAATGGAAGGGTGTTTATCTCCACATCTGACCTCTCCTTAGGAAGGGGTTTTATTAGGCCCCACATTAGGGAGAGATCCTTACCTCTCCAACAAGAGACTTTGTCTTATATCTGACTGGAGTTGGGGGCGGTGAAGACATGAGCCCAAGGGATAAATGTTGACTTGTGGCCTCCAGGGGTCTGTGTGTGTGCGCATGCGCATTTCAGAACCTGCCTGGAATGGAGCAGAGCCTAAGGAGAAGGGTCTTGAGGCTCCTGGATGCAGCAGTATACCCACATGCACAGTTTCCTGACAGTAGCTCGAGTGCGGTGAATGTCTAAAGAAAGGATTGGGCGCCATGGACTTAGTAGTGTGGAACACCTTGACTGGTGAGCAGGTCACGGATGCATGGCACATGTGTGTGTGTGCTCACGGGAAACAAACACTACCTGTCTGCTTGGGGTTGAGGTGGCCATCCCAGCTCTTCCCATCCTCTTACTGGCAGCCCTTGAGAGACTGCTCACTGTTAGCCACTTTCTGGCTAGCCATCCGGGTAGCCAGCCTGGCTGCTCCATCCTCAGCTCAGTTTTCCCTGTACACATGATGTGTGCCTTGCTTATATAGAGCACTCCTCCTCCTGTCTACCTCCAGGGTTCTGGCTACAGAGACCTGACCAAGGCCCTGGGAGACAGAGAGGCAGATGGAAGCTGGCTAGCAGAATGTGGATGAAAGGACCTGAGGGGACAAAAGCCTCATGGGCCTTAGGCTAACCCATGTGGCAGACTATTTAGCAAGCACAGCAAATGTCCTACAGCTCAGCTTCCTGTCCTGTTTGAATCTCTCTCACTGTGGCCCAGAAGGCCTGGGAACTGCCCTATTCAGGGCATCCACTGTGCAGGCCAACCTGCTGTGTTAGTCCTGTTCCTTGAGACATTGCCTTCCCTTGATATATTGGGCTTTGAGAGCTTTGAGTCTCCTTCCAGAAGTTTCCCCCAAGGTCTGCGGCCCTAGAGGCCCCATGAAGGCAAGGCCATCTGGACCTTTCCCACAATCGTGTGCCTCTGGGAGCCAATGCTGTCCCCAGGAGAACTATAGAGTTTCTCTGCTCCTTGTACGAATCACACACAGCTTGTTATTCGTAGGTTCTCTCTGGCACGTGCTTCAGAGGGAGAGTTGCACTCTTGGCAGCTTAGGGAACTGTGGGGCCAGTGTGGTTGAGAACCATTGTAATAGGCAGGGGCAGAAGGCTGCCTTCCATGGCACTTCAACCCTTGGACCCAGGAGCCCAGTGTCTCCATATTTAAAAGCAGATAAACAGTGACAATGGATCTTGCTATAGCCTTGAGTAGATCAGTCACCATCCAGATCTGGGCACCCAGACCTGGACCCTGAAGGTGACTGTGGAAGTTCTTTTTCGTTTATTCATTTGTTCATTTGAGAGTTTTTACTGAGAACCTTCTCTCTGCCACATCATTCTAGACCTCAGGGACTTTCCTCTCCTGAGAAGGAAAAGAGGCAAGAGGGGATCGAGACAGCAAAGCATAGACAGTGACATCGAGAACACAGTAGGGTTGCAGGTGACTAAGAGGGAGCACTGCTGGTGGAGTGCCTCTCTGAGGAGGCAGAGACCTGAAACCAGGCCTGTGAAGACCTGATAGGCCAGGGATCTGCAGGATCAGTGAACAGCTGAGGTGGGAATGATGGCTGTGAGGTGGTGATGGTGAACATGGTGGTAATAGGATGGTTAGAAATCATGGTTATAGGGGACAGTGCTGGCTACTAGTGTGAGAATGAGGGTAAAAGTCATGATGGTGATGGTAATAATGGGAACAGAAAAGTGATGATAATGAAGACTATTAGTAGCTGTGGTTGTGGCTAGGGTGATATCAGTAATAGTGGTGGTAGTGATGGCGATGATGATGGTAATGGTTGTGATGGTTGCAGTGTTTTTGTTGGTAGCGATGGTGCTAGTGGTCATGATGGCAGCAATGAGGATTATGGTAATAGTGGTGCTGATGAGGCCATGGTGGTGTGTGGCAACGGTGATAGTCGTTGGTGGTGGTAATGATGGTGGATGTTAGTGATAGTGATCCTGCTGCTGCAAGTGTCAATGGTGAGATGCTGGTGGTGATGGGGTAATGGTGATGGGAGTGGTAATTCTGGTGATGATGGTAGCAATGACAGTGATGATAGGGACAGTGGTGACTGTGATATTTGTGGTGATGTGATGATAGTGAGAGGACAGTGGTGTCTGCTAGTGTTAATGTGTTGGTGGGTGGGGGTACTGCCAACTGTGAGGTGGCGGTAGTGATGGTGATAATAGGCCTCCTGTTGGATGGAAGCTGGTGCTTACTCACCTTACCAAGTGGGAGACAATGGAGAACTGAAATGGGCCATCACTTGTTATTTACCGATTTGTGCTGGAATCAATTTGGACACAGGGGACCTTACCTCCAAATGTCTGCTCCTGCCTAAAGCTTCTGGTGAAAACAGGATTCCCTTGCCTGACTGGGCCATGCCCCACAATGCCCTCCAGCGGCAGCTAGCCTGGACTCTCCTCACATATCTGCAGAGGCATGGGCACCTTGGTCAGGTTTGCACTTGGTCTGACATCAGAATTAACCTCGACATTAATTTGCTAATGTAGTGTGTGCAGTGGGTCATGTAGCCTGAGCACTTGGGATGAGCTGAAACATCTCCAAGGGGATTACTGGAATGTGCGAAACGGAAGGCTTAAAGGTTACTTGTTCCCCGTGCAATCCATGAACTGTTCTATGAAAAATCATGACAGACATAATTGAAGTGTCAGGAAGCGCCAGAAGAGAAAGGATAGGAAATCCAATCAACAATTATCTTATCATTTGCTACCATCCTGGTTTTATTCGGTACTCTGAAAAGATCCCTATATTCAAGTATTGTTCTGGAAAGATAGAGAAGGGAAGGGGAGGGATTCACAGAACCAACCACAGATGCCACAGCTGGGGCCTCCGTAAAACAGGCTCATCCCACTTTTGTGGATTCTGTGCAGAAAGTGAGCCGTCCACTGCCAGGACCATTCCAGCACCTCACAGGGCCTCCTGCGCCAGCACAGCCGGGAGGACTGAGGTGCTGGGAGCCTCCAGCATTCATCTTCGAGTCTCCAGAACTTAGCTGTGATTCAGAGAAGCAGAGTCACTTCCCTATAGCCACACAGCAAAGGTAAAGTGGAGCCAGCCTTGGAACATCTGGTGCAGGCTCTCCAGGGACCGATTTTCAGGGAGAGAACCCGGGAAAGACTGAGGCTGGCAGGCTGGGGCCAGATGTGGTACACAGAAGGAATGTGTCATCCTCATGTCTACAGGATAGCCAGGTGTGTGTCTGTGTCTGAGGGCTGGGTAGAAGGAGATATGGAAACCATAGGGCTAAATAGCATATAGAAGGGTCACCAAATGGCATCAGCGCGGGGACAACTTGCACTGGAGCCCAGAGTCTATGGCTGGCATGGCCTGGTCATGAGGTTGGGTTTGGGCAGAGGTTAAATAGCCCGAAGTGATGACGAGAACAGCTGATTCTGACAGCCCCTTCAGTTCCCAGATCCCTTCCGAGGGTCTCACCCGCTAGCCTCTGGGATGTGGAGGCTATGACTAAGCACCATCCTCTGTGGCTTTCTGGGGAGACTTTTTCAGACTTCAGATGCCAAAGCTACTGAGGGAGGACCTTGCTAGCTTGCTTTTGGGGTCCTGTGTCCTCATCCCTGCCAATGGCTGGCTATTCTGGGATAGACGGAGGACCAGCAAGTGTCATACTTTCCTCATTGTTTTCCTGGGAGGGCTCTAAAGCCCTGGGTGCTGAGATGCTGCACCCCTCCCGGGAGCTTTCTTGGGACTAGATTTATCGTGGGGTTCTCACAAGAGTAGGGGAATGAGGTTTGTGTTCAAATTGCCTGTGTCTCTTTGTGGTCTGTGTTTCTCCCTCTGTCTGGCTTCCATTGGCAAGTGTTTGTGAGGTTTGGGTTTAAGCAGCACTACACACCACAACCCATCCCTCAGACCAGGTCTGTGAGCTCCAGGCTTGCCTGGGAAGGTGTGGAGAGTGTGTACAGCAAGGAGTCTACCTTCCCACTGGCACTTCAGGCCACCCCTCTCTCACTTAGCCTTTTCCCCATTATAGATGTCCCAGTGCTTGCACTGTCTTTATACACTTTTGTTTTGCCTGGAATGCTGTATGTGTCCTGGCTACTAGTTGGGAAGTCCTTGACTTTTTTTCTTGCCATAAATAATAGCAAACAATGAAAGTGAACCTAGCAGATTAGCTACTGTGCTTCTTGCTGGCCTGGATTGGCCTCCACAACCTCCAGTCAAGGCCTGGAGGATCCTCTGAAAAGACCAGGGTAAATGAGATAAGAGTCCTCTGCAGGGTGAACTGGGACCATTGAAAATGCCCAGTTATCTGAAGCAGGGCTTGGGGACTCTGCCCTGAAGCTTCTACATGACCAAACCTTCATGAGCCACCAAACTCCAACTTAGAACAGTAAGATTAGCGTTGGCAGCAGGGCAGGGAAGGGGCTGCGTGGCTGGTGGAGGCAGCGTGGCTGGGCTCCTCATCTGGTGTAGGACTGATGTAGGACTGATGTAGACTAAAGTCTGCCTGGCAAGGGCTGGTCCTGCCCCTTTCTTTCAGCTCCAGATCTGTGTGCTATGCAGAGCCAGCGGGTCCGTGCTTACATTGGGCTGAGCCGAGTCTTGATTTCCCTGTGTCTGAAGCGAGGCAGCTAGCTGGGGCAGCTGAATAACAACTTGCCCCAGGTACAGTGTGTTAACTCAGCAAGTGCAGATCCTGCCCACATTCTTGCAGGAACCCAGGCCCCTGTGTGGGTTTTGCAGCTGAGGGTTCATTCAAAGGCATGACTGGGTCAGGGATTTGTACCCCAAAATCACTCTTGGGTCTTGGCAGGCTCCGTCTTTGTCTCTTTGACCTCTCCATAAAGCTGCTTTGGACACCCAGCTGGTTTTCTAGGATACAGGAAAGAATGAGAAAGACAAGCAGGTCCCAGGCTGGAAACAGGCTTGGAGACATCACAGAGACTCTGTCCATTCCCCAGACCATCTCAAGGAAAGGGATAGGCATAGCGTTATATGGACAGTCTTGGAGGTGCCCACTATTCCGGCAGCACCTGCCTGGCAGAGCAGTTGTAAGGATAAGAGAGACTGTCTCCACGCCTTGGCCTGCTGTGCTCAGCAGGTGTGAGCCATCCCCCCACTGCCTGCAGCTTCTTGCTACATCACAGCTCAATCCATTAGCACCACTGCCTGTGCCATCCTAGGCTCTCTCTGGGTGTCAGGGGCACGTTGATGAATGAGACGGAGCTTCTGCTGACCCCAAGGATCCCACAATTAAAATGAGGGTGTGGACCTGCTTGGATGGTCAGGAGACAGCAAGAGAGAGTGTGCAGAAGCAGCCGTAGGAAGAGCTCTAGAACCTGAGCTGCATCCCCAGGAGGCAGGGACTCCTGGCCAAGCCCCTCCCCCTGCCACCCTCCCCCCCCAAACCCCCCACCCCCGCAGCTTGGCCAGACTCAATCCGCCGATTAACCTCGTGTTCAGAACCACTGAGCCATGAATCGCGTGGGCAGGCGGGTGTGTGTTGCCTTTAAACGAGGCTTATGTAACGAGGCTGTTGGGAACAGCGGACTCCAGCACAAGCCCTTCTTTTAAAATAGATCGCTTGTCTTTATATAGCCGAATGAGTCTTTGAGTCTTTCTTCTGGTTCTGCCGTCTTACAGAGGCGCTGATGTAGGTCAGATATTGCTTGGTGAGAATTAATTAATCTATAATTGTATCGAAGTAAAGCGAGGGGAAAAACAAGCAAGCGCTCCGTCTATCCATGGGGGCCTAGGAGTAAGCGATCCAGGCTGGGTTTGGGGAGGACTTGAGACTTGCCTCACTCCGCCTAGTTCCTGCTGTCCATCCCCACTTGACCCCGCCTCTACCAACAGCCCTTAGCCCTTTACAAAGTGCTGGCTTTGGAATTAGAGCTCGGCTCCTATCCCGATTCTGGAGTGTCCCCAGTCCCTCTGGTCCCTAAGCCTGCAACTCAGCCATAGTGTGTGGTAACCACCCCAATGTTCTAGGTCAACTGTGACCCGAGGCCTGGCTCCTCTGCTCCCAGGAAGCTTCTTTTGTCCCCTCTCTCTTGCTATCTGGCTTGGTGTGCTGTCTGTGGAACGCTACTCCCACACCTCTTCACGCTGTTCACACCCTAGGTCATTCCCCACTTGGGTTTTCTGTTTGCAGTGTCATTTTGATCCCCAGCAGAGCCGGAGGAAATTCCCAGTGTCTACCCTCCCAGCTCCCGTGCAGTTGGGATCCACGCTAATAGTTCTGGTCCCTGCGGCTTGTCCTGTGGTTTTGATCACAGCCTAGTGCCCCTCTGGAGGCTGAGGTCCTGCAAGTCACTGCTGCCCAACTGTTGGGGACGCTGGCTCTGGAAGTTTTCTGTGCAGCGGTCCTGTGGTTGTTGTTCTGCTTGTTAATGATGCCATACCCAAAGTGTCCACAGTCAGAGACGTAGTCGAAGGCTCTCTTCCCCACCTCTCACCCAAGGGTCACTTTTCCAGAAACATGTCAGTGGGCATGGGCTTCAAGTGCCTATTGGCTTCAGAAAGGATCTAGAACATTCTAGACTTACTCAAAATGCAAGTGGATCTGAATGGGGCATAAGGATCTCTGCAGCAAAAAGAGGAAACAGATACTGTAAGCATCCTAGGTCCGAGTCTGTGTTTCTGGCCTGCCATCCACCACTGCTCAAGCTACCCAGGCCCTTAATGCTACCATCGGGTCCACCCAGGTCCTCTCTGTTGTGGGAAACTGGGGCAAGAATACCAAGCCCTGTTGTAATTGTGGGGCTCCTGGGAATAGAAGGGCTGGTTTTTCTTTTGGGTACACAATCCATTTCTTGTAGCTTGACCTTATCAGTGCCTGCTTTGTGACCATATCTATCTCAGTGTCCCTGAGGGGTCTGCACATGATACTTCAAAGACATGTGGATACCCACCACAGCTTGGAGGAAGGTTGATCTGTTAATAGCCAACCCCGCCCCTGAACGAGTGGATTGTAGACACCTAGAAAGGCCTTCCCGCCCTCCTTGCTTCCCTCGCCGCCTTGATCCCAGCTGGACAATAGCAAAGGGTCAAACTCTCTGTGCGTCCACCCTTTAAGAGGTTTAGTACAGAGATGCGTTCCTTTGTACATCTTTTCAGTTTGAGCTTGGCTGTGGATATGAATCTGTGCCTCCAGAGCCAGACTCCTGTCGGCAACATAAGCCCTCTGTCTGGGTGCTAGTAGGGTATGGCTGCACACGGGCCATGGGAGGCTGACTGAGAGCTTCATGGGGTCGGCTTCAGCCCAAAGCATCATCATACACTCACATCTGTGGAAGGGTGGTTTCAAGAACCCATGTAGCCTTGCTCTGTAACCTTGGTACCCCAAAACCAGAGGTCAAGGCCTTCCTGTCTGGGGCCCTGGGAGTCCTGGGCAGGACTTTTTTATTCCTGCCTAGCTTAGCTTCTCACAAAAACGTATACCCTAAGACTGGCTTCCTCAACAAGTGAGGAAACTGAGGCTGGGGAGGCAGTGTGGTCCCATGACCACACAACTGGAACCTGAGGTTCTGGGTCCCCGTGTGTAAAGGACCAAAGCTTCCTTGGGGAGACCTCTGGCCTTGGTGGCTTAGGTGGGTCTCAGGTGAGCCAAGGGGCCAGCTCTGAGAGAAAATATGGGGGAACACCCAATTGGGATGCCCCTTTTGTGTTTTGTGGGCAGGTCTATTAGGCACATATCCCAATAAGGGCAAATACCTGTCAGCTGTGTGCCTAGTCACCTCCCCCATCAGAGTCTCAGTTTTCCATTTCATAAAATGGGGTCACTGGGAGGGCCAGACAAGGCCAGGGTGGGAGTTGTGGGCATGGTAGCCAGCAGGATACACCACATCAGCATGTCCTCCCTCCCACAGCAGTAGGTCTCCTCAGGTCCTGCTCTTTTCCTCAACAGCTTCCCCCTGCCTCCCAGGAGCCTGCAAGACTCTGGGTTTGCTCGCTCCTGGCTGTTTTGTTCCTGTTCTCTGTCATACAAATGTCAGGAAAGAATTTAAATGAGGGGAAACTGCCTCAAAGGTTGTGTTTCTGGCAAGGTTTCAGATCCTGGTGATGAGGGGCCGAGGAGGGCCTTCCTCAACAACAGCATGGCAGTTTGCGCAGGCATGCTGGTGTGGGAGCCTGGGAACACCTCTTGTTTTCTGGTTCTCACAGTAGCCTGAGATGTGTCACAGCAGCCACTGCACACCCAAGACAAAGAAATGGGGTCTAACCCAGAACCCCCAGATCCTTTCCCATCCCTTTTCTGTCTCTGACCCCCTCCAAATCCTTCTTGGGGCCCCTTTAGATAAACTTGTGTGTTTCCAACCAATCCACTGGTCCCTACTAATGCTGAATTGTCTCATGGGTCCCCCCAGTCCTGTCTTGATCCAGCAAGCTGCACCCATTGTTTGTTATCCCCAGTCTACACTGAAAGCTCTAGTTTGCTAAGGGTCAGGGTCAGTGGTCCAGGTGTTTTACCAGAAACACTTGCCTGGTGATCTGAGGGGTTCAAAGCCAGACACAGGAAGAGACTGACTTTTATCCTGAAGGCTCAGGCAGGCTGTGAGGAACGTGTTCTGGCTTCCGATAGCTCTTTCAGAGACTGCAGTGAGGTTTTTGGGTGCAGGAATACCAGGCAGTAAACAGAGGATAACAATATTGATGGCAAAGGTACCCCAGAACTAATGGAGTGGGGTCTTGGCAGGAGGGGACCCTAGAGTGGAATCACAGAAATTGGACAGTAGTTAGGTAGGGGGAACACTGGGAGGAACCACGCAGACAAGATGGAGGCAGGGAGTCTGTGCAAGGAGTGCTCCCTAATTCTGTGTCCACAGTCATGGGAATCCATATTTGTACTTAAGAGTTCCCCAGGATGGAGTGAAGGTCCTGAGCTTGGGAAGGACATGCCTAGATTAGGGCAGATTTGACCTAAGTGGTCTCTGGGCTCCTGCCCCAGGGCTTACCCTCATGAAATGCAATGGGACTGAAGACAGCTTAGCTTGAACAAAAAGCACATAGCACACACCTTTCCGGCTGCCTTCAGCTCCGCTGGGGAGAATGGGAGAGCAAGGGGTGGCAGTCGCATGAGTGGAGCGTGTGGAGGTAATTAATCACTTTTCAATTAGCATTCAGGAGCTGCTGTCTGAGGACTCAGAGTAGGCTGGCTCTGCATTGCTGTGCCAGGCTCCGGATGCAATTTTATAAACGCTGAGAGCTGAAATAGCAGCGTGAAGCTGAGCAGGCATCCCAACCAGCGAGATGTCGACCACAACGAGAAAAGGAGGTAATGAAGTCTATGTGTGGAACAGAAGCCTGGGCTGCCCTGCTGCTGGAAGGACTAGTTCAAAGGCATGGGAAGGCTCTGGCATACAGCTGGCACTCCATAAGTGCTCCTGGTATGGCGGATATTAACCAGGTGGGGATGTGGCTATTCTCAGAGCTGGCGAGGATTTTGTTTAGTGTTCCAAGAGGTGGGCCCTGCTCCCTCCTGACCCTTGCCTGTTGGCTAAGTGTCATGTGGGTCTTCACTGACTGCCATTTTTTCGCCATAGCCCAGGGAACGGGCTGTGCTGACCACTTTACAAATGATGGCTCACAGCAGAAGCACAGTAGGAATCATCACGGACAATAGTCTGATTGTGGAGGGCCGCCTGCAGTTGATCGCCACTCACATTTCAATGCATCCTTATCTTGACCCTTGGCCTCTTGACCTGTCCAGAAATGGGGCAAGACCTCCCATTGGCGGGGGGCGGGGTGGGAGAAGCAGTGGAGATAAAGCTGGCATCCTCCTGAAGGCACAAGTTAGAGAGACAGTTCCTTGTATGGCCTCATACCTCTCCTTGTCTTGGGAGGGGGTCCCACAGTTGGCAGGTGCCACTGTTGAGGACCGTGGCATTTGGGGTTGGGACATAGCCCAAGAATCTCCTTTTCAGGCAGTGAGCAAAAGATAGACCAGTAGATAAACACCAAAGGGCCTGGGTCAGGCATCTGACCCTCTAACAACTTGACCTTTGACTCCTGCCTCCAGACAGCTCACTTCTGTTGTGCTGGCTCAAGAGGCCAAGGCAATATGGAAGTAGACGTTGCTTCACAGACAGGAAGAAGCAGCCGCTGAAGGGCGTCCGGGTTCAGGCCCTATTGTTGAAAACTTAGTGCCCACTGGAAATCTAAGCTAGCCAGCCAGAGGGATGGGGGAGGGGGCCTTGGGAGAGATAACAGGGTGAAAGACCTGGTGGTTAGGTAAGACAAGGGTCAGATCAGAAGAGATACATGCTTAGGAGCTGGTACAAAGCTTCCACAAGTCAGGACCTATGTAATACTCTAGTCCTGGATCTAGGCTCAGGCTGAGCTTGGTGGCACAGTAAGGAGAAGACAGCTGGTTGCCACTGGGTCCTCAGAACTCAGTTTCTGCTTTCAGGAGGTGAGGCTCCTGCAGCGAGCACCTATTGACTGCCCATCTCTAAGATACCTGTGATTTGTGTATTCCTAGGGTACGGCTTGGCCTTTGAGTCTAATAACTTATCTCATTTGGCTGCCATTCCCAACATCCAACCAGTGACCAGTGCTCCATGGTTTTCACTAGGATGGGACATCAAGCCAGATGCCTCTTCCCCCAATTCCTGTCTCCAGCTCCAGTCTGACTTTCCAAGCTAATTTCCTCATTACCAGGAATTAGTTTGCAAATAGCAGAGGGAACTTCAAGGTCTGTCTTCCTAGGGAGGCTCATCAGGCCCCATAGAAATTCAGATCAGAAGCCACAGTGTCCCTGCTGCTCAACAGGCTCCCACACTCACGTGCCACTATTAATTCTTTTATAAATAACTTGATCTTCATCAGGCACATATTATTTATAATAACCGTTGTATTATTTAGGTGCCAGCAGCATCGTGTTAATTACAGCTGCTGGGGCTGTCAGTGGCACAGAGGTTCAAGGTGATATGGGGGACCACAGCTCTTCATCTTCCTGTCCTCCTTTTCCTGTTCTGAGTGGGCCAGGGATGGACAGCCGCCGACGCATACAGTAGGCAGTGGATGTTCCAAGAGCCCTTGTCTGTGGCCAGGGCCTGGCCTGAGGGCTTGGACATTCTGAATCCTAAGGTGATAGAACCTGAAACCATGTTAGGAGGCTAGGAGATAGCCAGTGCTTGCAAGTGGGGGGGGGAGGGGAGAGAGAGAGAGAGAGAGAGAGAGAGAGAGAGAGAGAGAGAGAGAGAGAGAAAGAAGAGAACATGCATGCATGCATACATGTAGTATCCATCACAGACCCTCTGGGTGTCCTTTCACCTGCCATTGTCACAGAGTGAGGTCCCTCTAGACCCTTGCTCCAGCCCCAAACAGTTACTGGAGACCTGGCTATCCTAAAGCTACATTGTCCAGGTGCCAGCCGTAAGCCATGTATTTTCTTTAACTTAACTCATTTTCTAGTTAGGAACCAGCGGTAGGGTGGACCAGTGTTTGCATGTGGGCTCTGTGCCTCTCACCATATGCCTGCCCTAACTCCTGTAGCTGCCTTCTTCAATGGAAGCCAGAGTGCTGTGGAGCCAGTAACCCACCATGGGAGTCATGACACGTGGCCTCCGTCTCACATAACACGAGCTTCTCAGTCGAGGCTGGAGCTTGAGATCATGACATGGGCAGGCTGGTTCCTCAGAAGCCATGCTTTCTGCTGTGTAAATAGTGTGATCCCCCTGCATCCTCACATGGATGTCCATATGTGTGTGTTTATGTCCTGGTCTCCTTTCTTATAAGATCATTGGTCATATCTCCTCTTAAACACCCTGACTAAAAACACAGTCCCACTCAGTGGTCCTGGAGTCAGAACTTTATTGTAAGACAGTGGAGCCCAGTCCTGGGAACTCCCCAACAAGTCAGGTTGCCTGCTTTATAGCCACAGAGCAGCTATAGGGAAACCCAAGATGAGTTCTGATAAGTTATTAGGGAGGACTCCCACCCGCCAAGACTTGGGGGAATTGCTGTTGGCCTCTGAGCCCCAGTTTCCCCACGATGCTGGGAGTCTCCCAGCTTGCTCTGGAGATGAAGAGGTGACTCTGTCATCTGATAATGGGCATCTGTCACTGAGTGGTGTGTGCAGGTGTCTCCGTTCAGTTATCGCCCCTTAAAGCTGCTCAGTTATTCAGACCACTGGGGTGAAAAGCCAGGCGTGCGTAGATGAGGTGCGGACAGGACAGCTCCCTTGTTCTGGAGGACTCAGGCAGGAAGCAGCGATGGACTTCTTGGAGGAGGTACCTTCATGGCGATGTTGGAAATAGATCCAAAACCCAGGAGGAGGCCACTCCCTGGATTCAGTCAGCCCAACCAGGGCATGAGGGAGGCCTGAGAGGAGGTGCATGGGTCTGCCTCACCCTGCTCTGTGGGGTCTGATTCTCTGTGGTGCCGGCTCTGCCGAATGCTTTCTCTTAAAAGGGTCTGCAGTAGCAGCTAGTGGTCTGTCCCACACCAGGCCTCTCCCTCCCTCCTCTCTTCTCTGGAGAAGCCTCACTTCACTGTCTCTTAAGTAATTTGCATAGATTTGCATACATTGTTTCCTGGAGCCTTATTTGTTTCTGAGGAGGCATTTTTAATCATAAATTACTTCCTTGGTCTTTTCTCTGCTGCCTTTGTCCTGACCCCGCCTACCCCCTTGTTGGGTTTCTTCTAGTTTCTCATAACTGTGCCTCTGAGGAAGATGGGCTTCTATTTTTACTTTTCATTTCTCACTTAGCAGCTTTCTTCTGTGGGAAGCTTGGGGCTTGCCGGGGGGCCTTTGATGGTCACAGAGAACAGACTAGGGATGGTGACACCTGGATGTCCCCATTGCTATCAGGCATCTGTCACCCAGTAGGCAAGATGGCTGCACTGGATTTTCTTGGCATTAGGTAGGGAAGAGGCTATGAAGGCCATGGTGATGAAAGCCGATGTGTGGCTGGCTTTTTGTCCTTGGTTTTAAGGGACTGGTGAGGAGATAGAGGCTTAGACATTCCAAGTGACCAGGTAGGATGCTGCCCAGGTCCAGGTCCAGCTCTGGCTTGGGAGACACCAGGGAGACATCAGGGAGCCACCATCAGCAAAGGGAAGGGGGTTTATCTGCTCCCACTGAGGCTCCGTGAGGCTGTGCTTGGCTCATGGATCTGAGGCTACTTTCCCACCGAGTTGCAGCTAATAGACACCAGTACCAGCTGGAGCTCCTCCTCCAGGCAGTCTCCTAGCATAACCTGGCTTCCCTAGATCCATCACACTCAGGCCGGGCCTGCAGGGCTAACCTTAGAACACCTAGTGAAACTGGATACCCGTGCCCTGTGCTTCTGTGTCCTCTAGGCTCGGCCAGGGCTCTGGGCTGTGCTTAAGATACCAAGGTCCTCTAGGGAGGCAGAAAGGGGAGGGAAAGAAGCCTTGTTCTGCTGCAAGGGAGGTCAAGGAAACATCTGGAAAGGAGAGGAGCCACTCAGATTCCAGGGATACTGGTGGGGTAGAGGGGGAAAGTGGAAAGCCTCTTCGCCAGAGGTGAGAGGGCTGTACCCTGCTGCTCCCGGCACAGGGACTGCAGGATTCTTGCCTTGTGGTCACGCAAAAACAAATACCCAGGAGCTGAGCGTGAAAAGCACAATTTATCTTTGGGAGGCTTGTGGCCGCTAGGGCTTGATCACTCAGTGAGCATACCCAGAGGCAGTGTTATTCTGGGCTGCTGTTTCTGTTCCTGATGAGTCGTGATGAGAGCTCCCAGGTTCCTGTGCATGGACAAGAGGCCGGAAGCCATGTCATTCATTTGGAAGTCACTGGTTGGCAGCCACCACATCAGGACTTGCATTATATTGTCTCCATGTGGTACTCCCTGCAGGCTCCCCCGCCTGTATACCTTGCCTGGACCTTGGACTTTCGAAGGAGGCTTGATGGGGTGGGAATCTCTCTTCCCAAGTTGACATCTTGGGAACTTGGGGACACTGAGACAGACCTTTGGGTAACAGCAAAGGTCGCTCGCTGCTCTCCTCCTTGCTGCATGGCTCCCCTGTTCCTACCTGGCCGGCTGTCCTTGTCTATTTGACTAGTGTGAGAGCATTTCAGACTCAAGTTGGTGAGTAAATCCTCTCTTTAAATGAGGAATGTCGAACCATTTGGCACTGCAATATGGTGCTGCATCTACTCATTAAGAGCCAAGAGCCATGAGATCAAGTTCCAAACTAAATTTTGCAAAAAAAAAATTATCATGTTATGCATATCTATATGCATGTGGTATGCACATGCATGTATTTGCATGTGTTTGGTAATATGTCTGTGTATGGGTACAAATGCACATGTCAGCACATGTATATAGAGGCCAGAGGTTGACACCCAGTGTCTTCTTTGATAGCTTGCCACTTTACACATTCAAGTGGGGTTTCTCCCTGAACAGGAGCTTGCCAATCCTTCCAGTCTTGCTAGCCAGCTTGCTCCAGGGGTCTCCTGTCTCGGCTTTCCAAGAGCTGGGATTACAAATGGGCTGTCACATTCACCCAGTATTTAGGTGGGTGCTAGGGATCCAAACTCTGGTCCTCACATTTGTGTGACAAGTACCTTTACCCACTGAGTGATCACCCCAGTCCCCTAAATCGTACTTTAAGTAAACTTACGGGTTGTTTTGTTTTGGGGTGTGTGTGTGTGTGTGTGTGTTTTTGTTTTGGTTTTTTTGTTTGTTTGTTTTTGTTTTTTGGTCAGGCTGCATAGCTATCCTCAGCCTCATGTGATGTTTAAAATGTGTTGAAATGCAGGGCATGAATGGGACACACCAGTGCCAGAACTTGGGGAGCCAAGGCAGGAGGATTAGCTGAAGGCTACCTAGTGAGAGGAACATGTCTCAACAAAACAAAGGGAAACCCAGAACGAAGCAAAATTCGCTCAGGTGCACAAGCCTCCGTTCACCATACTGATGTTTCTAAGCACACAGTTCAGGGTGCTCACGCTGTTGCTCACCATTGCCACCGCCACACACTTGCCAAGACAGAAGCTCTTCCTCCCCCCACACGCTGCCCCCCCTCTTCCCAGCCCTCCCTCCCACTTTCTGCCACTGTGGACTTCCTGCTGTAGGGACGCCATGAAAGGAACGCCCGTGGGAGAGGACTTGCCACGAGAGAAGAGTCACACAGCACTTGATTTTTCTTGGCTATTATTTCACCAAGCATAATGTCCTCTGGGCTCACCCTGTGGGCGTCCTCTTGCAGGCCAGCAGCACTCCATCCAGTGTGCTTTGTCCCTGTTCCTCCTCCACACACCGTCCACACACTGTGGCAGCTTATGTGTTGGCTGTTGTGAGCACTGTTGTATGCATGGTGGACACGCATCTGTGTGAAGCCCTGACTTCAGCTATGTTGGGTGAACAGATAAGGCAGAAGTTGGGTTGTTGGGATGATGGTAGTTCTAGGATTAATTTTTCACAAAGCCACCAGGTCATTTTCCACACCCACTGGCTGCACCACTTTACACCACACTGGCAGAGCATCGGGTTCCATTTTTCCATGTCCTCACTGACTCTGGCCACTTTAGGAGCTGTCCCCATGGGTGGGTGGGTGTCTCAACATGATCTGATTTGTCTTTCCTTATTGATTGGTGGCTGTCTTTTCACACGCTGGTGGCTGCTTGTACCTTCTTTGTAGAACAGCTGCTCAAGTCACTTCCCTATCTTTAAATTGGTCATGTATCCTGTTGTTAAGTGCCATGGCTGTTCCTTGGTAACACTTTCAAAGTAAGCCAAGGTTGCATGGGCATGAGGACCCTACCAGGTGGCCATGGGCACGGTGGGCATGAGAAGCCAACGCCTGTGACAGGGATATGATGCTATGAGCTTAGGGACGGAGGAGGTGACTTGAATGGCATTGGTGATGTTACTGAGAGAACGATGCTGGTGACACCATGGACCAGATTGTGCCCTGCTCCATTGGCCAGAGTTCTCTGGACTCCTGGCTCCGCAGGGGCTTGGTTTGTGAGTGGAGGAAGGATTAAGGGTGCTGCAGCTGTCACCAAGTCTGGGGACAGGATGACAGGTTGGGAGGAAGTGTTTATTGAGGACAGGCTTTAGGAGCTGATCCCTCTGGCTTGGAGGAAATTACAAGCTAGCCTATCAAACGCAGTACCAACCAAGTCTTCAGCCGCATCTGACATTCATCCGCCTGCATTTTGACATTAAGAAACAATCCTGCAGTTGAGATTTGCATAAATCTTCAGAGGGCATAGGCTGGGGAGGTTTGGGGATTGAGCACTAGAGGGGGGCTCTGGGGGAGGGGACAGCTGTTTTAAACCGCTGCTGGTGGTGTCAGAGGGTGGGGAGGCCTCCTTCTAAGTGGTACCACTGTCATTTGAAACAACACAGCTGGCTAGGGCAGAGGTCTCTAGGAGGCAGTGGGTATTGGGAGGAGTGCCCCAGATGGTAGGAACCAGGACTGAGATCTCGACTGTCTTATTCTTGTTGTGAAGGTGACAGGTGGGCCACTCACTGTCCCAGGTAAGGAGGCAAGAAGACCCCTGATACACTTGGAGCTTGTGGTTTGTGGGAAAGGCACCTGTGAGTAGTTGTCCCTAGGATGGCGTTTTCCTCCACACTTAGCCCAGCAAGGTTTGGTCCTGAGCAGGGCTCCTGACAAGATGGCAGAGCAGGAAAACCTGGGGTGAGCTCAGAGGCCCTGTTCCATCCATGGCTTTTCTCCTACCCACTGCCCTGACTCCTAGGCTTCTGCAACCCCTACCCTGGCCCCAGAGATCCACCATTTTATGCCTCCTCTCTTGATCAAAGTGTTCCTCTGGCCTGTGTGTCTCACAGGTCTTTCTAGGCCCTCTTCTTAAGGGACCTACCTCTATTTTCCAGTCCTAAAGAGTAGGTCCTAGTCCAGGCCTTGGTCTGCTCTGCTATGTGTCCACTGTGATAGCACATCTGGGGGTTATCTGACATCCTTAATATGAAAATTGGCTAGTAGAGCCCAGAAGACTCAGTAGTCTGCTGAAGCAGTTCATAATCCACCTTTTCAGTGTTAATGAGAAGGAGGAAATGATGCGGCTCCTGAGCTGGGAGATGAAGCAGGGCAGATCAGAGAGACACTGGGCAGTAGTCAGAGCAAGCTAGGGCCTGGCATTCAGGCCTCTCTGGCTTGCACAGCACTGAAGAGGCAGGCAGAGCCCTCCTGGATTTTAGTTTTTGGTGCTGGCTCACCCACAGCTGTTGGCAGCATACATCTTCGATTTCAGAAACTGGCCAGGCGGGGACTCTCAGAGTATGTGTGTCAGATCGGGAGTGTATCCTGGAGGGGCAAGGCTGACCAGAGTGTACCTTGGTCATGTGGTGACTCTGTTCTAAGACAAAGCATGGGCAGAGCTCTATTCCTCTCATCATGGAAGGACCCAGGTAAGTGGGCCAGAGGAGAGGCACTAGTGTCTCTGCTCCACCAGTGGGGGAGCCCTGACTGCTTGCATTGTGCCGGCCAGGTGCCATCTATAGGCTCCATGCCCTCTCTGCTTTTCCTGCTGTTCTGAGCAGCATAGTGCTACCACTTAATAAGCCGTAGGTGGAGGCCATTATTGATCCGAAGGTCCTGGCTGCTCACAGCACAAAAAAGTCAATTTTCCCTGTGAGCACCAAGGTTAGCTATTGAAGGTCCACTAAGAGCCTGTGTTGGAGGGCCTCACCCAGTGGGTGGTAGACTGTGCTGGGGAAACCTAGGTCATCTGTCTATATTCTTCACTTACTGTCCATTTCATAGGGACACACTGAGCTGGTGGCCTGGGTGGCCTGGGGACTTTATCTCATCCAGGCTTCATACATGTCTCATGGGACTTTGGGAGTTTATGGAATTTGCTTAAGGACTCATCCACTTTTCTCAACCCAAGATCCCAGTTATGCTTGTGGAATGCTTGTGTCCTATTGAGTCAACAGAAGGCCACATTGGAAGGCACGTGTGGGATCAAGGGTCCTCGCTTTCTCCATGACAACAGCATCCCTGGTGTAGGCTTGGATGGACTAGGCTCTGTTCATTGACATTGTCCATGTGATTATGTGCTTGCCTCACACCTGGTGGTGCACCATTTCCTTGTGAGGAGCAAGGCAGCTTCGTGGTCATGGCCAAGAAGAGGTGAAACCGAGAGCTGGGTGAACCAGCTCATATCAGGCAGTTGACTTCTCTGAGCCTCAGAATAGGGTTCATGTCTATATTGACAGAATGTGGTATCCCTGGGCTGCTGGGAAGTTTAGGGCGGAACAAGAGTAAGGGGGCCTGCTTTCTCCTCTTTGCTGTCCATGTAACCCAGGGCCCATGCCCCCTGCACACTGCCTGTGCTCTGGTGCCCAAGGCTTCCCCTGAGGAGGACATTCCATGGGAAAGATAGGCCGCGGCCACAGGCAACTGATCTAAGGCTATTTCTACTAGCTTTTCACTGGGGACACCGGGCTTGTGTAAAGATCTGGTAGGACTCTGCATGGTGTCAGGTCCCTTAGGTCACTCAAGCTGGAAAGGGTTGAGATCTTTTGAGAGCAGGAATTTGGAGGTGACCTGTGTGCACAGTTCTGCCTTTTGGGTGCACTTGCTTTCCAGGACCTCGGAGGCCCTGGAACACAAAGGCCTCTTAAGGATAAGAGTCCAGTGGATCATACATGGCTGGCCTGGGGGGGGGGTCCTGTGGTTGGTGGGGAGGGGGAAATGACTCCTCCACTGCCAGTTCTCCTTACTGTCTCCTCCATATGACACAGAACTCCCATCCATCGTTATCTCTCATCCCTCCAGATAACCCCTCTCTTCATCCTTCCATTCCTCTCTCTTCCTGTCCACTCATCCAGCCCTTTAGCTATCCCCTCTCCCTCAGTCCCTCCATACCTCTATTTATTTATCCATTCACACCACCATCTGTCCATCCATTTATTCTTCATCCCTCCAGCTGTACCTATCTTCCCCATCCTTCAACTCCTCCCTCTATATAGCTAATTACCCATCTACCCATCCCTCCAGTTCCTCCATTCTTCCATCCGTCCATCTATCCATCTGTCTCTTCTTACGTTCGTTCATCCATCCCCCCAGCTATCTTTCTCCTACCTGTCTCTTCTTCCATCTCTCTCTCCTTCAATGCTTCCATTTCTCCCCCATCCATCCATCCTCTGCTATCCCTCTCTCCTCCCATTCTTCCAGCTATTTCTTTACTCATCTATTCATACTATCATCCATCCATCCATCCTTCCATCAGTCTATATATTCATTAATCCATCATCCATTCAGCTAGCCACCCTAGTCATTCTTTCTTTTTCTGTTCACTGATACATCTACCACCAATTCTTCAAGACTAAGTGCTCATGCGTAGAACAGCAGGGCATCCATGTAAGTCAGTATCTCGTGATTGTCAGGTAGGAGGCAGACAGAGAAGGAGAAGGATGCACCCACAATCAAAGTGACCAAGGTTATCAATTTCTCTGTACTTGCACTTGTGCCTGGGAGGAGAAGGCAGTGGGCTTAGGGCAGAGGCTGGCTGCTGGACATGCTTTGCTGGCTAACAGGTATGGACAGAGTGCTGTAGCTGTGGGAGTGACCTAGAAACCTGATTCTGGGTCAGTATCATGGAATGAGGTCTTGCCCTGGTTGCTCTGGTTTAAAGGCTGCTTTAAGGTCAAGAAGAGCATGGTTGAGTCTGGCACAGAAGATTAGCCATCGAGCAGCAAATTCCCAGTGTCCTTAAGGCCTCTGTTTCCCTTTGAGTTCCAGTTCATCTCCTGTCACACCTCCTGTCCCTCACTCTTTTTTGTGGTTCACTAGCCAGTGGTCCTATGAGCTTCAAACTTACGACCTTGCTCACTCACAGAAACTTGACTGTAACCGTCACTTCTTTGAAAGACATCACTGTCACCACTCTGCTATCACTTTCCCTGAGCCTCTGGGGTGCTGGGCTCACAGAAGCACACTGCTGGCTGAGGACTGGGGATTAGAGAACCACCACAGCAGACCACCAGGCTTGGATCACAGGGAGGGTCCCTAAGCAGATTTTTAGGAGTGGGCCACTGTGATGACAAGGGTGGCCTGGAGCAGCATTGGCACATCATACAAGGAGACCTAGTTACATTTTCATTCCAGTCAAGCAGCAAGTAACTTTTTAGTGTCAGTACATGGCTGTCCCCAAGTGTCTGCACATTAAGTTTAGTGGTCACTCTGTGTCAATATGAAATCTCTGGCTGTGGGGAAATTGGCTAGAGATCCCCGAGTCACTGGCAGGTGATACTGTAGCCTGGACCAGAGAGATGAGGCTGAGAGAAGCTTCCTGACCTCAGGGATGCTCCCATACCTGCCCCCATCACTGGCCTTGTCTTGATGCTGGCCATATGGGTGTGACCTATGTGTTAACTGACTCAGATGTTGGAAGGGTCCCAGAGGTGGACACTTTGAAGCCTTGAACCCAGGTATTATTAATGAACTTCTGGGGTCACAATCTGCATGTTTCATTTTTAAAAAAAAATTGTGTAAGGCAATTTAAACTGAATAATAGATAACCAGAAAAAGAAAGAGGCCCATTAGGACCCTGGGGACCCACCACCAGCAGTGATCTCTTAGGCGAGTGTCACAGACTTAAGGTCGAGGATACCATGTGATACCTACTGTCGGAAGTAGGCCTAGAGTCTCAAGAAAATAGCCACATAATCCACAGTATTTCAGCTAGGTAGAAGCTTTACTTCTGCAGAAGGATGAGATAAACCAAGGAGGCAAGCACACCCAGCAGAGGGCCTCCTGGGTTTTTATTCTTAGCACAAAGGGTCCCATTGTGAGAACTTGCCTTGCATTCTTCCATAGTTGGCCCACTCAGGATGGCCCAGGTGATAAGCAAACATGGCTTATGAAAAGGGGACACGTTTGTATTCAGTTGCATGGACACCAGGGGACTTTGAGTTTTGGTCAAGTGGCTTCTTTACAGTGATTTTTTTTTTTAATGGAGTTTGTCTTAACTTTCTGTTTATTTGTTTTCAAGACAGGATTTTTTCTCATTGGAGCCCTGGCTGCCCAGGAACTAGCTCTGTAGGCCAGGTTGGACTTGAACACAGAGATCTGCCTGTCTCTGCCTTCCATTAGCTGGAATTAAAGGTGTGTGTGTGTGTGTGTGTGTGTGTGTGTGTGTGTGTGTGTGTGTGTGTGTAACCACCACCCAGATTAACTTTTTGATATGAAAAGGTAAGTATCTTGTTTACATTTCCCATACCCACTGTCTATCAGGTGGGGTTCATATGGGGTTATCACTCAGCACATGTGCAAGCATACTGGGGTGCACCGCCATTTAACTGGGTGTTGCCTTGCATAGTCACTTCACAGAGATGCCAAGACTCTGAAGACTGCTACACTGAATGTCTGACATGAGGCTCTTCCGGGCAAAGATGGCCCTAGTGTGCGCATCTGTGGCCAACAACAGCTCTGACTGTGTTTGTTGTAGATTCTTCCTGTGAGAGGCAGAGACCCAGAGGTCTTACTGCAGCATGTAATCTCTTATTTCTTCTATTGTCTACCCTTCTTCTGTGTAGATGTATATGTGTGAGTGCACTGTATGCACACATGTGCCTGTGAGTGTGTGCCAGGGATGTGGCTTTGTGTATACAGGCCAGAGAAGGATGTCAGGTGAGCTGTTACACAACTCTCTATTTTGAGATAAAGTCTCAGGGAACATGGAGGTAGGCTGGTAGCAATGCCCCCAATGATCTGGCCATCTTATATCTGACTCCCACAATGCTAGGGTTATAAGTGTGTGAGTGTATAGCCCCACTCAGCTATTTTTTTTAATATGAGTGATCTGAACTGAGGTCCTTAGGTCAGTGCAACAAAAGTCTTATGGAGTCATATTCCTAGGGCCATTAATTTTTTGTTTTCCTAAAGAAAACAGTAAGCCAGCCATGGTGGCACACACCTGTAATCCTAGCACTTGGGAGAGACACATTCTACAGAATGAGGGCAAGAGGGTCAGGAGTTCAAGGCCAGCCTGGACTACATGAGCATCTATTTGAAGGAAGGAAGGAAGGAAGGAAAGAAGGAAGGAAAGAAAGAAAGAAAGAAACAAACAAACAAAATTAGGCAGCCTAGGAGGAGTTCAACGTCATCTGTAGCCTTAGGTTTGAACCTAGACTAAGGTGTGTGTGTGTGTGTGTGTGTGTGTGTGTGTGTGAGAGAGAGAGAGAGAGGGGGGGGGGCTTGGAGACTGGGCTAGGATGGCAGAATATTGCCACTTGATAATCTATGACAGTGGCATTTCATAATGCCACAGTGTGCCTCTGTGGGTGTCACATGACTTTCTGGTCTTATTTAGATCTTTTATAGGACATTTAAACTGTACTGTTCCCTTTCTCCCGTCCTATCTGACCATGCCCCCATGTATCTTGGCTTGGGCATTCTGCTCTGCGGAATGAGGTCAAGCTGTCCCTGAGTATCTTTGAAGGTCTTTGCTACTCTCTGGCTGTGGTGGACCTGTCCCAGCCCTGAGCTGTAGATCTTCTGGGATGGGATGGCCCTCCTGTTCTGATAGGCTGGGATATTGGTACACGTTAGGGGTAGAGGTGCCAAGGCTGACAAAAAAAGAAAAAAGAAAAAAGAAAAACAGTAGAACACTAGAGGAATTTGAATTTCAGATGAAAAGCCTACAGATTTTTGTTTTTGTTTTTGTTTTGTTTTAAAGAATGGCCCATGCAGTATTTGGGACACAAATATACTGTGTCTGTCATTTGGACAGTCAAGGGTTAATCTGACCCAAAAGAAAAGCTTGTCTCTTGAGAAGCCACCTTTTTTGCCCTTGGTTTGTCCAGCCTGATAAATGCCTAATTCCTGGAGAACTGTGCTTGGCTGTAGCTCAAGAGACTGAGTGGAAACCAAGGTCAGCTCCAACTAAGTGGCTGGCCCTCAAGAAGCAGGCCACACCCCAAGTCTCAGGGATTCTCCAGCTGCCATGATACATGCTCATCATCACAGGCTGTCACTGGAGCAACAGAGCACTATCACCATGCGTCTTCAGGGAGTTCAGGGATGTTCCTCATATCTGTCCACGCTGGCCAGCATCACCTGGGTAAACCACGGCTATAAGCCGTGCTGAGTTCTGGGAGCCCCTCCAGGGAGGCGCTGGACTAGAAGTGGTCCTGAAGATGCTGAACTTGCAGTTGGCGTTAGAGGGGGGACCTTCTTGGGCATCCCTGAGCCTCCTATGTGTTGGGCAATTGTGTTTTGATTCTGTTGCATTTGCCTGAGAAATAGCATCTGGAGACAGCTCCCTGCCCTACTTAGCTGGCCCTGTCCCCCTTGCTTGGAACTGATCCCAGCCTTCTCTCTCTCTCTCTCTCTCTCTCTCTCTCTCTCTCTTTTTCTCTCCCCCCCCCCCGCCCCACTTCCTCATCTCCTCTGTAGCTGGAGTGAGGTATATGAAGCCACATCTACCCTCCCGGGCAGCATTGTATACTTCCCTTCTAGGGTGCCATGGCAGTCAGTCGCCTCTGGCTCAAGTCTCCTCCCCAGGGAACAGCTTGCTGCCTCCCAAGGTGACCTCTGGTTCAACAACTTATTCCTGTGTCCTGACAGGAGGTGACTCTGTGTGCAGAGCGTTGTCAGCCTTTCAGAGAAGGGGGGCTGAGGAGCAAAGCATGATGTCATAGGGAAACGAGGGGTGAAAGTTCATTGGTGGAGAATGGCAGGAACCCTAACACTCATGCTGGCCGAGTGGTGCATGCCCTGTCTATGTCTGCCATCTGAAGACACCTCAGTTCTCCTTTCTCCATAAAACATGAGGTTTCCACCAAGTCTCAGGAACCTCTGTCATTAGGTATGATTTTGTGAACCACGGTGCACCTTTTTGAGGGATACCAGTCAGCAGTAGGGGATGGGATGGGGGTGACTCCAGGGTTGAGAGGAGGAAGCTGCAGCAGTGATGAGGGATCTTGGGGTTCAGAAGAGCCAGTGAGGCTAGACTGTGGCTGAAATTCCTGCTCAAACCACCTGCCCTGAGAGGAAGCCTGCAGGGTGGGCAGCAGTTAGGTTCCCTCTGCCTTCCACAGTTGTCTACAGGGGTTAGGTTAGTTCTGAGAGAGAGAGGATGGCCAAGGATAGCCACTGTTAGTCCTTGACAGCCCCTCCCACCCCCCATGCTGTGATGAGAGGTCAGAACAGAGACAATGGTTCAGAAGCACTGAAGAGAAAAGAGGGGGCATGGAGGAAAAAGAACAACCTCTTAGGGCACACAGACACCCTTAAACATCACAGGCTGTCGTGAGGATGGAGGAAAAGCCTGCTATGAAAGAGAGGCAGGGATGGGAAGGGAAGGCCTTGTGCAGAGCTCCAGGGAACCACACACAGTGATGGACAGTGAAGATACAGGCCGGAGCGCTCGCCCACCACAGGCAGGGTGTTGTCACTCGCTGAGGAGGTGCATGGGCTTCCGGCAGAGATCAGAAGAGAACAATCTGAGGCTGGTGGCCTGGCCCTTCTGACTGTGAGGGATGCTCCAAGTACCAGCAAGTGACCCTGAGAAGACGCACAGGTGCTGATCTGGAAAGGAACTGGTGGTAAATCTTGCCTGGCTTGAGGCACACCATGGAGATTTGTAAAGCAGGCCTCTGGGGTGTCTGTGAGGACATTTCCAGAGCCGATTAGATCCTAAGGCCTTGGCTCCATCAGTGGTTTAAACATCAAAAGATGAAAATCTGGATGGACTGTTGGGGAATGGTGGAGCTGTAGAAGGTGGGGTAAGCTTGGAAGAGCTGTGTCACCCGGAGGGTCTTTCTAAAGGGTGTCACTTGATGCTGGCCCTTTCCTGTTACTCACTTGATGCTGGCCCTTTCCTGTTACTCCTTCTCTACTTCCTGTCTTCCATGAGGGGAGCAACCTCTGCCATACACTCTGCCTCCATGAAGCTCTCATCACCACAGCCCCAGGAATCAACAGAGCCACACACTGCTAAAATAAACCCTCTGAAACTGTGAGCCAAAGATACTGTTCTTCCCTAAGTTTTTGGTTTTTTTTTTTTCCAGTAGAAATTTGGTCACAGTCACTAAAAGCAAGCTCAATGAAGAATCAAACTTCCTGGTGTTCTGGAAAGATCTTCAGAAAGATTCCAGTAATTATACAAGTAGAAAAATGAAAGCCAAGCACATGCTTCTGGCCAGCAAGCTTGTCCTCCACCAGTTGCTCCTCCATGAAACAGAACAGCATCAGGAGTGAGATGGAGGGCTGTGGTGTTGGGTGAACAGACTGTGTCTGGGTCTAACACTGAATCCGTGTGGAGTGTGGAGTAGAGCTGTGTCCTTGAGCCTGCCTGTACCTGAAGACCTTCTTCCCACCCTTCAGCAGGGATTAAAAGGCTGGACACACCCAAAGAGCCAGGTCACAGATGGCTGTCCAGTTTCTAGGTTTATTGTGACAATTTGATAGTAGGAACTGGTGGGTCTCAACTGGGTAACCTGTCTGGAGGAGACCCAACTCCACTCAACTGGGTGTGTGTCTTGGGGACAAAGCCTGGCAAAAGGTTCTACGGTGAGTGCCTGGCTTCAAGGTGATCTTATTAACGGCAGAGTATTGCAGAAAGACCTACTCTTAGGAAGAGTGTGCCAAGGGGCGGTTCTTCAGACAGTTGCAACACAAACCTTTTAAACAGAGAAAGCTAAGCGTAGTTAAGAGTACCAATCTGCCATGCACCACTCTTGGGCAGTGGATGGTGAGTGAGTCCCACCTGCACCTGTGTGCTATACTGTCCTCCTCGCTGCCACTGAGAGTTTTACTTTCAACACAAAAGACAGTAAGACAAGAATATTACTCATTCAGTTGTCCTTAATGTATTAATTCATTAGACACCTGGTGACCTCTTTCCTCCTTTCTGCACACTGTAGAATATAAAACAGGGCTGTGGTTTGCATGTTTGAGGAAAGACGGTAGAGCAGACAGGATGAGGTGAGGTGGGCTCCGAGAGTAGGATGGAGTGGGGGTGGACTCAGAAGGGGGGCATGCCCTGATGAGGCTGGTGTTGTGTTACCGAGGCTGGGCAGAAAGTGCCCTGGGGCCTGATCCTCCTCCACTATGGAGGTGGGGTGGGGGTGGGTGGGGGTGGAGGGGTAGGCAGGTGCTCTGAGTCCATATAATTTCCCTCTGAGGCAAGGATGCAGCTTGCTGGGATGATGTCCAGGTGAGAAGGGCAGAGAGGCTTTGTCACCTGTCAAGCACTGCTCCAGGCCTAGCCCTGCCTTCTGTGGTGAAGAGCCTGGCCCAGTTCCTAAGAAGGGTCTGTGGCAGCCATCTGGACACACTAGGCTTACATACAGTTCCTTAGAGATGCAATGGGGACCTGGGCTGGATGGTACAAGAGGAGAGAGGAGCATCCATGGGTCCAGGAAACCCTGAGTCTTCATTCACCCTCATATATTGAACCATTTCTTTTTGGTGGTGGGATCGGTGCCGGGTAGTGGGCAGCCAGATGCGTGAAGTAAACCTGCTTCCTACCCAGGGCTCCCAGCCTCTGTGACTGAGAATAGGCTTCAGACGCCGTCTTTTCCACAGCTCTGGCCCCACCTTTCCAAGCACGTAGTGGAGTTTTCTTATAGTTTCAGGCTTTGCAATCTTGTCCAGGCTGCATGTGCACCTTAGAGCTGGTGTATGATTCTTGCCCTGGCTGTACATGCACCCTAGAGCTGGTGTGTGGTGTGTGCAGTGCTCCTGTGCCCACAGGCAGGGCCTATGGGGATGCTCTCATATCCCAACAACCCCTTGGCCTTTCTACACCTGTAGCCTCACTATGTTGTGTGGCTGGTGCCTATTGGGGAGGGTGGTTGTTGCTGGCTGGGTATGAGCAAGGTTGACTGTGGGCACCTGATGGGCTTAGCTCATTGTTTGGGCCTCCTGTAGACCTGGGGAGCTATGGATGGGAGAAGCCAGGTGTGGTGGTCTCCTTTTCTGTGTCCCTGCCCTGCTGTGGGCTGGTCCTGATCTGACTTCTGACACCTGTATTTTCACAATGCTTGGTCCACACAGGAATGAGGGATTGGGAACAGTATTTGCTGTGGACTGGAGAAGCCAGACACATGACAATTGTCACACTATTGCCAATAGTTGAGTGGAGAACATGAAGCCCTGGGGTAAGTAGGGCTAAGAATCCAACCTCCTTGGCCCACTGTAGCACTGGGTGTGTGCTCCTCCTCTTCCCCCCATAGAAATCAGGAGACCTTAGGACTAATTCCTGCTGGAGACAGTAGGGTGTGTGTTCCCACTGGCTGGGCAGAGAAAGAACTGACCTCAGTCTGACAGGCCTGGGCTAGGATTTCATCTGACAACTCCTGCCTGGTGCATCCAATGGCTTCAAAGGGCTTCAGGACGTGGCCCCGTTAGGATCTTGCTTGGAGACAAGTAGGGACTGATGTGCAGCTCCTCACAGAATGGGCTTCGGAGAACCTGTGGGAGCTGCTGGCCCACTGCTGCCCACTGCTGTCCACGTGCACTAGGCAGAAGGAGGGACTACCTAACACTACTGGTCCGGCTGAGCTGGGCTGGATCCCTTGGGAATGTGGGGTGGGGGTGAGATTCTCTTTGTCTCCCAGGGGGGCTTTGGCTAAGGGGATTTAGATCCATGGGGACCTGGTCCACCCAGCTCTGATGGACAGTGGTTCTCTATGATGATGCCTTTTGATAGATTAGGACAGACTGGAGAGATTCACAGAGTTCAAAAAGCGTAGATTTGGAGGCACGATCGTGGCACCAGATACATTGGGGAAGAGTTGCTCAGAGACATTCTGGAGGCACAAGAGATCAACAACACCAGTACTGAAATGCTGGTCAATATTGAAGGTCCCAAAAGGCAATGGGAAGATCTAGAGTGATGAGGAACTCCCACCCCCGTGTGTGTGTGTGTGTGTGTGTGTGTGTGTGTGTGTGTGTGTGTGTGTGTGTGTGTGTGTTGAAAAGCCTTTGTGTCTTATGGAGGAAATACAAGAGGGATATCTAGGGTCCATGGCCAAGGTGACACTTGCAGTGATCCCACGTGAGCTGGAAGGTACTGCACAGGGCCCTGGCGTGTCTGGCTGGGCATCTTCAAAGGTGTAGCATCTCCTTCTGTTCTCATTGTACAGTTGCTGGACCACTGCTTCTAGCTGACCTTCCTTGCAGGGACTGGTAGGAATGGAATAGGTTGATAGTTCTAAGAACCTGGATTTAAAGTCTATTGGGATAATTTTTTTTTGTCTATCATGGACCCATCTATCTTATTCCCCTACCCACCCACCAATCCTTCTTTCTCTCTTTTGTATTCACTATTTGAGGCTCTCAAGTTTTTCACAATGTATTTTGATTATATTCACCACCCACCCAACTCTTCCCAGATCCACCATACCCTTTCCCTACTCACCCAACTTTGTGTTCTTTTTTTTTTTTTTTTTAACCTTCAAAACCAATTCGTGCTGCCCAGTTATTCTTGTGTGGTCTCCCCTTGGAATGTGGTCAACCTATCAGGAAAACTGTCTTCCTATCTCAAAAGCTAACACTCACCATCTGTCCCATGGCTGGGGATGGGATTGTGTGCTCAGCACCCCCCCCCCTTTCCACGGTGGGATTGGTCTGACTATAGCTTGCACAAGCTCTATACATGCTGTAATAAACTGCTGTGAGTTTATATGTGCAACTTCCTTGCTGAGTCCAGAAGATGTTTCCTTGTAGCCATCCACTGCTTCTGGCTCACTCTTTCTGCCTCCACTGTTTCCACTAATACATCTGCCCACCTATTTATTCATCTGCCAGTGCATCCATCCTTCTACTTACCCGCCCTCCTACACACCCACACAGTAATCCATCTATTCATTTGTCAATCCATCCATCCATCCATCCATCCATCCATCCATCCATCCATCCAATCCCTATCCTTCCTTCTTTCCTTTCCTTCTTTCCATTAATACATTGATCCACCCATTTGTCCACCTATCAACCCATTCATCTATCAGATTACCCACTCATCCATCTTCCCACCCACCCACCTACCAACTTATTTGCTCATCTATCCATCCCTCCATCCCTTCATCTAGCCACTCTCAGCCATCACTTTTCCCCCTAAGTATCTATTGTATGCTAGACAAGAGACCTTTCTGACATAGACCAAGATGGAAAGATGGGGGAGAGAGGACATTTCGCCAAGATCAAAAAAAAATCCAGTCTCCACTGTTGAGAATCCCCAGGTGTCTTTGTGACCTGTTTCTGAGCGAGAACCCACAATCCTGCAAGGAAACAGGTGATCAATGTGGAGAGGGCATTTGTGGCCATGAACTCGTGTGTGGGAAGTCACTGCCTAGTGTTTGCTCAGGATTGGCTCTCTCCCGTCCAGCTGACTCTAACTCCAAGCCATTTTTAACTTTCCTCCCAACTCTCAACTCATGGTATCATTTCTCAGATCTTGGCTCACATTTCTAAGCCCTTCCCTTCAACTTTATCATGAGGGTTATCATTCACAACAATACATTGGGAGTAAACTCTATTAGGTCCAGGCTTTTGACATCCCACTAGCTGCTTGTGGGCACTCGTGCATGAATCTACACCCCCCCTCCATCCAGGGCAGCTACCAGAGCTTGGAAAGCTGGACATGTCCCTGTCTGGGCTCAGTCCTATGCAGGTCACCATGTGGTTGGCTTCCATTGGTTCCAACAGAGCCAAATCCCCATAGGGTCCTGGACACTTTCCATAGGCTGCTGCCCAGTGAAGCTTCTGCTACCACGACAGCCCAACCTCATTTGAACTCATCCCCAGATCCTGAGTATTGGAGTCTATTCTGTTTTCCTCCTGAGCTAAGCCAGGACTCAGTTTCCAGAGAAGGTCATCAGCCCTGTCCTAGTGAGCACAGTGGGTGAGAGACACATGTGACATAACTGTGGGAATAGATCACAGCAAGAGTTTGTTGGTCCCCTGTAGAGAGATAGCTGCAGCACAGACAGCAAGTCTTCTAGATGCACTGTCTGCCCAGGGCGCCATGGCACTGGGACAGGCTGGAGCTGGGGATAGGCTGGCAGGGCAGGATAGGTCCTGGGCCATCTGACCCTGTGTGTTCTGCACTCTTTTAGTCTGGTTTGAGCTGGAGGGCATACGCTCCGGGGAGTGAGGCCAGAGCCCTGTGCTGCAGCCTGTGTCCTCTCCGAGCCCCAAGGATCTATTAAGCAGAAAGGGCCTCTCACCCAGGGGATTTAAAGTGCTTTTAACAGGCGATTATTCAGAGTTTCATAATTTCTGCTCCCTAAGTGCTCCCCTCTCTCACCCTGACCTACAGGGACTCATTTCCGTATTCTCCATCGGAAATCCGCCCTACCCTCACAGGACTCAGGGACCTCAGCCTGCCCTTCAGGCTCCAGGCTGGGGGCTCTGGACTCTGGACAGTTGCAGCACCTCCTGCTTGCTGAGGAGGAGCCACCGCTAGGTTAACCCTTTCTTTACAGTACAGTAGGTGCTGGAGGTCCTTGGAGGAGCTCTCGTCCCTGGCTCGATGAGCTCCACCCCCTTAACCAACACCACCTGGCATGGCCCCATGAATGGCTTCTTCAGAGTTCCGGAGGTGGAGGCCACTGAGATTCCAGGAGAGAGGCCCTTAGCTTTCTTGTGGGCAGAGTGGAAAGGGTGTGGGTGAGCGGGGTGCTCTGGTGTAGCACAGTCCCCCTCAGCACCTTGCTTCAGTGCTCACCCTGGCATCTCCCCATTTTCTCAGGTCCAGACCTGTGGTACCCCATGAGGGGATAGAAGAGCTAGAGGTTAACGGTTGAGGATCAGTAGCCTCTCCGCGGGGCCCTGAAGAGCTTCTCTCCCGCCCCTGTTCTCTAGTCTCACAGGACGTGGGCCCCCAACTACCTATAATGGTAAGTGATTATCACCAGACCTTTACTGGCTGCTGTCTCCAAACAAGCCAGTGTCTGCTTAAGGCCTTCCCTACCTCCCCACCCCACTGTTCAGCTGTAAAGGTGCAGCAGCCAGCCAGGGCTAGGTGGAGAATCCTTGGATGCCACGAATATTCTGAGGCTGTAGGACACACTGTTCAGTATGACTGTCATGGCCGGGAGTGCACCATCCAAGGCCTTGAATACCAGGTTTGGGACCTGGGGCCCAAGGATGCATTATATGGGAGGATAGCTTATCGTCTTTGTCTTAGGGACAGCTCTGGGGCTACTGTTGCAGAGGTGGCCCTGGCCACAGTTAGTCACAGGAATTGGATGCCAGGCTTTCTAGCAAGAAAGACCTTATGGCTAGGGCTTCCTAAAGTCACAGCCTGTATCTTGCAAGGGCTGTGAGGCCTTGTATCACATCTGTATAACCTGGAGAACCAGCAAGAAGGCAGGCCAGGAGGGACAGTAACTTAGTGCCACCTGACATGGCCCTCTGTGTTGGCCACCAGATAGGCTTCCTTCTCAGCCTGTAGTCATGGTAGGTGGCCAGCAGCTCCTGGCTGTCCCTCAGAGTGTCAGTGGCCATGCAGCTAACCCATAGTGAGCCAGATCATAAAGGTTATAGGAGGACCTATAAGGGTCCAGTGCGGGTCCAGGGTTATTGCTGGGACTGTCACTAGGAAGGAGATGATGAGAAAAGGTTGCTGTATTTGGCCACTTGGGGTAAGGGATGGAAGGCAAGGTATTCCAAAGTCACCTGGGTTAGAATAATGTACCCGTTTTCAGAGAAGATGGAGGCTCAGAGATAAGTGAGCCTGTCTAGAGCTTATGTCCTGGGTTCTGACTACCGTGAGGCACAGACGTCATGGGTTACTGAGAGCTTGCCAGTTAGGTCGGCTTTTGTGACCAAATACTTGACAGAGGCTTTCTAAAGAAAAAGTTTTAAGTTTTAGCTTATAGTTTCAGAGGTGCCAAGGCATTGTGGTGGGAAAGGCATTGTGGTAGAGCAGAAGGGGGTGATGGAGAGACAATATGGTGAGAAAGCATGGTGGAGCAGAAAGGGGATGCAGAGAGAAGCTATCTCTTTACGCATTCTCTTCTCTGTTCCTTCCATTCCATCTGGGTACCAGCCCACAGTTGGCATCCCCTCCACCCCTCGCATTTAGGGAAAACCTTTTCCCCTCAATGATTCCTCTAGAACCCCCTCACAGACTAATCCAGAAATGTACTAAATCCAGTCAAGTTGACTGCGGAGATGACCTATCAACATGTGCCCCCACCTATGCATTTGCTTCAGCAGCCACTATCCACACGGCCAGGCTAATGTTCAGGTGTCTCATCCCAGGAAAGCTTCCTGTCCCTCTTGGGCCACTGGACTCCATGTCTCTCAGCCAGAGTTCTAGCCATGAAACCTGCCCACCCTAGATGCAATATGCACAGGATGATCCCCGCTTCTAGGAGCAATCAGAAGGGAAGGAAACCTGTGGACCCTCCCAGTTCCCCCAGGGACCTCCTTAGCAGCAAATGACCCCGGTTCCATGTGATCTCTTTGTAGCTTAGTTATTTGCTCCTGGGATCTTGATCCAGGGTCCTGCACAAATTCTTGGGTATCCTCGGCCTCAGTCTGCCTTAGGCCCAGTGTCAGCACAGGGCTCATGTTTTCCAGGTAACTAGACAAAGGCTGATGAGTGACTTTCAGGAAAGTGAGGGCCGCTGATAGGGCCAAGGAGAGGGCAGAGTCTGCCTGAATCTGGAGCATGCCTGCAGTGAGCATCATTCTGAGCCTGGAGCATGCCCGCAGTGAGCATCATTCTGAGCCTGGAGCATGGCCACAGTGAGCATCATTCTGAGCCTGGAGCATGCCCCCAGTGAGCATCATTCTGAGTCTGGAGCATGCCCACAGTGAGCATCATTCTGAGCCTGGAGCATGGCCACAGTGAGCATCATTCTGAGTCTGGAGCATGGCTGCACTGAGCATCATTCTGAGTCTGGAGCGTGCCTGCAGTGAACATCATTCTGAGTCTGAAGCATGCCCCCAGTCAGCATCATTCTGAGTCTGGAGCATGGCTGCACTGAGCATCATTCTGAGTCTGGAGCATGCCCTCAGTGAGCATCATTCTGAGTCTGGAGCATGCCTGCAGTGAACATCATTCTGAGTCTGGAGCATGCCCACAGTGAGCATCATTCTGAGTCTGGAGCATGCCTGCAGTGAGCATCATTCTGAGTCTGGAGCGTGCCCCCAGTGAGCATCATTCTGAGTCTGGAGCATGCCTGCACTGAGCATCATTCTGAGTCTGGAGCACGCCTGCAGCGAGCATCATCCTGTCATAATTCATAGCCCCCAATTGGCAGTCAGGATATCTTCTTAGTGTATGGGGAGACTGGGACTCTGATTGTGGAGACTCCCATAGGGTCACTGTGCCTTAGTCCATCTTGCCCTGTTGCCATGTAACATCCAAGTCCCAGGAATGCTAGGGCCCTTCTGCTTCCATGGCTGACTTTTCTCTCAGGACTTGAGGGGGTATCTGCCCCCCTGTCCCCTAAGTGCCCACATGCAACATTAAACACTGTTTGGATCCAGAGAAAATTGGCTCTAATTAACCAGCCTCCAGATTATAGCTTGGAGAGCCAGTGAAAAGGATGGTTTGGGGAGGGAGTGAGGCAGTCATTAGCATGGCAGCCAGGCCATCTTTTCCCTAGACTGGTGCTCCTCTGGGCTCCTCCTGCTGGTTGCCTGCTGGAAGTGTCTACAGTGGACAGAGGTGGGTATCTAGTCTGTGAGAGTTCTTTTTTAAATCTCTCTCTGTCTCTTTGTCTCTCTGTCTCTGTCTCTGTCTGTCTCTCTGTCTCTGTCTTTCTCTCTCTGTGTGTGTGTGTGAGTGTGTGCACGCATGCGTGTGTATACATACATGTTCATGTGTGCGAGGGCAGGCATGCCAGCCATTTCTTTTCATCTTGTTTGAGATAGGATCTTTTATTTTTCACCATAGCATAAAACAGGCTCACTGGCTCAAGAGCTCACAGGGATTCTCCTGTCTTTGCCTCCCATCCCCCCACAGAAACACCGGGAGTGCGGCAATGCCCTATTTTGTCTGTCTTCACACAGGTCCTGAGAATCTGAATTCAGGTCCCCATGCAGCACAGCCGAGCACTTTACCTGGAGAGCCATCTCCAGCCCAAGTGTGAAAGCTTGTGTGACAACATCATGTACCAGACTGAATGAAGTCTGTCCCGAAGAGACGTTTTGAATGTTGAGTGACTTAGAGCAGCTGTTGGGGATCAAGCCTGATGACTTCTGAGGATGGGAAAGTTCATAGCTAGTCATGGTTGAGGAATGGAAGGAAACAGTACCCAATTGCAATAAAAAAAAATACCAGCACAGGAGTACTGTGTTACCATCATCACCATAACTGCCACTACCACGGCATCAACTTGGTTACTGCCCACCACATGACTGACCATGATAACCATTTTCACCGTCACCATGATTCCCACCACCCACCTGACCATAGTTACATTGCCACTATTATCATCACCACTCCATAGTTAGCAAGAACAGCATGGTCATTGTTACAGCCGTTACCATGGCTACCATCCCCCAAACAAACATGAATATCATTAGCACTGTCACCATCACTGTGACTGCTCCAGCTACAACCCCATCACTATAGTTACCACATCATCATCACCACCACCACTGCCACCACCACCACCACTGCGGCCATCACTATGGCCGGTTATCTCCTCCATCCCTGGTAGCATGGCTAGTTATGACCACCTATCCCTTGGCCTTTGGGTCCACTCTCATGATTCCATGTCTATGGAGATTGACCACTATGAGATGCTCCAGTGAGCTGCTTCAGTCTGTGAGAGGGAACCCTAAGAGGGGATGGGGAAAAGTGAGGTGAATTTGACCCTTGACTCCTCTGCTTAGGAGGAAACTATCTTTCTAGGTTGCCCCCCTCTAGGAACACCTTCCTAACTCTTACATGGCTGTGCCTGTGGCCACTGTCCCTTTTGAACTTTCTTAACCTGCCTGTCCTCTACAAAGTCTTTCTATTACAGTTCTCTGCATGAGCCTGCATGAGGTGCCTGATTCTTTCAGGGCCTGGTCAAGGAGCCCTTAGCCATGAGTAAGGCTCTGTTTTGAGGTCCCCATCACTTCATAGAGCACAATGGACTTTCCGTGGGGTCTCCTTTGGGAGACTTAGCCAGTCTTCCTCTTCTGGTGGGCTTTCTAGTTGGTAGAAGTTGAAATAAGGCACTGCAGCCTTGATGCTTTTGCATGGAAACATCATGTAAGAGACAAGGCTTGGTGGCACTTGTGCACTCTTGGTCCAGCCTGCCCTGACACCTGTGTCCACGGTCCTTGGTCCTTCCAGATCCTTGGACCAGTCCAAGGAGTCTAGATTATACCAGCTATCTGGGCTTACTTGTTTCAGCAGGTCCCAGGACAGCAGCTGTCTGGTGAAGTCCAGAGGGGCCAAGTGAGGTCTCATCCATGAGGGCCCGAGGGCTGGCTGTGGCTGCTGGAGTCTGGCCTTCCCTAGGTTTATTAAAGTCTGGTCAGGATGCTTCATCTCTGTAGGTATAGTCTCAAGACTGAGGGAAAATGCCTGTGTTTGCTCAGAGGCCAAACCCATGATGGGACCACCATTAGCAGGAAAAAAGAGCTGCTGCGGGAGCAGAAGCTGTGCGATGTGAGCATGTCCCAGACACTTTGTACACTGTTGCCAGAGCTTCAGGGTTGCACGCTGGTGGCTCTCAACCCACGTAACAGGATGTCACTCTCAGTTCAGATGGAAGACTAGATAATGGCTCCAGTTGTCCCTGTGCCTGTCTCCGAAGAGGAATGCCACTCCCAGTGGAGGTGGGCAGAGGGATAATGGCCGGGCATCCGTTGATGGTCTCCAGACATTTCAGTATAGAGAATCCCACAGGGATGTTGCTATCTTGGTGATCATTAGAGAAGGGCCCCACCCGACCCCCGCTCCAGCCCCAATTTCCATTCCTCATCCGGAGTGGCCCAGACAGCTGAGAGTTTTCTCTCTGTGATTTCTGCAAGGAGTCCACTTACCGAGGTTGGGCACCTAGTGCTCACAGCAGCCCGACTTGCTTTATTCTGGTGGTGCCATGCATAAACATGCTGAATCTTATTGGCTATGCATGAGCGTGTCCCAGGGAAGCGAATACTAGACATGATGGGGGCTAAGCTGCTGGCTTCACACCGCTCCGGAGTTTCAAATCGCTTTCACGGTTGGCAGCGGCTGTCTTCCTGCAACTGTGCTCAGCAAGCTCCTCCCAGACAGAGGAGCCTGCAGTTCCAGCTCTGAGAAGAAGCCCAAGTGTCCCCTGCACCAGTCCTGAGACTTTGGCTTTGAACTTCCTGTCTCAAGAAGAGGTGGTTGTGAGGTTGCCTCCCCTACTTGACCTAGGCTCAGAGGTCCACTCCTTGTTGGCACACTGCATGCTGCTCACACCTTCATGTCCCTGGGTCCTAGAAAGTGAAGTCAGGCCTTCCCTATCTTGTCTGGACCTGCTGCAAACAGGCAATGTGATCCAGGGTGTGTTTTGCACTTCCCCAAGGAAGGGCCATTCAAGCTGAGCCTTTCTAGGCTTAGGGAGCTTCTCATTGGCAGAGAGATGGACAGCAGATCACCCCTAGGGATGGTCACTTGCTCTGAGGCCAGCCAGTCCCAAGTCCTCCTGTGAAGAGTTTACCATGGTCACTGCCACCATTACTGCTGCTGCTGAGCATGCAGGAAAGAAAGCAGGCTTAACTTGCTTTCTGAATTTGCTCTGTGAGGGGAGTAGCTGGGCTTAGGCAGTGCCAATGCGCAGCCATTCCAGAGTGTTGGATGTGATGATGATGATGATGATGATGATGATGATGATGATGACGACGATGACGATGACAAATACAATAGGCCCACCTGACAGAAAGGAACAGAGTCTGCCTTAGGAAGCTGATGGGAATACACTGAAGAAGGACATTTGAATCGAGCCTCGAATGATGAGGAAGAGTGAGCCATGCAGAGTTCTGGGGAAAGACTCCCAAACTAGAACAGTGGCTGCAAAGGTCCTGGGGTGGAGACATAATTGTGCTTATACAAGAGAGAGCCAATGGGGTCCAAACTATAGAAAAAGGCACTACACCAGGGGAGCCCTGATGCAAAATGATTGGCACTTGTTCCCAGGCTCCTGGAGTTCACCGTGTGGCAATGATCGTTTCTAATTCCAAGAGAGTGCTGTGTGGGACACATGGCCTGTTACAGGAGTTGAGATGTTCCTAGGCAGGTTGCAGAAACATACAGGGAAGGGTATATGGGCTACCCCAAGTCAGCTAGCACCAGCTGTGGTCTATCTGGCCAAAGGCCAGCCCTGCCCTGGCCTTAGACGTTGAAAGACCCAGTGGGTAAAGGATGGAGGAAACGAGATTCAAGAGCAAGGTGATGCCAGGCCCAGGAAAGCAGTAGGATAGCAGTGTGCTGGGCCCTGTTGGGGACCAAGTTCCCTCCTCTTCCAACTCCTGCACTCCAACTACGTGGGCTGTTGCCTCTCCCAGGTCAGACTAGTGACTCCCAGGTTCTATAGCTCCCCCTTGGGGTTCCTCAGGATGTCTGAGATTGCCCCACAGTGAGCATCCAGCATCCAAGGTTTTTATGCATATGTTGTATGTACACCTGTACGCATAAGAGCATTTGAGCACACAGTGCATCCTTCCATGCATGCACGCATGTTGCTCATGCCTGTTTTCCATTCTGCTGCTTTTGCAAGCCCCTCAGTGTAGCTTCCTGTGCTGTTCAAGCTCCAGTTACCACATGTTGTTAATTATGCAGAACTGTCAGCAATTTGTTTTTAATGGAGTCAGGAAGCCCAGCGCCTCCAGCCACATTCGGCCCTCCTCTGTCATCTGCAGTAAAAATGCTCTTGCTAGGATCCTGGGATTTCTGCTCACCTTGGCCAGAGCTAGTCAATTACCAGCCTATCAACACTTGCCAACTCAGGTGCCATATTGAGAGCTTGTGGGAGGGTATGGAAGGCCGGCGGTCCAGGGCCCACTACTCAGTCTGGACCTTTGTGGCCATAACAACTGTCCCCAGCCATGTGGCTGCCTCTAGCTCAGGGACACTTGCCTTGGATGCTGCTGAGTTGGGGTGTCTGCTTCCTGGACCCGGCCACTGTCCTTGGTGGCCATGCTTGCTTTCCCTGCTCTGTTGCTCCCTACACTTATTTCTTTTCCCTGTGGGCGGTCCCCTCCCTGGCTGACCATCAACGTCATGGATGAGGACTGGTTTGTTTGTTGTGAGACTGTGCACAATGGCAGGCCATAGGGGCTGTACATCAAGAACTTCTACGTGTGGGTGGGATGACCTCACAGGATAGTGAGTCATAGCTGCCCGAGGTGGGAATGCCATTTCAGAGCTTGCCGGAAGCGATGTATTCAACTTAAGACCAATCCAATCCTACCAGTAACAGTCCCTCAGCCCTCATGGCTGGCCTGATGGTCTCCGGGGAGTGTCAATTTATAAAAATTAACTTTTATGACTGCCCAGAATAGGTAAGTGACAGCAAATTAGGACCCAAGCCTTTTCATGCTAGAGGCACCTCCGAAGACTGGGGGTATAGGTGGCTAAGGAGGTCATTGCCAAGCAGGCATTGGCTTATTCGAAACCTACAGATGTGTCTCGGAGGCCCCATGAAGCTAGGTACCCTACCCCAGACCCTCAACTTGACCCTAACTCCAGGGGGGCCTTAGGCCCAGGGGACAGGCAGAGAGCCGAAACTCTCAAGTCTTAGAGACTGTTTTCCAGCAAAGCTGAGAGGTCAGCCCTATCTTTAGGTCTGATTTTTTTAAAATACATGTTTTATTTTAAAATATGTGTATGTGCCATGGGTTCCTTCAGAAGCCAGTGCTGCAGTTACAGGTGGCCATGAGCAACCTGTGGCATGGATGCCAGGGCCTGAATTCGAGTCTTCTGCAAAAGCGTCAAGCACTCTCAACCCCTGAGCACATCCCCAGCGTGAGATCTGCCATTTAGAAGTGGCTAATATGACTTCATCCTTCCAGCCCCCATCAGCTCCGTTTCTTACTAAGTGCCACCTCTTGTGTTGTCTCCATCCTAGGTTAGAGGACAATCTCCTTCCCAAGGCTTTGGCTAGTATCCTCCAGACCCCATCAGTATCACCTTGCTAATGCCACACAGCAGGCCTCAGGCCAGTCCTGCCAGACACCCATGAACCTGCCTCATACCCCCCTTCCTGTCCCTCAGCCCACCCCACCTCTGCCATCAGTCCCACGTGCTTCCTGCATATGGGTACACCTATGAGGAAACCAGCAGATCCCCCATCCTGCCACAGTGAGCATCTCAGCGTCTTTGCTCTCTGTGACCAGAGGGCTCGTTGAAAGTGTTGTCATAATCACTTTCACAGATTATGGCCATCCGTGCCAGGACTGTGGTCCCTCAGCTTACTCTGCCAGAGCAGGCTACCACTGCCCTTTGCTTTCTTGACTCTGCAGCTTCAGGTTGGCCATCTCTGTGTCCACAAGATACTGGGGTGGGTCCCCTCTCACCAGATGGGGAGCTCTGCGGGGCTGAGGTTGCTTCCAAATCTTGTTGCCACGGCTGCTCCATCAGCTGTCCCAGCTGCCGCATGGTGGGAGTTACCTCTCCAACGTTGAGTGACTTATATGATATGTCAACACAGTACCTAGGAGAACACAGAAACACCAGTAACGCCACTTTAATTACTCTTCTCAGATGAGGTAATGATCGCTAATGTGTATCGGGTCCCATTAATTAACTCTCTGACTTTAATTAACTTCTTGCCTATTTCACCTGACATAATATATTATCACAAATGTCAACCTTGCAGAACATTTCCCTCTTGCAACAAAACAAGATGCGCCCCAGAAACATTGCATTTTTTGACAACATACAGGAAGGAAGTCCTCTCCAGGAAGTGGACACACTGCTGGTGGGACGCAAACGTGTCTGGCTGGATTATGGAGCTTTCTAAGTATCTACTAAGAATTCATAATCATAATCAAATTTGTTCCTAATCACACTGCTGTGACTTCTCATAGCATTTAGACACATCGCTAATGATAAATACAGCCAAGGCACACTTCATGCGGCAGAGTGAGGGCTTAGAAATACAATACTCACTGGAGGACTCCCTTAAGCAATCTGGGCATGAGTGACGGAGGGCAGGGGCTCTTAGGGGCTTCACCTAGATGCTGTATGTGTGTGGAGCCTACACAATGTGGATATGCCAACTGCTGCTGCCTCAGCTTACCTGGGGCGTCAGCACTGTCCTAAGAGTGTTGTCACTTTGATCTAGGGAAGCTGGTCTTTATGGTGGTGGCTGGAGACACTCAGCACCCATAAGTCCACTACTGTGGCTCCCCCTGCATGGCTGACTTGTGCCCAAGGTCTCTCTCTGGCTGTCCTTGTCACCTTTCATCAGTCCTACATTTCCAGCTGATCCATTGCTGCAGCAGGCACTTCTCTGCTTGTCCCTGCCTGTGGCTTCCTGCTGTCCCTGATGCCATGGTTATGGAGGACGAGATCAAGGGTTGTGCACCCCTAGGGTGAGGATAAGAGTTCTGCCCTCATGTCTGAAGGCATGTAGCACATATATGAAGGACTGAGGATGGAGTTGGGCCCTGTGGTACTGGCTGTGGTCAACACAGGAGCTCCCTGGCCAGGCTGGCTGAAGGCCATTGGAAGGATAACAGAGGTCTTTAGCAACAGGTTCCACTTTCTTTGAGCCCAGTGGGTAGAAACAAATGAGTCTTTGACCCTACAGTTGGAAGTGACTTTTAGCTGAACCTCATACCTACCTCAGTAGGCATCCCAGGATATGGACCCACCAGGTCCAGCCTACCTTTGTTAAAGCCCCAGCCCAACAATTCTTCAGCCTCTGGTTTTTGGAAGTCAAGGACTCTCCAGAACTAACCCTCTGTGTGCTTTAGGGGAGTCCTGGCAGAGGGGTTCCATACTCTGCTTGTGACTGCACACTTAGACATACCTACACCTATGTGCTCTCATGTACACATGAAACCCAAGCATGCGTATATGCACAAACCACACCCACATTCATGAACCTGCTGTGCACACAACCCCCTCCATACTTATGAACAGACACACGTAGACATCTTTGCATATATAGAAACCCATACCCATGCATGTATATATACCACATGTGTGCCTAAGAACAAACTACAAAATGCACTCTCCTTCGCATATATATATATATATATATATATATATGTGTGTGTGTGTGTGTGTGTGTGTGTGTGTGTGTGTGTGTGTGTATACACACACATACATACATACTCACACATGTGACTGCACACAGTAACTCATGCATACATGAGTACACATGCAGGCACGTGTGCATACACATGAAGTATGGGAGAACAGTCAGAAACATCAGGCAAGAGTCATGTAGTAGGAGGCAGGAGTCTAGTTTCTAGGCCCAGCTTCCTCACCTGTGCTTTCTTTACCTCATCTTTCTAAACCTGTATGTAAAATATCTCCTGGCGTTGAATGCACTTGGGTACATGGAAGCTTCTATCCTCAGCGCCCTACTCCCTCACCCACCATGGCCACAGTGGGAAGTGATGGTAAAATGCTCTCAGTTTGGGATATCACTGGGCTGGATTGGAGGGTGGCCTGGCCTGAGGTACCTTTTGTACCATGGAGGGTATTGAGACACTGAGCCTAGCATTGCATGCATCGCATACACACTTGGTTGACAGGCATTCCCTGGGCTGTGGGGTAGAATTCCAGTCTCAGCCCCTCTTGGCCCAGGAGAAATTTGGATCAGAGAAAAATGGGTCCATCCTGCAACTTACCATTGTGAATATGGGGCTGTGCTTCCATTGATGGGCAGGCTCTAGCCCCAATGCCCCCACCCCTGCCCCAACACACACACACTCTGTTTCCACTGTATCAGCTTCTGTCCATGTTTCTTGTGTGAGATGGGGAGAGGGGAGCTGGCCTGGATCGCTGATGCAGGGACAGCCTGACCCCACTGTGAGCAGAGAGGGATGCAGAGGTGTCATCAGATGCACTTGCCAGAGGAGCCCAGAGCAAGACCCAGCCTCCCTGAAGGAGGGGACACATGAAAAAAAAAAAGAACCCCTATAAGTCCCCAAGTGGGGAGGTTTGCTTGTTGCAAATCACCCCCAGAGAACAGGCTTGACTGAGATTAGTCCTTGGCCCCTCTGAGCAGATGTTATAGCCTTCCTGAGTCAGGCTGCCTCCTGTGCAAAGCCTCACGCAAGAAAGCAACTCCCGCATTCATCAGTTGCCTGGGATTGACCTCGCCCCCACATTTCTTGAGACGCACCTCCCCCACTGTTACTCCCAGCCAAGAGTTCACGGGGACTTTCCATCCCATGAACCCCCTGTGTCACAATGGTGCTCCTGGGAGGTGGAGACATAGAGATAGTAAGCACTGCGCAAGGTCATGAGGCTCATTGGTGACAGTGGCAGTCTCATTCCAACAGCTCTAGATGAGAGCCTGTGTTTCACCCCACCCCAACATCCTCCCTTCTCTGCTAGCCCTTGCCTATCAAAGATGTGAGTGGGTCGGGCGGAGAGCTGTGACATGGTCAGGTGGAATTCCCAGTGGTGTGAGTGGGAGACCGAACCTGTCATGTGGCTTCTGCCTGCAGCTGAAGGTGGCTTGCAAGCTCTGGGATGATGTGGGGGGGGGGGGGGGGCGGGGCTGTGTCCAGTAGGGAGTGGCCAATGTGTAGCTCCAGATGGACACAAGATGGCAGGGATGGAGTGTCATGCACAAAGCAGCAGCCCCTCCTGAAGTCCTCCCTCTGCTACTGGTGTGTTTCTCCCCTCTCAGGTCACTCCAATCCAGGAGCGGGGCAACCGAATCTGGGGCTTGTCAGGTTGATGGATGACTTGAATGGACTGGCATTTTGGCCAGGGTCCAGGGTGGGGAGGGGCCTCTCATGGAAAGGACGTCTGTCAGCACACTGATGTCAGTGGGCTCTGTGGACTTGTTTATTTGCCTTCTGCCTCTTGGCGGTCCATTTGGCACTTGTTTGGAACAGACATGGGCTCTACCCTTGGAGGTTTGTGCCTGGTAGGAAAACAGACAGCGGCCGCTTGTGGGAAGGGACCTGCCCAGGCTCTGCAAGCTGGCGGGATGGAGATGTTCCCACCCATAGGTGCCTGCTTCAGGTGACAGTTGGGCATGCCAGGCCTCGGTGGGTGTCCTGAAAATGCTGAGACCCTTGGTAGGGCCAGGGGCACTAGGGCACAGCCATGTATGTGTGTCTGATATCATCCATCACTGCTTCAGCCTATGGCCTAAGTGCCATCTGGTCACATGATGAAACTGCTGCTGTGGTTGTCAGAGGGCCTTTGAGAGGCTCTGCCCTCCAGGAAAGGGCTTGATCCTCATAAAGGAGCTGCAGAGAACTTGCTAGACCAGCAGCTACTGCATCCCTTATGCTAACTTCTGCAGAGTGAGGGAAACTGTAGTTTGCTGTCTATACTGTATGCTTAGGACAGAGTTCTTTCGTGGCTGTGCCCTTTCGTACAGGGAGTTCCAGGCGCTGGAACTTGCTCAGGTTGTAGACCCCTCATCATTAGGCTCTGAAGTGCATTCATTTAAAGTGTCCCAGTGTTTGTGCAGGGCGTCCACAAGTCATGTCCCACAAAACAGCATCCCCACTTGTTGAGCTGGGGAATTGAGACTCAGTTGATACCACCTGGCAAGCAGTCTGGGAACCAGGCTCTATGCTCAGGTCTGTGTGACATGGCCCCACGTGCCCCCAAAGGCTCCTTCTCCTGGCTCCCTCTCCATCCGGCCACCTCTCACCCTCTCTGCTATATTGTCCGTGATAGGTCATGGGAGCATGCGCTAAGAAGAGCTGGCATGTGCCAGGCCTTCTGTGAGGTAGGGACAGGAGCTGAACCCACTGCTGTAGTGAGGAGGGAAGCCAGGTCATTGCGTAGAATCTGGAAAGCCTCTTGGTGGAGGTGGTATCCACAGCTGAGCAGGCATCCAGATGGGAGGGGATAAGAGGGGGCACAGCATAGGCATGAAGGAGCAGCAAGGACCTGGTGACAACTGGCAGGAATTCAGATGGTGATGGGAAGAACAGCAGGAGGCTGGAATGATGGAGCCACTTAGGAGAGGCCTTGGCATCAGGCATGGCAGTTTAGATCTGACTTGGGAACTGATGGCAAGAGGTTCAGAGAGTAGGCCTTTCTTTTCCTCTCCCCTATCATCCTCCTCTTCCCCCCTCCTTCTCCACATCCTCCTCCTCCTCCATTTTCTCCTCTTCTTTCTTCTTCTTCCTCTTCTCTGTCTGATGCATGTGCAAGTGGGTGGGCCCATGCACTTACATGGGAAGGCCAGAGGAAGACACCATGGCTCTGTCTCTGTTGTCATCCACATCAGTTTTTGGGTCTTTCACTGTGCCGGGAAACTTTCTGTTTTGGCTAAGCTGTCTCTACCCTCCAATCCTGGGCTTAAAAGCATGCACAGCCATGCTGCTGGGCCTTTATATAGATGCTGAAGATCTGAATGTACCCTTCCCCCACTGAACCATTTCCACAGCCCCAGGGTGACTTCTTAACGCCTGTGACCTGCATACCTAACACAGCCTCTCAGACACACCAGGAGCTCAGCTAATATCTGTTTAATGGGTGGATGGGTGACTGGATGATGGGTGGATGGGAGACTGATGGTGAAGGCAGCTGAGAGCTGGGGGATGGATGGACCCATGGGTGATGGATGGAAATGTGGGATAGGTGGTTGATGGACAGGGTGGGAGAAAGGATGTATGAGCGGTGGATGGTGGATGGGTTGATTCTGATGTATGGTGAGCGAGTGTACTGTAATAGGTCAGGGATGGGTAGGCACATGGCCTTTCTCCATGTGCAGTTCACAGAGCCATGTGCCAGAGGGCAGGGCAGTTCTTTCCTGGTTGTGCCCTTTTCTTACAGTGAGCTCCAGGTTTTTACCCCTCATCACTATGTTGTGAAGTGCATTGGTTTAAAGTGCCCCAGTGGTAGTTACTTATGGCTTATGACTGAGGCGGGGGTGGTGGTGGTGGGGGGGGGCGGAGGAGGAGGAGGAGGAGGAGGAAAAGAAGAAGGATGAGGAGGAAGTGAAGAGGAGGAGGTGTGGAGTTTGGGCAGGATAGCCCCACATCGTGGCTGGGCTCTGGTTGAAGAATTGCCTAGTGGTAGCAGCCGGCTCCTGCTCCCCTTGCCAGCTCTGGCCCAGCCATGGGCATTGCTCTTCTAGGAGCCCTATCCCAGTGCTGTTCCAGGGCTTAAGCCAGATTGGCTCCCTCTCCTGAGAGTCTGCTCTTTACATAAAACATACCTGTAGTCTAGCCCAGGGACAGGTGCTCAGCGTCCCCGAGTCACGAGAAGGCAGAGTGAGGTCAATGCCATTCTTGCAGAAGAGAAATATAGCTGCGACGTTGGTATTAAAGGTCCTTGGAGGAAGGAAAGCACAGGGGAGTTGGCTGTAGGTGTGGCCCTGCTGAGGTGCTGGGAGCCATGGGGTGGCGGCCTGCTTTCAAGGCTCCTGAAGCCTACGATTAGACATGCCCACAGCTGATGATGTCTCTGGCTGCTCACTGTGACTGCAGCAAAGGGAGTGAGACTGTTGGTAGCTGGAGCCCAAGTGGAAGCTCTGTGACACACTATCCTCTCCCACTTTTGTCCTGTGGCCAACAGGACCTCTGCCACCAAGCCACACCTATCATCAAGGCCACCATCACCTCCCTGCGCCTCTCTCAGGGCATCCCTACCCGAGGGACGTGCTGGCATTCTGTGGCTCACACAATCTTTACACAGTCCCCCAAGGGGCTCTGTGCCCATAATTTTCTATCATCACTGCCCCCGAGAGTCATGTGGCCCTGTCTAAAGGGCCACATAGAGTTCTCCTTGGCCTCCTGGCCTGTCTACCTGCCCTTTCTCTCTGGTCTGGAAGGTATTGAAAGTACACTTCGGCTGCATCTGTGTGGGCACTGGACACTGAAGGTGGCTCTGCAGGGAGATGGCGTCCCCTTTGTCCAATCAATTGTTCCCTTTGTTCAAAAAGATGATACACACCCAGATGTGACAGAACAGCACAATCTCTCTCTCTCCCTCCCTCCCTCTCTTTCCCTTCCCCTCTTCTCTCTCTCTTCCCTCTCTCTCAAGGGCTTGCACGGATCCCCAGATAAGCTGCGGATTGCAGCTCCTGCCGGCTTTCTATCTGACTTTATTTTGCCATAATAGAGGGGACGATGCAGCTGGTAATGACCCGTGACAGCTGCTATACTGATATTCACAGTCTTGTGGAGAGAGGGGGAGGTGGGGAAGAAATAAACTCTTGATAAAAGTCTGATTGAAGATTAGTAGTTGTCAGCTGACAGTTCACAATGAGCAGGCTGCGGAGCCCAGCCGCTGAGCTGGTACCCAGGAGGGGCCACAAAGTTCACGCAGGGTCGTGGGAGAGCCCGGTGATACAGTGACTGTTATGGGCACCTATGCAGGGGTGCTCGAGGATTTCTGGTGTAGTGGAAGCAGATGGAAATTGTTTTGGGTCTATTTATTTATTTATATGCCACCATGTTCCAGGACGGATTTTAAAAGGCTTAGAAATTGCTTTGTATAGAAGCCTGGATAATCCCCGGGCTGGTTCCAGGTGGGTGTAGTTTCTACAGCTGCTGCACTGTGGGAGGGGCCGGGAGGCTGAGCAAGGGGTCAGATCTTCACTGTCTCTGGATAACTAGGAACTTGGATTCACTGAGTTTCAGTGATTAGCCCCATGTTGGGTGGTAGGTGGGAGGCAGAGCCAGGACTGATGGTCATTTGTTCGTTCATTCATTCATTCATCGTTTTTATTTGTTTGATCATGTTGAGTCACACATCTTGTTGGAGCTTCTGTTTACCAGAAGAAAATAAGGCCAGTTTGAACCTGGGAGAAGTTATCTTAAACACAGGCAGCATAGTTTGTGTCCAGTATCTGCGTGGCCAGCTTCACCCTGCTACCCTGAGGACTGAGGGCAGAGGACACCCAGGAAGCTGTGCCAGGAAAAGACACAATCCACAGTGGTAGGAGCCGCTGGACCACAGAAGATGGACTACATCTATTTAGCCTGTAAAAATGCCCCTGAGTGGAAAGTGAGACGACCTTGGCAGGGGCTTGCAATGGCAGCCCTGTGTGATGACTGCGCGGGACATCCTGGGGGGCCTGTGAGTCCTATTATAGTGTGTAAACAGCAGAGTCAGCGCAGCGGTTCCCTGTGGCTGCCCTGACAAATGATCACAAAGCTAGTGGCTAAAGGAACAGGAACACCGGCTCACATCACCCTGGAGGCTGGAAGTCTGAACTCAAGGTGTCCGTGGTCCAAGCTTCTGTGTGGCTCTACCTGTCTCTCAAGCTCTGAGCACCCCTCCAGCCTCTGCTCCCCCACTGGGTTGTGGTACTGAGGGCTGCTCTTAATTCAGGGCTCTCAGTTCAGGTCTTTAATTACACCCAGGTGAGCTAAGGCTATGTAGGGAGACCATGTCTCAAACTAAACCATCCAACCAAACAAGAATAGGCTACAAAACTTAGGTTGCTGTGTCCTTAGGCTGTCTTCCTAGTGGGGCTTGGGGGTGTGTGAAGGAGTGACATATTTCTGGAAGGGGGGGCTCATGCTGATCACAGAATAGAGACTAGCCATCAGCAAGAGGCCCAAGGCCAGTCTGCAGGTTCCTATGTGGAGACTTTCTGCCACAATATGTGTATGTGATCTCCATGCCTAGGTCCCTACCTTGGATATTCATTCTCTGTCTTTCTGTCTCTCTCTGTCTCTCTCTGTCTGTCTGTCTGTCTGTCTGTCTGTTTCTCTCTCTCTCTCTCTCTCTCTCTCTCTCTCTCTCCTCCTCCTCCTCCTCCTCCTTCTCCTCCTTCTCTCCCCTCCCCTCCTTCTCTCCCTCCCTCCCCATCTCTCTATGTGCATGCACATATGCACACATGCACACATGCACATATGCACACATGCACACCAAATTATTCATGACCCCAAGGACACAAGGTCAGATTCTCAGTGCAGTGAAAGAAGTTCACAGGGAAAGATGGAGCTCCCTCAGCAGTAGGCTAGGAAGCTGAGACCCAGAGAGACTGGATGAGGCCCCTAAGTGATCCTGGGAGCACCGAGCACCCGGGAGGCTGTCGCTGCTGCCTCTGGCTGCAGGCAGGCCTTGCTGCGCCCTCTCTGTCTCTTGCATCTTTAGACTCCCCGCTGCTTCTCGCTGCTGTTTCTTTGTTCTGTTTTATGTATCTTCATAAGCTGCCTTAAATCCTTTCTGAACAAGGCAGGACATAAATAGATAAATAAATAAAACCTCCATGCTGCAAATTTCAAAGCGTCTTTCCCAGCGCCTGGCTCATTCCAGGAGAGAGCCATTCATAACCACTGACAACTCCCTGTCCAGGCCTGGGTGCTTCTGGGCTCAGAAAAATGAGCTTGTTTGGGAGCCGGCTTCATTGACATTTACGATGCGACTTCCAGGTCCTCCCACAATGCTGCCAGAAAGCAGGCAGCCCCAACCCTGTCCCTGTCCTACAGTGAATCCATAGACCAAAGTGAGGAAGGGCAGCCTGGCTTGTGCCTCCGGCAGAGCCTGAGGGAAGTTACAAGGGCTAGGAAAGCAACCAGCCCCAGGGTGGGCTCCCACTTGCAGGTCAGAGGACCCAAGTGTGCCCAGCCAAGCACAACCAGTGACTCTTAAGGACCTGCTGTATCACAGTGCCCAAAATGCATGCAGAGAGCTTTTGTCTTAGCTGTGTATTGCTCGAAAGCTATCACCTGCCTCACCTGAGGAGAAGGGATTCGGCGCTGCTTATGTGCTGGGCACACACATGCTCTGTGCTGCATACTGGTGAGATTCCCAAGGCAGAGAAGGCATCAGCAAGTGTTCACTATTGACTGAGCAGTGGAGAGAGTCACACTGCAGAGTAGAGGCTGGACTCAAAGGTGAGAAGTCTATTTCCTCATCAATAGATGGGGGTTGTGTTGTCTGTGTGCAACGGTGCCAATGTGTGTGTGTGTGTCTGTACATATGCATGTGTGTAGTCTATGCATGTGTGCGATCTATATATAAACACGTGTGCCTTAGTGTACACATGTGTTCTCTGTGTACATGTGTGTTCTGGTATGGTACTTATGCATATATATGCTTATGTGGTATCCACAAATGTGCACATCTACATTGGTGTGCATGAGTCTGGCACATACACATGTATATGATGTGTGTGTGTGATAGGAAGGTGTGTGTGCGTGTTGTATATGGACTGTGTAGGTTGGTATGCATTGGGGTACATAAGCATGTATTCTGGATGCATACTGTGTTCATGTGTGAGCCTGTGTGCTGTGTGCTTCTGTAAAAGCACATGTGCTGTGGGTTTTGGAGGGTCATCTGAGCTGGATCCTTTGGGCCCTTAACTGGGTTGTTGCCACCCCAGACATAAAACATTTGCCAGCCCTGAGCCTGACTGTGTGAGTGGGTGTGTGACCTGAGGGCGACACGCACACTGTATCGTTGCAGTTCTCCTGTGATTATGGACAGTATGCCCATCGTTTCTGGCCCACCCAGGCCTGGTGGGCTGTATTTCAGAGGCAGGAGAATCCGCAAATAAATTGTGTGTCCGGGGCCGCCGATGACGAACATGGAGCAGTTCTGATGTCAGAAGTAGGACATGTTCATCTTGGATGAGTGATATAGATCAGGGCGTAGGTGCAGCAGGCTTGGCCACTGTATTTCATGTTAACTTCACGATTTATTTCCGGGAGCACCCATACTTCAGCAGCAAGGGCTTCTACCTCGTAGCTCAGAGTCATGTGGCTGCCATGTCACGCCTGGAGCACTGGGCTTGAAGGGATCAGGTTCTTAAACACGTAAGGCACATGGGCTGGATGAGAGCCATTGATTGGAGGAACTGGGGAGATGGGTGGGTTGTGGCCAGTCAGCTGCCATAGACTTGACCTGGATGAGGAAATTCTTGGTATGCAGACAGAGCTCTGGGCTTGGCCCATTCTGGTGTTTTGCCAACGTCCCTGTCCCTCGGTTTCCTTACCTACAACATGGGGTCATAGCGGTGGCTCCCGTCCAGTCAACCTCATGGTAGTTCAGCAAGCACAACCCACACAGAAGTGACTGAAAGGTCACCATCTCTCTCCAGTGTCATTTTATGCAGAACGAGGGTGATAACTTTATTCATTCTAATCTCACAGGAAATCAGTGGAGGACTCAGCAGGTAGCTGAAGTAGGTTCCATGATGTAACAATGCTTCCTATATGGGACTTGTGGTAGAGAGAACTGCTGTTGAGTTTCTTACGACCCATTGCACCAGCAGATGCATCTGGCAAGCCTGCTGAGCATGTGAGTGGCATTACCCTGAGACTGAGGAAGAGGAGGATGTGGTGGGCCAGGTGTGGCCACTACTGCCTTGCACAGCCTTGGTTCTCTTGGATGTCAGTGTGGCACCTTCCTCACACTGTGCACATATAAGTACCTAGGGTGTGACCTTTTATTGTCAATAGAGTCTGAAGATGGAATTATTCCAGAGAGGCAATACCCCCCCCCATCCAGCCATTGATGCTCCTCTTAGGCGGAAACTTGGACTCAGAAACCCTGGGGATATGGAGAGGTTGTATGAAGATGCTGCTGAGGCTGTGAGTCTGCCGACCAAGCGACTCCAAGGTGGCTAGTGTCCCCAGAAACAAAGAAAGAGGAGGATGGATTCACCTTGGCAGCTCTTGGAGGAGCTGTTGTCTACCCCTCAGGCTGGAGATCTGCTTCCAGGTAGGAGAAGTAACAACCACTGGTAAGCCGTGGTCAGCGGTTCTGTTACACAGCCCTGGGTAAGCACAAGGCCCTGAGGCCTGGCCTCCTGGTGTTTTCAGGAAAAAGAGAAGATGAGGCAGATAGGGAGCCCCTGGTCCCAATGCTACAAACTCTGATCCAAGCACAGGAGGGTTGTAGCAGAGGGATCCAATAGTGCATCCTACCTTGGCTGCTGCAGAGCACCTCTGGTTCTGTAGGGCCTGTCACTTTGGAGGTACGGGCATTCCAATTTCCCTTCCCGAAGGCCACTCTCCGTGAGACCGACAGAGGGTATTTCCCCTCCTCTCCTTCTTCTAATGTGTCCCACAGGCATTTGGCCGTGGCATTTGGCCATGGTTGATCATTCAATCACTCACAAGTTTGATGTAGGTTAGATTTAATACAGGAACAAGTGGAAAAGAGAGCTGCCGGCCGCTCGCAGTCTAGTGGGGTCGTGGAAATGAAAGCGGGTGACCTTTTATAAAGTGGCAAGTGCAGAACATGAAATACTCATGAGATTGGACGGAGGAGGAGGAGGAGGGGCAGAGGGGTTGAGCAGTAGGCAGCTTCCTGGGGGAGGGGACAGGGGGCCACCAGCTTCTCATGAAGGGGGTAACAGCAGTTAGGGATCTGGGGTTTCTGTACTCAGAGCACCTGCCCTAAGAACGGGCAGCAGAGATGGGGGCAGGTGGCAGGGACAGGGGTACATAGCAAGAATCAGTGCATATGATGGGGTGGGGGTGGGATGTTGCCTTGCCACTGAGACGAGTCAGCTAGCAGTGCCCAGCACCAGAACCGGCAGGAGCTGCGATGCTAGTGGGTTCCAGGCCTGCCCAGACCACTATCTTACAAGGTGTCTCTCTGACCACCACCCTAGTGAGAAGCTTCTCAGCATCTCACACAGGGGTCGCCGAGGCCTGGGTATGGCCTCATATACATTTTAGGGAGAAACATCAGGGCTGTTAGAAAAGGCACAGGAGACAAGAGGTAGATGGTAGCTCCGCCCGGAGGGTGGCACCACTGTCCCGGGGAGGAGAGTGGACAGACCCCCTCCTCAGGCTGTGAGCAGGGAGGAAGCTGACGTTGTCTGGGCCGTTCACATGTACATGCCAGGAACATGACATGAAGCAGATGCCCAGCTACATTTGTGAGTGAACATTGTGTGTTCTCCTTCCTCTTCCTCTTCCTCCTTTTTTTAGATGGGGTCTTACCATTGTAGCCCACACAAGCCTTACATTGGAGATCCTCCTGCCTCTGTCTCTCAAGCACCACAACTACAGGCAACCCCATGTCCAGCTCTCTAGGGTCTCTTCTGGGCTTGGTTGGACACCTCAGCTCCTGCCTTTGCTGTCCCGTACCCTGCTTTCATTCTGCTCTTCCCAGCTCCCTCTTCCAAAGATCCTGCTTGTCACAGCCAGCTTTTCCTCCTTCTTTAAGGTGGAGCCAACTTGCTTCTTACAGGCTTTGCTTTCTACCTCCCAGATTATAGTTGCACCCCCGTTTTGTGACAGTCTGAATGCTCCACTCTGGTGTTGAAACCTAGGTCAGCACCAGAGGTTGTCAGCTGTCTGTCACTAATGGGCAGGGCCTGTCCTTGTTGCACCCCCAGACCGGGAACTAATAGGGACATAAGTAACATCCCTGGCCCTGGAATGTCCTTCTGACATATATGGGTAGTTCCAAATGACACTGGCTGTGCCTCACTCCTTCCCAAAGCCTGATGTGGGCTGGGTGAAGAACTTGGACTTTTCAGGATGTTTTAAATTCTACCACAGTATCACAGCTCCTATAATGCAACTTAAATTCCTACCCTGCCCTTAAACCAGCAGACCTAGAAGTGAGCAAATCTGGAACAGTATTTGTGGACGAGAGCTGCACCCCTGGGTGACCCTTGGCCCATTTTAACTTTAAACTTTGCCACCTTCTGCAAGGACTCAGGTGTGCTTGACTGGGGGAAGAGACTCTGGAGAAGGGACCTGCTGACAAGATGTCCTGGTAAATTGTGTGGGGGAGCCTAGAAACATCCCCTAATAACCAAGGGTCCCCACCCCCAGAAGTCTGAACCCCCTGGGTGCAACAAAGACACAATGAAGGCATCTCTCCTTCCAGGAAAAAGCTCTTGGGGAGCAGGTGGGAGCTCCCACTAGGAACAGACACAGGATTCTCAAGTACTGGGGTGACATTAGCAGGTTTGGGAGAACCGCCTTAGGGGATTCTTTTTCAGTCCCCTAAGCAGAAGGTAACATTTACTCATTGAATTCGGGTTAAATTACCATATTAATTATTCAACAAACTTAATGCCATCAAACCAAAACCTAGGTACCGGATCCAAGGGGAACCAGAAACAAAATCAATGGGTCCGAAGACATTGGCTCCTGATGAATAATTGACTCTCCAACCTTGAAGTCTGACAGTACAAGAGAAAGAAAGAGCAAACAGCTTGTAAGATATCCAGAGGACACAACGGGGACATAGATAGACATGCAGATGGAGAGAGATAGAGAAGGGGGGAAAAAGGCACAGATGGACTGATGGACAGACAGACAGATAAATAAGCAGACAGAGGGACAGGCATATGGACACATATGCATGTAGATGAATGGATAGATGGGCAGGCAGATAGGGTCTGGATTATTCCAGTTATACTTGTGTCCTGAGACCCCGCTCCCCCCCCCCCCTCTGTTATGGCCATCATCCTGTGCCCAGAGCCACAGCACTAATCTTATTTAAAACGGCTACGATTTCACACGTCTTTCAGCATGACCTGTGGGAGGGCTGGCCCCAGTGTACCCAGCACAGGTTTTAAGTCGCCTATTTATATCCAAATCAATTCTAAGTGGGTTGCAAGCCTGGCTTAATCGAATCTGTCGTCCTTCATACACAAAGATGAGACACACCTGACCCCTGTCCTTGGAGGAGGCCGGGTCTCCCGAGGGAGTCCAATGCCTTCTGCTCCTGGTCGAGGAGCTGAAGGGAGCGTGGTGGACCGCATGGCTTGGGGCAGCTAAGGAAGCGTGCTGAGTCCTCTGCCCTTCCCTCACCACTGGCATGCTTGTGAATTGACCAGAGTGTCAAAGGCCAGTCTGTCCTGAGTGTCCCAGGTCCTGCGGTGTGATATCTAATGTCCCTTACCTTTGGTAGACAGACCACCTTTGTAAAATAGTGAGACACCCCCCCCCCCCCACACACACACAATAGCCCTGGGATGGAGGAACATCTGCCGCAGTGCAGGCTCAATGAACATCGCTGGCTTATCTAAGAGTGTTTGTCTCCCAGATGCTAGGCAGCCCTGGCCTACTGGCCAGCTGGGGAAGCCTCTTGGGGACTCTGAGCTCTGGGGTCTCGGAAGCCCCAGGGAATCCATCTGTATCCCTCCTCCTCTGGTTCCCCAGCTTTCCGAGGAGGTCTTGCTTATGCTGAAAGGCAGGCATTTTGCCAGAGGGGAAAACTTCCCCTACCAGAACCATGACCTGGTAGATGGTGTGTCAGCCTAGAGACGAAAGCCTGGCTCATGCATACTTGTGCTGGCATCCCTCCTTCTCCACACAGACCTCCCATGTGCTGAAGTAAGAAGAGGCAGCGGTGACCTGTCCAGCCCTTGAGATCACAGAGGACTTTTCAGGCCCCTTCTGCTGCAGGTTGGCCTCACCCAGCTCTCCTTTATCCTGGGGACCTGGCCTCGATCTCTTCAAGTTCTTTCTCATCTTTCCTGTCCTCTTCTGACAAAGCTCTCTGACTTTGTGTCAAGCCTAGAGCTGGTCTCTGGGGGACAAGGTGTGACCGTCAGTGAAGCTCTGACCTAGGACCTCGGACTGCTTGGCATTATAGGGCCTAGACTCACGGCCAGGCTGTGGAAGAGGCTGTGAGCCTCCAGTCTTGGTCTCTACTCTTTCCACCTCTTCCCTCATCATTTCTCCTTCAGGCCATCCTGAAGAACCACCCTCTGTCCTAATGGGTATAGAGACCTCTGCAACTTCTGGATGAGACAATAGGCAGTACGTGCTTGAGATCCACAGTCTTGGGTTCAAATATCGTGCCTGCCAGGACTCTGCATAGCCTCCTAACAGGCCTCTCTTACATACCTCTTACCTGTAAAGTGAAGGAAGCTAGCAGCCAACAATGGCCTGGGCTCCAGAGACCTGTGAGGGTCAACTGATGTCAGTAGTGATAATGAGAAAAGCTACAGGTGGCATTACTGTAGCAGCAGCGCTCCACAAAGCTGACGAGTGCTAGCCCTGCTTCTCACCAAGAGGGTGTGGCTCAGGGGAACCTCAGCATCTATAGGGCACAGTAGACCTGACATGTGTCCTGTGACAGCTTCAGATCAGCACCTTAGCAGCAGGGGGTGATGGGCAGATCTGAAGATCCAGGAGGAGCCCCCCCTCTCCCTGGCCCACTGTGCCCAAGCAGCGGCTTACTGGGTCTGCAGGCTTCAAAGCTGTTGTATCGTCACCTCCTACTATCATGTGGCTGCCAGACACCCTGGTCCATCTCCATAGAGCAACCATGATGGAACCATGTGTAAGCCGTGCACATGGAAGGGGCACAGAGTAGGATGGGAGAGACACTGGCTGGAAGTTGGGGACATAGCCTGGGAGCTTGAATCTGTTCTGTGAGAGGGAGAGTCTGCCCTGTCCCACCAGAGGGATTGAATGGGCAGCTGTGTTTCCAGTTTCAGGGACCCAGCAGTTTGCAGAGACAGGAGGCCTGGAGTACCACCTGCCTCCCAGGTCAGGATCGGAGTCAGCTGCAGCTTGCAGGAGAACACTGCTTAACTCTTATCCTCCTTGTCCCTTCTTATAATATAGCTCTTGCAGGGGAGCCTCTGGGGTATGAGCAGCCTGCTCTTGCCCTAGCTGCAGGATAACAGGGAGAGCAATGAGCAGCAGCAAAGGATGCTGGGAGTGTATAGAGCCCTGAGAGGAAGCAGGAAGCAGTGAGACAGGGAGCCTGAACTGTATGGCCCCAAGAGGAAGGTTGTGGTTTCCCCAACCTGCTTGAGACACATAGGCTCCTGGAAGTTGCACTTTGACAACTGTCTGAGCACAGTGCTTTTGAGGAACCCAAGTTGCTTGACTCAGGACAGGTTCATACATGCAAGGACATCTGCAATCTTTCCTCTCTCCTTGGCCCAAGCCCTAGCAGCCAGCCAGAGATCCTGGGCATCCCAGCCCCCAACAATTTGCCCTCCCTACTGGGTATGCTCAGAGTCACACCACTGACCTTTTATTGCAGGTGTGGGCAGGTGAGGAGCTGGGAGGAGCTGAAGTCGAGCAAGGCAGAAGTCCCTCTTGGTCAGGCCATCGGCTGTGTCTGGCCAACCCCCTGCTCAGTGAGGGATATAGACAAGGGTCTGGGGCAGTAGATCCACAGGAGGGGGGCACCTCGATCATGCATGAGCCACTCCCCGAAAGCTGCCTCTGGCCTTTGAGGGAAATCACTCCCACCATGCTGAGCTGCTGACAACTGGGACCCACCACAATGCACGCCAGCAGCTGGGTTTCCTGCTCCAGCTAGATTCCGCACAGATCCAATCCTACCTTGGACACAAGTAGAGGACAATGTGGATCAGGCAGGCTGTGCTGCTCACAGCCCCAGGAGGGGCAAGGTCTGCAGTCAGCTCAGCCGTAGGCTGGATGGAAAAAGATCAAGGTCATTCTGAGCCTTAGCTCACCCATCGCAGGACTCGCTTTTCCCTAGGAGTTGTACTGGGGGCCCATGTGATGATGTCTGTAGTTACAGTACATTGCGTAGCACAAAGTGGCTCTCTCCAACTTCTGGCTCTCTTCCCTCCTCCCTGCCCCTGATGTTTCCGGACACCTGGGCCAGTTGGGCTTTGGTCTGGGGGCAGTGGCTTAAAGACAATCAATGGCTCCAGTAATTGCTACTTCCCAGCCAGGGCAGTGATGAATGGAGCCAGCACCTTGCAGTTCGGGAATCAATATCGTAATATCTTCATACGCAGGAGGATGGTGAGGGAGGAAGCAGGTTCCTGCGGACATCCCTGGAAGTCCATCCAGGCTTGGCTACAGGGTTACTGGCTGTGTTGAACTCAGCTGAGCCAGGCTATCGACTGGAGGGGGGTTTTCTTATGGGCCTTGGGATCCTGGGGAGCAGAGGGCATGAGAAGATGTACACACTGGTACTTACAGTCTACAGATCCCATGGACTGCTTCCAGACTGCCTTGGTGTGCTCTTCCTCATGTTACCCACATGGAATTGAGGACAGCCTACCATCTATCTTATGGAAGGACAGTCCCTGATCTAGGATACCGTAATGGCTGTTCTTGCTTGTCAACTTGACTGCATCTGGAATCAACTAAAACCCAGGCAGCTGGTACACCTGCGAGGGACTTTCCTCTTAACGAAATCACTTAAAATTGGAGAGCCATTTTTCATCCAGATCTTTCAAGGTGGGATGATTTACCTTTGATCCAGGCTGCAGAGGGCACCAGCACATTTGAAGAGCTTCCTTGTCACACTTTACCTTAGGGTTGGAGGTGCTGCTATTCAGATGAATGAATTAAGTGCAGTGGGTTTAATTGGGTCCCAAAGTAGCAGGGGGCCAGGTGGTAGCACTGAATCACCAAAGGCAAGGTGATCGCAGTTATCGTAATGGGCAACACTGACGAAACAATGTCCATAATGGCCTGACCCATAATGGGCAGCACAGGCAAAGTGATTTTTATGGTGGCGTGGTCTCTATGGACCTTTGGTACTGGCTAATCCATCATGGTGTTTCCAGACACGAAATAGATAAGAAGCCTACTGAATTTTTGTTCGATTTGTATACTCGGAAAAATTCTCAAGCAAATGAAGGAAAAGCTACACTGGATCATGGCAAAAAGAAGTTTCGTTCCAAGAAGCAATGTCCAGACTTGAGCTAGTTTGCAGACCCAGAACCTCTTAAATTGAACGGATGACCAGGTACCCCTAAGAAAGGACCTTGCTAAAACACCCGAGAATTTCACGGTTAGCCTTTTTCCCATCCTTTCCTATGGACCAAGGACTTCTCAAGGAGTAACTGACACTGCGAAAGGAAACAATCAGACTTGCCAGGGTCTATTGAATACTGGTTCTGAATTGGTGCTGATTCTGTGAGACCTCCCCCCAAGACAACCCGTGGCCCTCCAGTTAAATAAAGTAGAGGGCCTTCGGAGGTTGGGTGATTAATGGAGTTTTGGCTGAAGTCTGAGAACTTACAGCAGGTCTGGTAGGTCCTCAGACTCACTGTGTAGTTGCTTCCTGACTCCTGGAATTTATAATTGGGATAGATATACTTAGAAGTTGTCGGAGCTCTCACATTGGCTCCCTGACCTGTGGAGCGAGGGCTGTGATGGTTGGAAAGGTTAAATATTTGCCTCTAGAGCTGCCTCTGCCAGGGAAAGTAGTGAATTAAAAGCAGCCTCACATCCTTGGAGGAACTTCAAGAATCAGTGCTACCATCAAGGACTTGGAAGACGCAGGAGTGGTGGTTCCTACCACATCTTCCTTAAACGCTCCTATCTGGCCAGTGCAGAAGCAGATGGACTGTGGAGAATGACAGTTGACTACCAAAAATTCAGTTAAACAGTGACTCTGATTGCAGCTGCTGTGCCAGATGCGGTGTCCTTACTTGAGCAGATGAACACATCTCCTGGTACATGGTGTGCAGCTACTGATTTAGTAAATGCCTTTATCTCCGTACCATAAGGATCACCAGCAGCAGCAGTTTGCTTTCAAATGGCAAGGCCAGCAAGTACACCTTTACAGTTTTACCTCAAGTATATATTAACTTTCCAGCCCTGTATAATGTAGTTAGAAGGGGACCTTGGTCATCTGTCTCTCTCACAAAATATCACATTAGTTGACTTTATTGATGGTGTTATTCTGATTGGACCAGGTGAGCAGGATGTGGTAACCACTTTGGACTTGTTGGTAATTCATTTGCCCATCAGAGGGTGGGAAGTTAATCCAAACTAAAGTTCAAGTGTCTTCTACCTCAGTGAAATTCGTAGGAATCCATGGCGTGGGTCATGCAGAAGGGTTCCATCTAAGGTGGAGGATAAGTTGTTGTACTTGGCCCCTCCCACCAGCAAGAAAGCAGCACAATGTATAGTGGGTCTGTTTGGATTGTGGAGACAGCACCTTCCTCACTTGGGTGTGCCACGCCGGCTCATATACCGAGGTACTCACAAAGCTGTGAGTGAATAGGGCCTAGAACAGGAGAAGGCTCTTTAACATGTGCAGGCTGCTGTGCAGGCTGGTCAACACTTGGGCCATATGCTTCAGCAGACCTGATGGGCCTTGAGGTGCCAGTCAGATGCTGTTTGGAGCCTTTGGCAGGCCCCTATAGGTGAATCACAGAAGAGACCTTTGGGATTTTGGAATAAGGTTCTACCTGCAGATGGAGATGCCTATTTCCCCTTTGAAAGGCAGCTCATGGCCTGCTATTGAGCCTTAGTGGAAACTGAACATTTGACGATGGGCCACCACATTACCACACAGCCTGAGCTGCTCACTGTGAACTGGGTGTTATCTGGCCCACCAAGTCTTAATATAGGACCTGCACATCAGCAATCCGTTAACAAGTGGAAATGGTATGTAATGTGATCCAGCCTAAGCAGGTCCTGAAGGCACAAGCAAGTTACATAAGAAGTTGCCCAAATGCCTATGGTTTCTAATTCAGTTATAACTGTCAAACATGCTCCTGTATCTTCATGGGGTGTGCCCTGGGATCAGTTAACTGAGGAAGAGAAGACTAGTGCCTGGTTTACTCATGGTTCGTGCATTGTGCAGGCACCATAAGAAGTGGACAGCTGCAACATTACAGCTCCTTTCTGGGACAACCCTGAAAGTCACCAGCAAAGGAAGTCTTCACAGTGGACAGGACTTAGGCAGTATACATGGTCATACATTTTGTTTGGAAGGAGGTCATGTGACTGTTCCCTGATACATAGTCTGTAGCCAATGGGTTGGCTGGATGGTCAGGGACTTGGAAAGAGCATGATTGGGGAATTGATGAGAAAGACATGTGGGGAAAAATTATGTGGTTAGATCTCTCCAAATGGGCAAAGGATGTGAAGATATTTGTGTCCCATGTAAATGCTCATCAGAAGGTGACTTAAGCAGAGGAGGAGTTCAATAATCAAGTAGATAAAATGACCAATCCTGTGGACAGTCAGCCTCTTTCCCCAGCCATCCCGGCCATTGCCTAATGAGCCCACACACAAAGGGGCCATGGTGGCAGAGATGGGGGTCTTGCATGGGTTCGACAACATGGGCTGCCCCTCACCCAGGCTGACCTGGCCACAGCTGCTGCTGAGTGCCACATCTGCCAACATCAGAGACCAACACTGAACCCAGAATATGGCACCATTCCCTGGAGTGACCAGGTCGCAGGTTGACTACATTGAACCACTTCCTCTGTGGGAAGGACAATGCTTTTGTCCTTACTGGAGTACGTACTTATTCTGGCTTTGGATTTGCCTTTCTTAAACGAAGGTCCACCTGGTGGGCCTACAGAATGCCTTATCCATCTTCGTAGTGTTTCATACAATATTGCTTCTGACCAGGGAACTCCGTAGCCAGAGAAGTGTGAGCTTAGGCCTATGATCATGATTTCCACTGGTCTTACCATGTCCCCTACCATCCTGAAGCATCTGGCCTGATGGAAAGGTGGAATGGCCTTTTGAAGACACAATTACAGTACCAAGGATGTGGTAGCATCCTGGAGGGCTGGGCCAGGGGTCTCCAGAAGGTGATATATTCTTTGAATCAGCACCCAGTGTATGTTATAGTTTCACCCATAGCCAAGATCCTCGGTCCCAGGGACCAAGGGGTATAAAAGGGAATAGTTCCGCTCACTGTCAGCCCAAGTGACCCACTAGGGAAATTATACTCGCTGTTCCCACAACCACATGTTCTGCTGGCCTAGATGTTTTGGTTCCAGAAGGGGGAGTGCTCCTGCCAGGGGACAGGGCAAACATTCCTTTGAACTGGAAACTCTGACTTCCTTTTGGCCACTTTGGGCTTCTGATGTCCTTAAGCCAACAGGCTAAGAAAGGAATAACAGTGTTAGGAGGGGTGGTTGATTCAGATTACTGAGGGGAAATTGAATTGCTCCTCCACAGTGGAGGTGAGAGAGATTATGTCTGGAGTGCAGGAGATCCCTTTAGGGCATCTTCTGGTGCTACCGGTGTCCTGTGATTAAAGTCAATGGGAAACTACAACAGCCTAATCCAGGCAGGATGACAGAGGGCACGAACTCTTCAGGAATGAAGGGATGGGTCACTCTTCCAGGAAAAGAGACGAGACCTGCTGAGGTGGAGAAAATACAGAACGGATAGTAGAGGAAGGTAGTTATAAATACCAGCCAAGGCCACGTGACCTGTGGTAGGACTGAGGATTTAATTAACGTGAGTGTTTCTGTCCTGTTTTGTTAAGACTGTGGTTACTCCCGTTAGTTCAGGCCTTGTAGCAGGGTCCAGAACTCTCTACCTTCTTCCTTCTGTCACCCACAGCATGCTAGGCAGTCTAAAGGGAGAGAAGCTGGGCAGGCCCCCAGGGAATGAACGCTCTTGTTTGTTTAGTATGTGAGGTCTCCCGGTCCTAATGGGAGCCCCACTAGGGCACAGACATGCAGATGGGGAATTGAATGGTTATTGGAAAGGATGCTGGAGCCGTTCCGTTCCAGCTCTGTTGCTGGCAGCCAGGGTCCAGAGCAGGTGTGCCCCTTTCCCCCAGCCCAGAAGCTGTACTGTGTCGTGGTGCGGCGTGGTCCTGGAAGCCCCGCCTGGCACTGACTGAGTCAGCACATGGCACGTGTTGGAGAGTGTTGTGCCTACTGCATGGTCTTCCCGGAAGGGTCCTGTGGCCCATTTGTTAATCTAATTTCAGAGTGCCCCTGTAATTAGGGCGGGCCTATTGAAAATTGCTCACAACAGAAGAGCAGCATTCCAAAATCAAGTGGGGGATTCCCATGGAAGCAGCTTTGGTTCCCACAAATGGCAGGCTGTTGCTCAGATTTGTTTGGGAAAACCTCTCTGGTTCCACCTGCATGCCTAGGAAGGCCTCCTCATCTGCCCCCTCCCCCAAGTAATTTCATCCCAGGGATGCCCGCTCACTGCATCACTGTTGAGCGCTCACTGTGTGGCTAGGCCAGCGCTCTTTGCTTTATACAGAAGTCACTGCCATGGGGCCTAGAGGGACAGGATTAACCCCTTTTCTTAGTCAAGGTACACATTGGGAGGTGCTGGGTAAAATCAAACCAAAGGCCTTCATGTCTGACTCTAGCTGCTGCCTCTGGGCAAGGTCAGGTGACAGAGTCCCTGGCTTCTTAGGTGAGAGGGAGTCAGTGCTGTCTTGGTCATTTCAAGACCTAAGTTCCAAAGAGCTGCCAATAGTGACAATCTCACTGCCCAAGGAAGCTCTCCCATCAGAAGTGTGGATTCTAGGAAGGGCTTTGGGGTGGGGGTGGGGGGTGGGACTGGGGCATCACTTTCCTGTGGCCCCAGTCACCATGTTCCATGATCTGGGAAATGTAGGCTATAAGACAGAGAGACAACCTTGTCCCAGAGGTGCAGTATTCTTGAATGCCCTGGTAGATAGATGGTGCCCATTGCTCATGGCCCCTTAGATGGCACGGGGCTTATCCATTTCATTTCCATGTGTGTGCTAAATGAGGCCATGACATCCTGGGCATGCCAGGGAGACATATGGCCCTGGATGGCGCCTATAGAAAGAAACTTGCAGCTCTCAAGCCCTCCCACTTCCAGTGTTCATTAGCCCTACTATGCGCCAGCCCCACTCCGTACCAAGGGTCTTGATACAGCTCCCTAGGTTCCCTCAGGGATGACCGTCAGCCTTGAGAATGAGGACCAACACCTCCCCCCAACTGAGAAGAGCCCCTGCTTGCCCATCCCCACAGCAGCCTGGGTAGGGGAGCTCTGCTCCCCCCTCCCCACCCCCCAGCACTTTCTGGAAATTGTCACACAGGCATCCAGACACTGATGGCATTGTAGAACTCAGCTGACTCCTCCTCCTGCTGAATAAAGGTCATCGGGTGAGTAACCAGGGCTTTGAGGGGAGGAGCTAAGGCCCAGGTGGGCTAAGTGACCTGCCAGCAGTCACAGTTGGCAAACCCTGTCAGCCAGGCACAGAACCTGGCCTCCTGCCATCTGTCTGCACTGCCTCTCCCAGGCCCAAGATGGGTATGCCATCCACAGTCCTTTGTCTTTTTTTAAGTGATTGAATCACTCAGCTTCTGAAAGGGTTGATACCACCTGTTCCTAGACAAACCTTGACAGGGAACACACTGACATTTCCGCAGCAAAACATGAGGGTACCAGAAACCTTTTCCCAGGCCAGGGCAGAGTTTGTCCCCATGTGAGTGGAGCAGTAGACACCTTTGATTTTTAGAGACACGTGTGAGGCTGGACCTACCCTTTAGGGGCTAAAGGGCATACAGGTGGGTTCTTTTTTAAGTGCTCTATTAATTGGAGTGAGCATCTGGCCCTGGTGGGGCTAGGACATAGGGTTGTGACTGGATCCCTTTCTGATTACCCACCTGCTCCATGAGAGAGCCACAGTCTTCAGCAGTGCCATGACATGATCCTGTGTTAGTGTACAGGTGTGTGGGTAGGTAGTTCGAACAGCATGTGGATGCATACATGTATGTCTTACAAGTGTGTGTGGGTGAGGTGAGGGACATGCAAGTGTGTAAGTGTACAGATGTGTATAGATATGCATACACATCAGTATGAGGGTGTGCAGATATGTGTGGGATGTGCGTATGTGCATTGTGCAGGTGTGCACACTTTGAGGGTGTGCAGGAATGTAATGTGTAGATGTGAGTGTGTGTAGGAGTGGGCATGTGTCCCGGCTCTGCTGAACCTCAATTTCCTTATCTGAGAATCAACATCAGCCCATGGCTGTGGAGAGGCAGGTGCATGATAATGTCAGGTCAGCTGTACCAGGCCATCTTGTCTTTATCCTCCATAGGCAGGGATGGGCTGGTGACCTGGGTCTGGCTGGGGCTCTGGTGAACCTGAGTCCTGCCTCCTATGAGCTTGTTCTTTCTCTGAGGAAGCCATCTTCCCTGGGACCCATCACCTACCCCTTGCCCTGTGACTGAGATAGGTGTTTCTTGGGAGTCTGGGGACGGCTGATTTATCCCCTGCCTGGGCCTACAATAGCTATAGAGGCCTGTTGAGTCATGTCTCTCTGAGAAAGGTTTTGCCTAGATGAAGCTGGACAATTATTCCTGTTTTATTAAGTGCCACTTAATTATTAAAAAATTAACGAGCCTTTTCAACTGTGTGAGACACATCTGATTACATAGACACTTGAAGTCAATAAATATCTTTAGAGAGCCAATTACTGCCTAATTAAGGGCCTGCACTGATGACAGGCAGCCGCTCCTCATGAATCAGATGCCAGAGATGTCCTGGTGGCAGGCAGGAACCTGGGCAGCTTGTGGGCATTGGTGATAGCCCCTCCATGGGATGTGGGACACCCTGGAGAAACCCTCCCCCCCACCACCACCACCCCGTTCCGGCTTCATCACTTCTGAGAAACCTTTGCTGGTCAGAGGGCTCCATCCTCTACCTCCCCACTCTGTCTTCTGCCCTGTGGGTAGTCATCACATTCCTGGTTTGACCTGTACTGGTCTCAGCTGCTGCTTTTCCTCCAGTGGCAATGGCTGAGATGTCTGACACCAGGCCTTGTCTCCGGGTTCTCAGACCACTTGTGTCCCACTCTCTGGGACAGAGTGGTCACTTAGAAGGATCTGAGAGGTTAGAAAGGCAGAGTGCCTTGCCCCTCCCCCACAACTGGGTACTGACTTGTCACCTGCACAATGGCAGTGTGTAGTCAGGGGGCCTGGCAAGCCTGTGTGGCAGGAGACTCGGCATGTGAGATTGCTGGCTCTGATGCTTATTTCTTCTTCTGGGCAGCCTGAGGTAGGAAGAGACTTGTCCTCGCCCCTCCTCCAGGAAGCCCCTCCCCCCCAAAAAACCACTCCCACTTTTTCCATAGTGGCCTCTGGCAGCTACCAACATTTTGTTCTTTTACCTCCCCCTGCCCCAGGCACAGGATGAAGCATGGATGCGAATCCAGACCATGTTTACTGCTGTGTGACTGTGTGAAGGGGCCCATCCTCTCTGAACCTTCCTGTCTACAGAGGGAGGAGAGAACTTTTGGGGGCTCTGCTCAGCTTCTCCTCTCATGGGAAAGGCAAGGCCACCAGGAAGCTGGCAGGAGAGTGAACCTGATTCTGCGGTCTGGAGTGGACCTAGACATGGCTGTCTAGGCAGAGGCCCTAGTTTGCAATGTTTGTGGATGGCTGCTGTAAACCTACCTACTAATGGATTTTGACCCATAGAGGTAAAGTCTTGTTAGAAAGTTTCAAGATTCCTGGGACTCTCCCCAAGACAGCAATGATTGCCAGGGAGAGGAGACTCCAGGGGGAAGTCCTGCCAAACTGGCAGCCTGTGAGCTCCCAGGATCCTCCTGCCTTTGCCCCACAGCACTGTGGCCACCGGCACGCATAGTCGTGGGTGCTGGAGATTCGAACGCAGTGTATCACATTTGCTCAGCAAGCATGCCTTCCTACTCAGCCGTCTCCCCAGCCCTGGACATACTGGAACATTCCGGTTCTTTGAGGTGAGTGTGTCACACAGTGTGTGCAGAGGTCAGAGGGCAACTCTGTGGAGTCTGTTCTCACTTACTCTGATGTAGGAGACTGAGCTCAGGTTCCCAAGTGTGGGTGACAAGTGCCTATTGGCCAAGCCACCTCCTCAGCCCTATTTTATTTATTTATTTAAACTACTAATGAGCACCCTAAGATCAACAGCGTACATTATAGTCTGATTCTGTGTGCAGCAATACTAAGCCACTCCACAGGCAGGCTGCTAAATGACTTAATAGCTTTGACAAAATGCCCAAACAAAAGCAAGCTAAGGAAAGAAGGGTTTATTTTGGCTCACAGTTTGAGGGTGCAGTCCGTTATACATAGAGCTGTGGGTGGTGGGAAGCACAGTTCTAGCTGTGGTGGCTGGAATGTGAGGCAGCTGGTCACATGGCAGCCACAGTCAGGACAGAGACAGATGAATGCTGGTACTCCGCTGGCTTTTTTTTTCTTTTTATTCATTCTGGGACCCCATATTCAAGACGTCATCCTCCCCATTTAAACCTCTCTGGAAATGCACCCCACAGACACACCCACTGGGGCATTTCTATGGTGATTCGAATCCAGTCAAATTGATAATCTGGAGTCACTGTCACAGACAGCCCAGGGTGGTCTGGTGACAGGCTTGCCACTGCTGTGGTTTGCCTTTACAAGCACCATTACACCTTATTTCCTCTTGGTTATCTTTCAGAGCAAGGGTCAGTAAACCACCAACAGCAGGCTGTTTTTGTAAATAAAGCTTTATTGGCACATGGCCATGCCATTTGTTGATATGTTCAATATGGCGACTTTCACACAGTGCTGAGAGTGGGGTGGGTACTGTAGCATACCATCTGGCCTGTGAAACTCAAAATATCTACTCTGTCACGTCGAGAAAAATGCTTGCTGACCTCTATTCTAGATCAACTGAAGCTAGGGAAAATGCATGTTGTTTTTACCTGCATCCATTTTGTGCAGGCCTTCCAAAGAGCTGCACTAAGGTCTCAGAGTCTGTCAACAACAGGGTTCCCCCTGGTTGGTTTGTCTGCGAGTCTGTTTTCACATACTCTTCATTTTCATAATAAAAGCCTTCATTTACGATACAGTGACACCCTCCCTTAACCCCCAAGCATTAACAATGATCAGCTCTGGGCCCATCTGTGTTTCACTTACACACCTTCACTCCATCTCCCAAATTATACACCTTCCATAACTTTAAATACGTATGCCTGTAGAAGCTAACGGCCACATAAAAACCCAAGACAATTTGCAGCATCATGAGTGAAAAGTGGATCATATTCCTTCGGCAATACAAATGCCCAGGCAGGACCAGCCTTCCCAGCTACTGACTAAGGGTCCCCCCACCCGGGAAGGCTGTTTCAAAGAACTTGGTCCACAGTTTTCCTTTTTCAGCATGTCAGACATCCACTCTATCAACCTCTTGCCCATATGGCTCCCGTGGGAGGTCGGCTGCGTTTTAGTCTTTGTTCTTTGATAAGTGTTTTTCCTCTGGCTATTTTCAAGATTTCTATTCTCTTTTCTGATAGTCAGGATTTCAGGCAAGCAGTAGTTTGAGTATTTGAAGTGGGCGAGGGCCAGGTTGGCTAGCTTATCTAGCGTCTGCAACATTTGAAAAGCAAGGCCTGGCTGTTATTTTCCCAGGTCTTGCGTGCTCTGTCATATCTCACCCCACATTATCTCTGTGTTTTATTTATTTATTTTTTTTGGAGGCATTGCAGACATATTTCTAGGCTCATTGACTACCTCGACTGAGGAGTCCTGGCCACAGGGCAGATATGAGTTTTATGACGAGATTTTGATTTGCTTTCAGTGAAGACTTTCTTGAACTTATTTTGGGATAACCTTGGGTATAGAGAGAAACTCCAGAGGGAATGTCTGCATGGCCTTCTCCACTTCTCCACTGTCTCCAGTTTCTCCACTGTCAGGTGCTGGCAGACTTGTCATGTACATGCCTGATGATAAGTGCTTATGTTATGAACTGGACTTCAGCCCTGGCCACCAATGCGGAAGGACATCCACAGATGATGTGAGTATCAGGCCAGGGACCACTAACACAAAACCATCCACACAAACAGACCAGGCAGGACTCTGCCGTCCCATCCCAATGTGATCATCTCACCATATCAGGTGAGTGTGATGACCATTTACACTATGGAAATGCCAGATTATATCACATAGCCATGAATGTTGTAAAATCTAGAAGTGCCACATCAGATTCAGCTGGATGCTGAATTCCCATGTGTATCCTCTGTCCTGTCTGTTCACAACTCTGACCAGGGCCCTAAGTGGCCCTTAGCTGTTCTTTCTGCCTGGCATCTCCACCTTTGACACCACAGAGGTCCACCTGCATCAAGTGGTTAGGGCAGGGGGACGTGATGGACAGACTCGAGTATCATGCCCTGAAAGAATCACACAATTAATAGATATTGGGGGAGAGATACTCTGAGTCTATGCAAATATCTCACACACCCCCAAGTCTGCCTGCTAATTCCACCATCTCCAGCTGACCTTACAGGAAGCCATGCTGTGTGCCTGTGCGTTTCCTTCTGTGTCTATACTTTCAAATTCTTTTGTAAGAAAGAGTTGTTCCTTCTCCTCCACATCTGTATTTATCCAGCCTTATACCTATGACTCAGGGACAGGCCATTTTGCATATTGGGCTTTAATCATGGACTGTGTTTATTATATGTCTTGCTACTTAAATTATTCCAGTTTTGGCAGCCTACAGCCCTTCCAGATGGATTGCATTTGTCAGCCACTTGGCATGGTTCACTGTCATTTATCTTTTATCTATCCATCCTCTATCATTATTGATTTATCCAAACATTATCTATATTTCTGCCTATCTATAATCTATCATCTATGTATCTATTATGTACCATCTATGCATCATATCTATCCATCATCTATCTATTTATCTATCAATAGCTATCTATCTTCATCATCATCATCATCATCATCATCATCATCATCATCCATCTATCTTCTGTGTATGCACCTATCACCTGTCTAGCTCTTGATCTATCATCTATCACTAAATAATATCACCATATAACTGTGGCGGTTAGTTAGTATTAGTCTAGAATCATCTGAGAGATGGGCCTCTGGGCATGCCTATGGGGATTATGTTGATTATGTTAATGGAGGTGGGAGACCTTCCCACTGTGGATGGCACCACTTCCTGTCTGGGATCATAGACTGCATAAACGGAGAAAGGGAGCTGAGCAGTGGCATCCATTCATTACTCTCTCCTTCCTGGTTGTGGAAATGATGAGCTCAGCTGCTTCAGTCGGCTGCCACCATGACTCCCTGCCATGATAGACCATACCTTGGAAGTGTGAGCTAAGATAAGCCAGAGTATTTTTATCACAGCATCATGAAAAGAAATCAGGTTAGGACACCCATCGTCCATCAATCTGTCTGTGTGTCTATCTATCTATTTATTATCTATATGTCAGTCTATATATTTACCTGCCTAGGACTCTGGGTTCCTTATATAGTTCCTCTTCTCAACTCAGGCATCATTAAGGAGGCTGGCAATGGCGTGGTGGCGCACGCCTTTAATCCCAGCACTCGGGAGGCAGAGGCAGGCAGATCGCTGTGAGTTCGAGGCCAGCCTGGTCTACAAAGTGAGTCCAGGACAGTCAAGGCTACACAGAGAAACCCTGTCTCAAAAAAACAAAAAACAAAAAAACAAAAAACCAAGATCTGGGCATTGTGTGAGTTTGTCCTGTAGTGCCCTTCCTTGCTTCTAGGGCTTTTCAAGGACAGTATTAGGAATTTAATGCATACATAATAACCTATCCATTGCCACATCACTTTCTTCAATCCTGTGTGAAACTCTGTCTGTGAATGACAAGGAGCAGGCTGCCATAATTTTTCTTTAAGAGCAACTGCTCCCCATTTTGGTAATCCTTTCTCTTCTTGGTGGTAAGCGATCACTAGCTGTAAGGACCCTGCCTCCAGTTTCTTTCTCTCTCTCTGTCTGTCTCACTCTCTGTCTCTGTCTCTGTCTCTCTGTCTCTGTCTCTGTCTCTGTGTCTCTGTCTCTGTCTCCCCCCCCCCGTCTCTCTGTCTCTCTGTCTCTCTGTCTCTGTCTCTCTCTCTCTCTCTGTCTGTCTCTGTCTCTCTGTCTCTGTCTCTCTCTCTCTCTCTCTCTCTCTCTCTCTCTCTCTCTCTCTCTCACACACACACACACACACACACACACACACACACACAACCTTGTTTGAGCACTAGTGCTACTTCCCATGAGGCACAATGCACCTGCCAGCGAGCCTTGTTGATGATTGTTTCTTCCATCTCGAGCCTCACTGGAGCATCACTCACTCTTTTCCCCAGGGACACTGGCTCACTTCCTTCCACCTGCTCTGTCAGGAGGTCATGCCACATGCTTGTCACCCTGTTAGAGTCACCTGTCACTTGAGGCTTTCCATCCTGGAACATTTGACACCCTGGCTTGTGTTTTCAAAGACAGATAGGGTGAGGTCTCCTCTCTGTGATGGACCGCTCTCCAGATTGCTAAGAGCTGTCATGCATGAACTGTCGCTGTGTGTCCTCAGCATCACCATCACCAGCCTTCCACTGCCTGGATGGTAGGTTAGTAAACCCTCTTCTCCACATCAGGCCCTGGTAGAAATGAGACCATATGGCAAAACTTTTGGGGTCTGACCTTTTTCTCTTAGCAGCAGACATTTCCAGTCCATCTGTCTTTCAGCCATAGCAGAGGGCAGCTTCCCTCGTTGCCATATCAATCATCAAGGCTGTTTTGGTTTTTTTTTCCTTCCATTTTTGTTTTTTAACTTCAACCATTTTAACAGGTGTGTGGTGTTTTGTCTGTCTTTTTTCCATTACATTTCTTGTTGCTGTGACCAAATGCTGGAGAGAAGCAACTTAAGACAGAAAGGCTTTATCTTGGCTCACAGTTCCAGAGTACTCAGCCCAGATGGCAGGTGCAGCTCTGTCTATCACAGTGGGGAAGGCTCGGGACAGCAACAGCAGCTCCATCCTTGTTGGTGGATATGTTAAGCAGCTGGTCACATGTTGGTGGCAGACAGGAAGCAGAGAGGGGTACAGAAGCAGGCATGACGTTAACCCTCAAATTTCCTCCTCCAGTGACCTTCCTCCACCAGACCAGCTCCATCAGCTGGGGACACAGATGTCCAGACACAGGCATGTGCTGGGGACATTTCAGATTCAAATCAAAGAAGTTTCTAGTCATGTTTTTGTGCGTTTTCCACACTGGAATTTTTTCCCCTTCTCACTGGGTTTAGTGAGTTCATTACCAACTCCTGTACTAGTCTCCTACTGGATGCATGATTTCTCACGTTGTTTTGGTTTGTAGGCTGTCATTGAGTCTTCTTAATGATGCCTTTTGGAGAGCAGGAGTTTTTAACTTAACAGTTTATCAGCCATTTAAACCCATCCCTTTCTCTGCTGAGTTTAAGGTTTGTTGAGTGCTGCGAGGCTTTGCCCAGCTGGTTGGGCCCACTACCTCTTCTGCTCAGGCCAAACCCAGGATCCCTTCCTCTCTGATGCTCTCAGGAGGCTCTTGTAGGTCTGGCCCATGTAGATCTCCTGACCTGCACACACAGTGCTGTGTGCTATGGGTGCCTTCCCATCTGGAGTTCTACTTGTCCTGTGCTGTCTGCTTCTTGGTCTCTCCCAGGCTCTGTCTCCTCAGCTCAGGGGTTTACCTGGTTCAACCTATGCCTTTGCACTTACATCTCAGTCTGGAGGCTTGCTGTAGACAGTGGGTTGAGTCTCTTGCAGGGTGCTTCTTTGACACTTCATCTCCCAGGGATCGTGGGTGCAAGTTCTTAGCAGTCCAAGGCTCCAATAACCATATTTTGTTTGCTTATGCTCTTTTTGGTAGGATGGTAAGATCGTGGTCATCACTGGACGCTGGCCAGTTCTGGGCACAAGTCAGTGTGGTACTTGTACTTTAAAAACTGTCCACACTTGCTAAGCCCACTTAACTAGCACAATAACCCAGTTGCAAACTCGTTGGTGAGGAGAAGGGGTACTTGCCTATGTTCAGAGGGCAGAGTTCATAGCCTTGATGGGATGGGTCTGGGGCCAGGTCCTTGGCTTCTGACTTATAGGGTCAGTGATGTCTTTACAGTGAGCCCCACTGGCCGTGCACAAGGAGGAGGTGATAGAAGGGCCATGAGCAGGAGTAATCGGTTCACATGACTGTGGGTGGCACTCAGGATGGTGGCCAGGTGGGGAGGGAAGTAGCACACATGTGCCCACAAGACGCTGCGTGTTGAGTGAGCATCCGTTGCTGCTGCGCCTGTTACCATCAGACTCCAGCTTCTTTGCCCTACTGTGTAGACTGTAGACCGGTAACTCTTAGGGCATTGTCTGGGCCTCCTGAACTTGTGACTGTTGAGATATCCAGCTTCTTGGAATGAGCACCTGCCTCTCCAGTGTGCATACAGCGATTGTTGGATTATTACCGGCCCCATTCATGGAAGTCTGTCCAATAAGCCCTTTATAACATTGTTATACACTCAGCTCTGTTCTAGAGACCTCTTTCTAATGCTCACATAAACTCATGCTTCTTGGGGTCAAAGACTGTTGGCCACAAAGTTGGTGGGTCTAAGGTGTCACCTAATCATCAGGTTCAGGTGTCACCTTATCATCAGGTTCAGGTCTCCCTCCCACCGTGGACTAGATGGGCAAACTGAGTCCTGGGTAATGACTGGCGAGACTGGGGAAGGACTCTGCTTCTCCTCCTGTCATACCCACAGCCATGAAAAATAAAATCTCTTTTTGCCTTTCTTTAATTTTGCCTGACATGCCCTCAGCATGCACAGTTTGAGGCTATTAATATACAATTAGACACGGGTTTCTCCCTTTATCTCCAGGGCACGTGTTTATTTTAGACTCAAGATGGCAAATAGAATGGGAATGTTTGAACTGTGGAGACGATCTAAGCCCTTAGCCATGGGGGTGATGAGTCTGTTAGGTATAAAATGAAGCGATGAAAACAGAAACACGCACAGAAACACTGTGGTGCGTGGGCGATTGCAGGACTGGATCCAGGCTGGGTGTCCCTAGGCCTTGGGACTCTTCATGGCTTTGATCCTGAAGAGTCATCACAGATCTTCAGGGGCTGTGATCCTGGTGTTTCCACCTCTGCTCCACCCAGTGTCTCCTTTTTCTGTGTCCCAACATAATCATAACACACTGTGGGCGTGGTTTTTCTTAGAAAAGGCTGGCATGGAATGAGACAGTACTGGGGACCCTCACAGCCTTGGCAAGAGGCCGGAACTTAGCATAGTTCGCTATGAAGACAGTTCTAAATCATCTTCACAGATCATGGACATTGAATTCCGTGGGATATTGTCCACCACAAACCAACCCCCATACTGGACGGGGCATGTGACCCCTGCCAGCACCACATGAAATGGGGTAAGAGAGACCAGATGGAGCAATAACCCAATTTATCGTGTCCTGCAGCAGCCATGGCTGGGTGCTGCCCCCTGCCCCCTATATTCTTTGTTGGTCCTGCTTCTCTGAAGGCCTCTGACTAAATCACCCAGCCAGCATTGGTGCTTACTGACATCTTGGATGTTGCTGTCGTACAGCATGAAGCCATTTTCAAAACTCAGTGCACCACCATTCAATTGGCTGCAAGAAGGAGGGTACTGTCCTGCTTGGTTGATTCCTGCTAAGATATAGACAGCCAAAGTCTGCAGAGAATCAAGCCAGGAGTGGGGTCCCCAGTGAGAAAAGGGGGCAGTCTATAATGCTACTTGAAACTTGCTTTATACAGAGCCATAACGGAAGCCCAGAGGCATCTATCCTCATCCTTGCTTCCAGCTCCATCTGCCCTGGGGAAGCATCCTTCCAGGTGACCTTGAACTCAGTTCAAAACAGGATGGAGGCCAAGGATGACCCTGTACATCATCTCCATGTAAGATTCGGTGATGGTTAATATTGATGGTCGACTCGGCAGGGTCTAGAATCATTGAGGTCTTGGCACATCTGTGAGGGATCTCTTTATTAGGTTAACTGATGTGGAGAGGCACACCTTAGCAACCAGCAGCCCCACCGCATGGGCTTGGGTCCTGAGCTTCATTAAAAGGGAGAAATTGCTGAGCACCAGCATTCGTCACTCTCCACGTCCTGACTACAGCTGAAGTGTGACCAGCTGCCTCACGCTTCCTGCTGCACTACCTTCCTCGCAACGATAAGTGACCTGCACGATTTTACACATTCACAGTGTTTTTTCATTGCAAACAAGCAGTGTCATGGTGAGTGTTAAAGGAAGAAAACTCTGCTTTGTTCAGTGGCTCTCTCCTGTCTTGAGCAACAGAAATCAAGGTGCCTTACTTAAGGTGTGGGAGGGTGATGCCTCCATCAGAAGCCTTCAGCTGTGGGTTCCTTTTTGTCTCCTTACTACTTGCGAGCGAGGTGCAATGGGGCCATATCTCTGTAAGTCCACCACAAGATGATAAACGTATGCCTAACCCTCTGTGCCTCTTAGCCCAGTGGCACAGCACATCCTTGACTCTCTCTCCCTTGGCTCCTTCTTGCTCTGTTCTTCTGACCCTGGAAGAGTGGCGCCTGCTGTGTGTATGCGGCTCCTTTCCTATGTGCAGGGAATCTAAGTTGCATTTCCCCCAAGTCAGGGATCCTTGTGTTTTCTAGCCACATGGGCCCTTATGCACATCAGTGTATCCTGGTATAATTTGGGGTGAACTTTTCCAGTCATTTACTTTTCAGACAGAGTAAGCCTGGAAGGGGTCTGAGTCCTCAGATCTCCTGTTAGCTTTGTAAGGTGAGTACTGGGCCTCTCACCCATGCTCATGCTGATGAGACCCTGTCCTCACTAGCTGATGTCACTGGCCCTGTAGGCTCTGCTCATGTCATGGGTGTTGAAGGCCTGCTGGTAGTTTAATTTCATTTCCTAGCTGATGGAGTCGACTGGACCAATTCACTGTGTACTGTCATTTACTTTTCTTCGGCTGCGAATGCTGTTATCTCAGCTTCTTATCTCTGCTTCAGTGTTATTGGCCCTTCTGTTCTTCTGACCTTACTATGCTCCAGGCAGTGTTGCATCTACTCCAGGCCATAAGCTTGTGTCCTTCCTTCGTGGGGCTTTCGCGTAGATGTTTTAATTTTAACGTAGTCTGAGTACCAGCTCCTTTGAAGGCCATAGGCTTTCTAGAGCTTGTGTAACTTTGACTTATCCCTTCTCGTCTCAAGTTGGTGAAGACATGTCGGTGTGCCTTTCACAAAGGAAGGGTCAAATCATGGGAGGCGTTTGCCACAGCTCCGTTTGAAGAGTGCCTAGAATGCCCCACTCACTGCCACACTTCCTGTGTGCAAATGGAACAATTTCTGAGCCAGTCTTGCCCACTAGGGTCATCTGAATCCCAAGAGCTCATGGGCCGGTCATTGTCACCTCTTCAGTGTCCTCTGCCAGGACACATCCTTCTCCACTTTTGACAACTCATCACTTTCTAGGCCTCTGTTCCCCCCTCTCACCTTCTGATTAGCTAGCAGGTACAGTGTGAGTGAGTACTTGAGACTTTAGGAGGAGTTGGCGTGCTAGGGTCTCAAGTCTTCCTTTGCATGGGCCTAACTAACACACCTATGGTCCTTCCTGGGGGTGCATCGGTATCTTGGTCTCTTCTACTGTCCCATTTCTTGCCCTTAGGGATTCTGAGCCTCCACCAACCACTGGAGCTGAACAGTGGCCCTGTCATCTGTGTCATCCACAAACTGTATGGGCAGCGTGTGCAGGAGACAGCCTGTCCCCAGCCTGCTGAGACCAGGCCTAAAACAGTTTAGTTCACATTGTTCATGTAAAACCTCCCAGGTAGGAATGGTCTCGCCTGTGAATCTGCAAAGGTGGCCTCACTCCCCTATGAAGTGTGTCTTTTTTTCCCCCTTTAATGCAATGTAGCTTTTATTATGAAATTAGTGCACGCTCGTTGTGAAATTCAAGGAAGGTAAGAAGTGTGTGACCCTGCTCTCCAGAGGTGGCTCTGTTCATAGATCATTGCATGTTGTTCGGCATATCTTTTCAAAATTTACTGAGGTGTCATTGAGTACCGAGGCTGTGCATGGCTAATGTGCTCAATTTGATGAGTTTGCAGGTAAGTGTGCACCCGAGGAAACCATTGCTATGGCACACCCACAAACCCATCACCCCCGGGCTTCTTCCTTTATGCTTATTTTTATTGCCCTTTTTTAAATGATAAGAACACTTAATCTGATCTTTTTATCCTCTTAGTGAAATTCGAAGCATACAGTGTAGTGTCGTCAGCTGGGGGCATTGTACTATGCCCTGATCTCTAGGACCTCTTAAATTGCATAACGAAAACTTCCTTTTGACCACCACTTTTATTCCCTCTCCCCAGAACCCCAGTGCCTGCCATCCTATTCTCTGTTTCTCGGGGTCTGGCTCTTACAGATTTATCACAGGAGTGAATCTAACACTATTTACCTTCCCAGACCCAGCTTGCTGTGCTTTGCACTTAACCCTCCAGCTTCATCCATGCTGGAGCAAGTGGGAGGACTGCGCCCTGTTCTTGGCTGCATAGTGGCCCACGGTGCCTGTGACCCAGACCTTCTGTTGGTTCAGCCCCTTGCTGATGGGCACCTGCCTCATCCGTTGTACTGTCAGGGGTGCTGTTGTTGACACTGGGGGTGTCCTCTCTTCCTGATGATGATTTCGTTTCCTTTGGATGTGCACCCCAGGTTGGGTTGTTGGGTGACTTGGCGATTCCAATAGCTGTTCTCCCCTGTGGCTGCACCACTTTCACCTGCACCCAAGACGTGACTAGTGTCCCCATTTCCATGTGCTATCGGGGACTTTTGAAATTCGCCATGGCGACAGGTATGCAAAGACTTCTCCCTGATGCTTAGTGACATATGCTCCTTTCATGCTGTGGCACCTTTCTGCCCTCTTTGGGAAATTATTTAGGTTCCATACTCATGTAAAAGTCAAGTTATTAGCTCTAGCTTGGCGGAGACCCTTGCATAGCTTGCTGGTTTTCTGACCTTTATCCCTTTAGCAGAAGTCTGGTAGAGTCTATCTACGGGCCTTTTCTCCTAGTGCATGGGGCTCTTAAACAGTTGCCTGTTTTCTGGCTGCCGCAAAGTATTTTCATTTGCTGTGGTCCTGCCTTTTTAGATTAGCTTTTGTCTGTGCTTTTGAGGCCGTATTTGACAAGTCATGACCCAGAGCCGTGTCACAGAGCTCCTCATCATGTAGGAGCTTAGATTTCAGTGCCTGTGACAGGCATTCTTCTTTGCCACTCACACGCAGCTCAGGCTGGAAGGACAGAGTGCCAGAGACCTGGGGCGGAGGCACAGCATGCAGCAGGTGGCTGAGAGGTGGGACCTTGTGGGCCCACAGCCTCCCTAGAGGCTTCTGTCACACAGGAGTCCCCACAGCAGCAGCAGCAGAGACTGGCCTTCAGCAAGTGTTGCAATGTTTGGCTTGTTTCAGAATGGATGAGACTTGGCCACTTTCTTTTCCACAAAAATGTCAAAATCCACTTCCCAGAAGCCTCCACATCCAGGAAGGAGAGACTCGGGCAAAGCTTACCTCCAGTGGCACATGACTGCAAGGTGCACACAGCCAGTGCTCAGTCTGTGCTGCTTTCTCTTTGGACTTGTGTACTGTCACCAATCTTAGCCACTGTCACCACCACACACTCAGGCTTGTGAACACCTCCGTTGATGGGTGGTCTCTTCCTTCTTCTCCATCCCTCTCTTCCTATAACATTTAAAATACCTATATAGCTCTTCCAGGCTCTTTGGCCTCTGCGGCAGAAGCAAGATGACAAAAGGAATGGCCTCCTTTGGAAAGCGTCGCAATAAAGACGCACACGCTGTGCCATCGCAGTGGCTCTAAAGCCTACACCTTCCGAAGCCACCTGTGGCTGCCCAGCCAAGTGCAAGAGAAAGTATAACTGGAGTGCCAAGGCTAAGAGACGAAAGACAACCAGGACTGAGCAGATGAGACACCTAAAAATTGTCTATTGCAGATTCAGACATGGATTCCGTGAAGGAACAACACCTAAACCCAAGAGGGCAGCTGGTGCAGCATCCAGTTCATCTTGAGGATGTCAATCAGTCATAAAGTAAATGCTCTGGTTTTTAAAAAAAACATGTGAACTTTTTAAAAACCATCCACAAAGGGTGTCACCAATACACCAAACTTTCCAAGTACAGGCAGGAACACGGTGCTTCTATGACTGTTTTGTTTTAGGAACATAATGATATTTTTAGGGTTGTTATTTAAAATCTGGTTCCTACTTTTCTTGGTGATTAGTATAACATAAGAAAATATTGATTTTATATTTCTCACATAAGTATTCTAAGGAATTACAAGCATTCTGGAATACGTGAGTTATAATGCGTTTAACACTTCTGTTTAACAAACAAATTATTTCTGTCGTTTCTGGAATATATATTGCTTCTCTGAACTCTGTAGATCCACTAACTCTAAGGAATCATTATTTTCAGAATAGATTGCTATAAATAGAATTAATGAGTCTGATGATGTATTATGCATTTTAAAAATCCCTTTTTGATTCTCAAGTGCTTTTCAGTATAATTTTTTTAAGACTTATTGTGGTAAAATAGAAACAATACAAGACTTACTGCTTAAATTAGTTCCCTTTTTCTTTCCTGTGACCAACTATCCAACAATAAAGAGCTTACCTGAGAAATAACTCATTTTGGCTCACAGTCTGATGTGCTACAGTTGGTCATGGTTGGAGAGGCATGGCGATGGCTGGTTTTCTGGCAGTGGGACCATGATACTGCTTGTTAGCAGCTCAGTAGACCAGGAATGAGAGACACAACAGAGACTAGGGCAGAGTTATAAACCTCAAAGCCCATTCCTACTGACCTGTGTCCTTCAGTTAGCCCTCACTATCTAAAATGGTGCCACTAGCTGGGGACTGAGTGTATAGTCATGTGATCCCGTGGGGGTACATTTTACATGCAATCCCTAACACTGCCTCAGCCATCTGAAGCATATACTTTAGTGTCATCAAACACACTGACATGTTTGAACCAACATTTTCCTCATCCATCCCACAGATTTCCTCTGTCTTCCATTAGTTGCTAACTGCCCATCTCCTGCCTCACACCTTATTGCCATATTCAAGTTTTTCAGTGAGTTTGCTTACTCATTCTCTTATGCAATACCCAAAGTTAAGACTTCCAGGAAAGATGGAGAGATGGGAAGTCATATGTAGGATGAACTGTGCTGTGCAGGGGGGTGCTGCTCCAGCCTAGATACCTGGCAGAAAACCTGAGGTGGACGCTATCAAGTGTAGCTGGTGGGCGAAGCTTAAAGTACCCCTGCGCGCTCTCTCTCTCTCTCTCTCTCTCTCTCTCTCTCTCTCTCTCTCTCTCTCTCTCTCTCTCTCTCTCTCTGTGTGTGTGTGTGTGTGTGTGTGTAGCTCCTTAAACTTGTAGGCATAAGAGCTATGGGTTAGGGTAGTCTCTGGAGAGGGGGAGGGTAGCCATGAGGATAAGGCATTCATCTAGAACTTGACCAGAAGAGCCTGTGCACCAACCAGGAAGGGGGCTACACTCTGAAGGAATGGGATCTGTGGGAGTTCTTAGACAATGCTGTCCATCTGCACACCGAGTGTCCATGAATTCGGTATAGCAGAGCGATGCATACTCATTCTGCAGTTACTGGGTGTCTAACACACACACACACACACACACACACACACACACACACAGAGGCACATATTTCTCACAGTTCTGGTAGCTGGGAGGTGGAGATTGAGTGGCCACAGGGATCTGTTCATCCCAGTTGTTTTCCTTCTGGGTCCTCACATAGTCAGAAACAGTTGAGCTTCTCAAGCCTTCTGTACCTGGCATCACTCCCACTCTAAGCACCGCATCCTGTGGCCAATGCCTTCTAAGACTATCACCTTGGAAACAGCTTTGTCTTCATCCATTGATGGATGACTGGGTCCTCTGCTGGGACTCATGGGCCTTTCCTCAGTTGGAGACTTCACTGGGGAGAATCTACTCCATGATTCCTTAGGTTGCTGGTAAATGGGTCTGTGATCATGGAACCAGTCAGTTCTCAAAGGCTACTACCTAGAGCTGTACATAGTGTGTTACTATGTGCATTCTACATGTCCATTCAAACCACTTACTCAGCAAGAAGACTGTTTAGAGCAGTGGTTCTCAACCTATGGGTCGCAACCCCCTTGGAAAACCTCTGTCTCCACAATATTTGCATTATGAGTCATATCAGTAGCAAAATTATGGTTATGAGGTAGCAGTGAAATAGTTTTGTCGTTGGCAGTTGCCACAACATGAGGAAGTGTATTAAAGGGTCTCAGCATTGGGAAGGCTGAGAACCACTAGTTTAGAGTAAGCACGTTCTCAATGCAAGGTCCCATCTACGCAGTGTGACATCCTCTGTGCTGTGCTCTGTGGTCACACAGGGATTTTTTTTTGAAGTAATGTGACATGAGTGACATCTGTACTATTTTTAGACTCTTCTGATGTGCTGAAAGAGTGACACCCCCCCCCCTCATTCTTTGGGTTAAAAGCAAGTGAATTTGTCTTGAGGGAAAACAGAGAAGACATGCATTTTCTGGTTTCTCTGACTGTATACAACTGATATTGTATACAAAATAAAACAAAGGACAGGATAGAAGGACCGTGACACCTAGGGCAGGCCACACCAGTGGCTTCACTTGGTTTCCTCAGTCAGCTTCATGTATTCCAATCTTAGCCCTGCAAAGCCCGCAAACCAAAAAGAGCAAGGTGATAGACCAAGCAAACCCAACAAAGTGACCACCTTCAGCCAAACCATCAGAAAAAGGCAGAAAAAGAGCCACTAAATAACAGTAGTTCTACATTCCAGCCAAGTACTAAGGAAAACCATGGCCTACCCTTAGCATATCACACTGAGCAAGGAACCTGGTCATCTACCTGTGACAGATGATATGAAACCTCTGACACCTAGTGGGTGAGGTCACACAGCCATGTGGGAAGAGTAAGCCACTGACTTACTCCTGTGCCTGGCCGCGAGTCCTAACCTGTCAAGGCTGGAATGACACAACCACGTAGAAATGACAAGGTGCCCCTCACTCTCCCCACTGAAGTGATGTCCTAGGGGGCAGGCGTCAAAGAGATTCAGGATGTTCACCAACACTCAACGACTAGGCTATTCCCACTGTGGCCACAGGAGATCTAGTGAAATACTGTATTTCTCTCCCTGTTCTAGCAGAAACAGGAGCGCCACCTCTCAGGACACATAAGAAATACTGGGGCACTGAAAATGAAAAGATAAAAAGTGACACCTCAAAGAGCAAGCAACAGAGTCCATGGCAGGGACAGCCCCTGCTCCCCTTACTAGGGAACCCCTATGGAGACTGAGTTGACTATTGGCTGCATCTGAGCAGGGGGCCTGGGTCCTTTTTTGGTGCATCAGTCACCCTCGCCCCCCAGGCCCATATTTATTTGTCAGCTCTGTTGGTCTTGTAGAGCTCTTGTCCCTTCTGGGTTCCTTTATCCATGACTCTTCCCTAAGACTCCCTCTCCTCTGCCCTAAGTTTGCCTGTGAGTCTCAGCTTCCACTTCAATCTCCTGCTGAGTGGAGTTTTCAATCACTTCCCCCTGGTGAGATGCCTTACCAAGCCACAGAGGAAGAAGATACAGTCAGTCCTGATGAGACTTAGTAGGCTGGGGTAAGTTCATAGTCGAGTAAGGGTTCCCCATCTCTGAGGACTAGGGGAAGGAAATATGGGGGGGGGGGGTGGGACCGACCGGGAGGAGGTGAGGCAAGGGTGCTACCATTGGGATGTAAAGTAAATAAATTTTTAAAAAGAAATTTAAATTTAAAAAGTGATACCTCATCCCAACTAACCACAAGAAAGCCAATCAGATGCATGGCTCCCAGGTAAATTAAGCCTTATTTTAAATAGATTTAGCCAGGATGTGAGAGGGACATCATGATATGATAAAAAGTGCAACCACAAAGTTGTAGCAATTCTTAACTTCTGTGCCCCAAGCAGCACAGTAGCAGTGAGTGTGTGAGGTAAAGCAAAACCTGGCAGTGCTAACAGACAAATCAACAGAGCCATCATAGTCACCGAGGAATTCAGTATCCCTTCTCAGCCGTCGGTAGAACCACCAGATGTGACATGAACAAGGATGGAGAACGCAGCAGCAGCAGCAGCAGCAGCAGCAGCAGCAGCAGCAGGTGGGTCACATCATTCTTCGCAGAACCTGCCAGCAGATCAGGCAGAAGGCGAGCTCAGTTTAAGTGCCGTAAACACATACTTTCATTGACTGTGTTCTCAGCACATAACAGACCTCACCAACCTTAAAAGACTCTAAGTCACAGAGTATGGCATCCACTATGTGGAGGTAACCTAGAAGTCACCATCAGGAAGATGACTGGGGGCTCTCTAGACTGTGGGAAACTCAACACACTTCTGCATTTTTGTCAGGGAGGGAATGCTAGGGGACATTAGAAATAATGAAAGAATTGAATGAGAATGCAATGTTCTGAAATGTTCAGTCCAGATAAATACCTAGAGGATGAAAAGCAAAATGCACCAAAAGCAAACAAAAGGAGATCGAGGCAAAGACAAAAACCCAAATCTGTGCTGTTTGAAATAGAAAAACAGAGAAGAAATAGCTGGCTCCTTGGAAAGATTAGTAAAATTGACAAAACTATAAAAGAACAGCAGAATTAAAGAGAACCCACATCACCAAAGCCACAAGACACAGTGCAGACATCAGAAGGAGGGTAGGAGACTGGGAACAACTCTACATGCAGACATCTGACAATTCAGGTGAAAGGGTCGATGCCTTAAAAAACATAAATGGCCAGAACTCACCCTTTCTGGCACAGATCATTTGAATCATCTTGTGACTATTAGAGAAATTGAATTCATAACTTAAACACTTCCCCCAAAGAAATATACAGACTCTGATGGTTTCAGCGGAGAATTCTACCAAATGCTTAAAGTAGAATTAATGCCAATAGCCCATAATCTCTTCCAGAAAACAGCCCAGGTGGGAATACTTGCTAGTTCATTTTATGAAGCTATTATTACCCAAACCAGAAACATAACACAAAAAGAAAACCATAGGCTGTTGTTCCTCGTGACTGTAGATATGAAATTCCTTACGAAATACAAATCTAATGGAATTAAGCAGAACATAAAAAGAATTATAAACCATGACCTATGGGGTTTTAATGCTGGGATGTTAGGCCAAATTAATATTTTAAAAAGCAAGCAATAAACTCCACCATATTAACATGTTAAGGAAGAAAAGGTGAGATACTGTCAACAGATGCAGAGTCATTTGCCAAAATACAGTCTTCATGTATGATTTTTAAAAAATCCTCTTGGAGCAGGGGCAGAGGAGAACTTTTCAACTTGAGAAAAAATATTAACATGCATCATTACCACTGAATCAATAGTGAAAATAAAATACTTCCCCCCCCAATCTAACAAAGTAGGGATTTCTATTTTTATAACTTTTATTCAACACAGTAATAGAAATTTTAGCCAGTGCAATAAGGCAAGAAAAAAAATACAGATTAGAAAAGAAAAAAAAAAAACAACAAAACTATGCACAGTGGGTTGTACCTCTCACATCAATATTAATCAAGAAAACGACTCTCAGGCGTGCCTACAGGCCAATCTGATGGAGACATCTTCTTCGTTGAGGTCCCTTCTTCCTAGATGACTCTAGTTTGTGTCATGTTGACGAAAAACTAACCAGTTCTACTCCTCATGATGAGATGGCCACAAACATATCCTGCCTCTGTTTTGTCTTGTTATTTCTGGGCATGTACTTTGACACATAGAGATAACATGTCATGCTAGTCAGGTGGTGGCTGGGTGCTCCCGAGTTTGGTGCAGAAGCCCTTGTCAAGTGTATCCAGGCAGGTTTCCACCCCTGCTTGCTGTCTTCTTACTGCAGGCATCACCGAGGACCTGAGGATAAATCTGATGTGCTCCCTGCTTTGTGCAGGCCCAACCAACTTGCTTATATGATGCTCAGAGCCCAGTCTCCTGCAGGACCAGTTGGGGAAGTAGGAAGTCATCATTCAGTGTGGTCTTGGAGTCATGGTTCTCAGAATCAGGCATGTGGGACAACATACTGGGATGAGAACATGAAATGGAGATTGTTCAGGTAGGGCAGGGACCCCAAAGCAGCATCTCTGATGATGTTCTGGAGGCCAGAGACACCAGGAGAGAGTTCCTGTTTCTGATTGCTCGTTGTCTCTCACCCCTTCCTGGTAGTTACATGTGAGAATGACACCAAAACCAAGAGGAGGCACCTGGACATGATTGGACCAACTGGGCTGACCAGTTCTTCCTTTTTCCCATGCCTCACCCCATCAGTCCTTCAAAAAAGCCCCCAGACTAGCAGCCTGATGGTATCCCATTCCTGGGGACCCCTCTGTTTATACATCTCTGCCTTCTGCCTCTCTTAACTCTATCTATGAATTTTTAAATGAACCTACAATAAATTTCTTTCTAGATCTCATCCTCTTTTTTATCTTTCTCGTTGGTAAAACAAGAACCTGGAAGCCAGAAATGTGTGACGAGGAGTATCCAGTGCTTCTTCCTCCAACCGCAGCTCCTGAGTTTAAGCCCACCTGAGGCCTTCATCTAACTTAAACATGACTCGCCTTTCATGTGTGAACTGTTATCCAGCCAGGTCACCTGCCTCTCTCTGGCACAGTTGATGGAGGAGAAAGGGGATGCTCAGAGCTGTTTCCTGTTGCCCAGCCCACTGCCCTCCTGGAACACAGCTGCTTCCTGTGGCCTGGCTATAAACACACTGACCGCCCTGGGTCATTCCTATTCCTGGAACCTGATGGATCCCCCCTGGGCCTCATCTTGCGGTGTCAGGAGATGTAAGTCTGAGTCGGCCTCGGCTCCTGGCCTCTTCCCTTCACCTGGGAGTAGGTGGGGTGTTCTAACCTTGGGGGCTGTTGCAGGTGCAAGGGGCTGTGCATTCCCACCCTTCTGCCCAGCATACTTTCCCCCGAGGCATCCATCCTGAACTTCCTGGCAGTGCCTATGTGTATGTAAGTGGATGAAGAGCACAACATACGTTGTCCAGAGAATGTGCAGACCATCTCTGGGGTGCACAGCACAACAGAATGGAGAGATGCTTGTGTTGCTAGCAGAGTGAGCAGAGCTGGAGGGAGAGGGGTCAGGGCCAAATTTTTGAACTTTCCAAAAGGTTGTGGCTCAGCTCAGTCTAGCTGCCCTGAGTCTGCAGAAGGACATAGCTGCTAGACATAAACCTCCCCAAACTACACAAACTATAAAGGCCTTCGTCATCACTGAGTCCCATGTTCAACACTGACTACGCCTTATCTCAGAGCCTCCCCACTGCCCACACTGGGACTGGCCCATGTGACCAGCCTGAGGGTTTATACCTTTGGCTGATCCAGGCTTGTAACTATGGTTTGAGGATTTGTCTAGAAGCTTAGAAGGCTGTAGTTGTTGAATCATTCAGGTCAGAAAAGAGGCGACGGAGGTACACGTTGATCCGTGCTGGTCTCATTCATCTGCCTTCAGCTGTACTGCTGGGAAGACCAGCAGTCACACTGTGTGCCCTGAGCTCCTTAGGGGCATTCATTGTCAACCATTGGAAGCCTCATCACCCTCAGAGCCCACTAACATTTATGGAGGGGTACCAAGAACAAGAGTAGCCAAGTGGTTGGTGTCCAATCCCAGTAAGGAAAGAGTAGCTAGGGTGTGAGCCAGGTATTAACTTCAGAGCTGAGGCATGCACACCCAACAGGGAGCTTGTAGCCTTGGGAGGAGGTCGACTCTAACAACTGTCCCTTGGGACGATCTGGATCATCCATCATGTGGGCTTGAATCGTCACTTCCAAGTAGGAAGTGGACAACAGTGTTCAAATTAGGGCTCCACAAAGGGATTAATCCAGAGCCTTCAGGATCCATTCCTGCCGCAGCTTCCCCGACCAACACTGCAGCTTTGGGAATCAGGCTGTCAACACACACCTCACAGGTCTTGTGGAGGGCACCTCAGATCTTAACAGTGTGTAAGCAATCACACATGACTGAGAGGTGACGGAAACTTCTAGATGTGGGGCCTGGTTATAGGAAGCAGGTCATTGAGAATGGGTCCTGGAAAGATGTACCTTACCCTAGCTCCCTTGAGCCTGTCTTCCTGGTTCCCAGCCACCACAAGATGAACGTGTCCTCATGCTGTGGTGTTTTTACCGCATTGCTGCTCTGAAGCATCTGAGCTGGCTGACTGTGACAAAATCACCGAACCATGAGCCAAAATTAATCTTTGCCCCCCTTGCTTTTCCCAGGTGTCACAGTGAAGACAGTCCAACGCATGTCCTTGCCACACCTCCATGAGGCCTGATCTGCCTGTTCTGTGAGTGGGTGTATATTTTCTGTTCTTGTCTGTGTGTTTAAGTCAGGCCTTGAGTGATTGCAAACCTTTGCTTGCAAATTGACTTTACTTTAAGCCTGGTATCCTTGACCTATGACACCTGTGCAGCTGTGGGTTCCTTTCCAGGACAGGATCTTTACAATTAATAGTTTTAATTGTACAGTTACATGAAAATAGTTGTGTGGGAATACAGCTATGAAAATTCTAGGAACCAAATTTCTGTTACAGGCACAATTTAGGTGGTTTTTTAATCAGCCTAACACAGCCCAGTGTAATTACTCCTGTTTTGTGATATTTCCAGAAATCTGTGCTGTGTCCAGGCAGCAAATCCACCTGAGTCAAGCTGATCTCCTGCTTATACCTGTTCATATTTAAAGAAACCTATTTCTGTTGGATTCATGAAAACAAAACTGTCTTCTGCCTGCTGGACAAGAGTTAGGAGCCTTGAGGCTGCTGTTTCAGTTCAGGTGACGAGTGCTGACCCTGAATTAAGTCTGCACTCTCTAAGGTGATTTGACCTGGCCTTGGCCATGCCCTCCAGGATCTCATGAGAATTCTGCCTTATCTGTCAGATCACCCCTGATAGCTGACCAGGTCCCCCCTCCTTGACAGTCCCCCGGAGGACTTCTGAGTATAATGATCTGAGAGGCAGGTTGGAGCAGTGAATCCAGAAAACTTACAGCCCAATGCTCCCTTTAGTCTGTCACCATCTGCCCACCACCCCACTTCTGCTCCTGGACTGTAAACCTGTCTCCTGTATCTGAATGGAACTGAGCATGGTCACTTTCTATCATATAAATGTAAGCCAGGCTGGGAAGGGCCAGGTCTAAGCCTGTCACAAGGGAGGCTTTAGCCCAGGAAGGCACCAGATTAACAGCCCAGGTAGCCTCCAAACTCCATTGTAGAGCAGGGGCGTGGCTTAAGCCCAGAGTCATGGGGAGGGCCTCAGAGTATTCTGGACCGGGTTGCCCTCCATCATCATTGATGGAGGCCAATAGCTAGCAAATTCATTGAAAGCTTGCCATGTTCCTGATGGGACAGACTCACTATGTGCCTCAGTGGGTAAGCAGTATGGACCCTTGTGACCAGATCTCCCTGGATGAGACACCTTGCTTAGTAGCTACCAGCAGGAAAAGTACATGCTTGTTTCATGGGACTGCTAGGCCCAAGGTTGGATACAGGGCCTACTGGCTGCAGAGGGCTGGAGAGAGAAGAGGTGGGTTGAATGGACCAGGAAGCTTTTGCATGCAAATGACATGCTAATCACAAGCAACTGACATCTACTTGTCAAAAAGCAGCTCAGGGAAGACATCTCCCTGATGGAGCTGGCCTCTGGGAAACCTTTCAGACACTAGACACAAGCATCAGGCTCAGGGGCTCTAGAAAATGACCATTGCTCAATTGATCAACTCCTGGCAAAGACTCCCAAGGGACAGAGGAGGTGGGTGGGGTGGAGGAGTGGCCATCTCCACCTGCTGGCCTTCCATACTTCCCCTGGACTTAAAAAGCTTCTAGGCCATGTGAAAATAAGAACACAGTGAAGGATAGCCACCCCGAAGCTCCGAGAGGCCAAGCAACAGTGAGCAGCTCCGCAGCTCCAGAAGGAGCAGAGGGCCATGGCAGTGATGTACAGCGTAGCCTGAGGACTCTAGACACCGTAGGAGGAATGGCTTGAAGAAAGAGAGCCAAGTAAATTCTGCTCCTTGGGTCTCAAGGAAATGTCACCTGCTGCTCAGAGTTACTGCCTGGGATTCTGTGAGGGTGGATCCTATATTCGGGAGGTACCTTGGACTGAGTGGTATTCCCCAGTCTTATGGTAAAACCCTCGGACCTTGGCTGGTTTTGGAGATGGGTCATTGTGTAGTACCAGAGGTTACTGCACTCTGCCTATTCTGAAGAAGAAGCGAGGTCTAAGCCTTGCCCCTAAGCATCTGGCTGGGATGGCTGGATAACATCACTGGGTCCTGTGGACAGGTCAGATAGAGAGTCCTGTATATTGGTAAGACTCAGGGAGCCTGCCACCATGCCCAAACCCTGGCTGTCCTGGCCAAGCCTCCTGTTTAGGGCTTTTCTGCATGAAATGCAGAGGCTGAGGTTGCCCTAAATGGGTTCGTTCTTCCAGGTCATATTGATAAACAGCACTCACGGAGACAAACCCAGGGAGGGAAGCCAGGATGAGAAACGTCACTCACCAGCAGGGTTTGTTTCAAATCTATTGGCCAAGGAGAAAGAGCTGATGGATTTTGAGTTCCTCCCACTATGCTCACTTTGCACCTAAATGATGCAAATCTCTCTGTCACCCTGCCTCTGTCTGTGTCTGTATCTCTGTCTCTCTCTCTGTATGTCTTTGTCTCTCTGTGTCTCTGTCTTTCTCTGTGTCTCTGTGTCTCTGTGTCTCTGTCGCTGTCTCTCTCTCTCTCTCTCTCTCTCTCTCTCTCTCTCTCTCTCTCTCCCTACTCTCTTGTTCTCCTTCTCCCTCCCTTGTTCTCCCCAGACTAAAGCAGAGTTTATAGCTGTGCATCTGCCTTTACATTGATAGGTCCAAATGCAATGTACAATTTGGCCATATGTTCCCTGTACTGTATGTGCACGCATGCACACACACACATACACACACACACCTGTAGTTACAAATGAGCACACATGGATATCCAACCAAACACATGCACACACGTATGGTTCCTTATAATGAGTAAACATAAGCACCCATACTGCACAACACACAGAAAGGCATGCACATAGAACCCGTTCTGTGCACATGTGAACACACCAGGTCATATAGGCAGGCATCCAGGCTATGCACTCCACTGCAGAGATGCGCTCAGCCTGTGCACGCATAAGCTTTCACTCACAAGGGCAGACAAAGCATGCCCTGAGCAGAGAGTCCCCAGTGGTTAAGAGTCAGACATTAAAAGCATTAATAAAAGACGCTGCCAGAAGTTCAGTTGCAACATTGATTTCCTGGTTGTCAGAGCTGAGTAAATAAACCCCAAGTGGCATTTAATACCCGGTCTTCTCACAAAAGAGCAGCTCTGGGGAACAGCAGAGCCAGTAAACACTGACGACCTTCTTCAAAGCGGAGCGGACCGCGGTGGGCTACGACACCAGGTCCCTTCCTCCTCGGGCAGCTTCTGGGTCTCTCAGACCCGTCTATTGACTTGTTTACCTTATGCTGTCAGTGGTTAGGAGCCAGGGCCAAGGTCATTGGGCAGCTTAACTCTCAGTGGAGGTCCCTTGAGGTGTTCCAGGTCCTTCCCTGGGTGACTTAGAACGGTTTTTTTTCCCTCCTGGGCCATCCATACCTAAGATGGTCTGAGCTCCCTGTGAGACTGCCTTCTGTACCTGTCACCTCTGAGGTGGTGCCTAGGAGGCACCTCCTTGGAAATGCCTAGGTTGAGGTCCTAACCCCTGTGCTCAGAGAGACACAGACACACAGAGGGATAGCCCTGGGAAACGTAAGGAGAGTCTGGTGTCTACAGGCCCACTCGAGAGGCCGTGGGTGGAGCGAGTCCCCCATCCATGCCAGCCTTCAGCCTCTGGACTAGAGGCGTCAGCTCTTGCCCTTTGACCCTTCTGGGCTGCAGCATAGTGTCATGATGGCCTTGGAGAATACCATACCTAGAAAGCCCCATAGTATCTCTGTCTGATCCTATTTGGCCTTGTGTGGCTCACTAAACACTGGCACTGGGGTAGCTCTGAGTGACCTTGGCCCTGCCCTTAACACTAAGTGACCATGGCCCAGCAACAGCCCTAAGTGCTGGCCCCGGGCCCAGGCCCCAGCCTGCTGTACCTGGCCATGCCGTAGAGCTTTCATGTTCATTCATCTTAGTATCATTTACCCTATATGACCTGGCTCTTGAATTCTCTTCCAAGGCCAATATGTTAAAGACTTAGTCCCCAGCTCTACAGCACTATGAAATGGTGGCCTTCATGTCTTGGTACTGAAGAAGCCTGTAGCTTATGAAAGGCAATTTTGACTTTTTTTTTTTTTTTTTTTTTTTTTTTAGGTTTTCAAGACAGGGTTTCTCTGTGTAGTCCTGGCTGTCCTAGCCTCATTTTGTAGACCAGGCTGGCCTCGAACTCAAAGACGTCTACCTGCCTCTGCCTCTCAAGTGCTGGGATTAAAGGCATGTGCCACCATGCCCGGCTGCAATTTTGACTTTCAAGTTGGCAGATCCTCTTGTCTTTTTGGTCCTTGGAAGGTTGCGGCTTCTCGATTGTCATTGCTACATTGTTTCTTTTTTTTTTTTTCTACATTGCTTCTTATGAGAATTCAGCAATCACTCTTGCCTCTAGCCATGTGAAATATATCCTTTTTTTTTTTAAATTCTTTCGTCTTTGTCCCTGGCATTGAGCAATTTGATGGTGCATTGGCGTGATTTTATTCCTGCTTGAGTTTGTGTGTCTTTTTAAGTTTTTTCTTTTTAATTTATTAAAATTTATTCAGATTACATCTGATGTTATCCCCTTGCTTGTATCTTCCCATTCTCACCCCCTCCCTCTTTCACCTTATTCCCCTCCCCTAAGCCTGTGACAGAAAGAGACCTCTTCCCCCACCATGTGACCACACCCTATCTGTCTCATCTGGATAGCCTGCTTCCCCTTCCTCTGTGTGCCACCAGGCCTCCCTACCAAGGGGAAATGATCAAATCAGGGGGGCACCAGAGTTCATGTCAGAGTCAGTCCCCACTCTCCCCACAACCATGAAGAATTAGCTGTCCATCGGCTAGATCTGAATAGGGGCTTTAGGTTTACTGCATGCGTTGGTACAACAGTTTGTGCAGGCACCCCTGGATTCAGACCTGCTGTTCTTAATGGTCTCCTGAGCCCTTTTAAAGTTTTTCTGTCTCACGGACTACATTTCTATTTGAAAACTTTGGAACGTTCTCTCTGCTCAGATATTCAAATTAGGCAGATTTTCGTTCCCTCTCAATAATATTCCACTAAAATTTTAAATTAACTATTTTTCTCTTTGTAGTTTCTTCTGCGGTGTCCACTCTGCCATCCAGTCTCATCCTCTATGATTTCATCTTAAACTTGAGAATTCCCACATCTAGACATTTTGTTTAGTGTCTTATTTTCTATGCCCCCCTTTCAGAATGTTTCTGTTTCTCTGCGACTTTGGCCATATGAAAGGCAGTTTTAATGAGCGCTTTAGTGCCTGCTAATCCTGTCACCCTTGTCACTTCCTGGTCTGCTTTGGCTCCTCATTTTCCTGCTTCTTTTCATGCCTGGTCATTTTTTTTATTGGATTTTAGACACTATACGTTTTATCCGTTTGCATGGTGGATATTTTTGTGTTCCAATAAATCTTCTTAAGGCTTGTTTTAGAAAGGCCTTACTGTTTTAAGTCCTGCTTTGGAGAGTTGACAGGTGCGACTAGACCAGTGTTCAGTTCAGGGTGAACTGAGGCAAGCCGGGGCAGTGGACTGTGCCCTGTAGATGGGAGGCTGTGCTGGCGAGGTGGTGGGACAGCCCTGCTCCTGGCCCTGGGTAAGCGCTGGTTACTGTTCCCCCTGATCCTGATTGGCTCTGCTACATGTAGCTTTCAGTAATCCATTGAAGACCAAACTCTACTGTAGGTCTCAGGCCCCAGAGTTCTCTGTACCTCTCTCTCTCACATGTGTTCTTCTAGCCCGTGAGTAGCACTCTTGGTCTCCTAGACCCTCAGATCCATGTCTTCAATTCAGGGAGTTGGCAGAGATCAGCTTTGACAGGCCCCCTCCATCAGCACCTGAAATTGACCTCAAAGCAGCAACTCGTGTGACTTTAGGGCTCTTCTTTTTCCCCTATCTCTCCTAAGCACTGTTTTCCATTGCCTGATACTACTCCCCCCAATCCATTGTTTTATGTCTTTTGCTCATTTTTTACTTGCTGTGTCTCATATGTCACTTCAAAGACTGAATGGACTAGAGTGGACAGACTGGCTAGGGCCATGTTACAGTCCTGGAAACAGTTTTTTTGTTTTTTTTGTTTTTTTATTTCTTGCCACAAAATCTCCAATGTTCACCTCTTAGTGGTATGTGTGTACATGCAGATTTGTGCGCGCGTGTGTGTGCGCGTGTGTGTACGACACTTTTAGCTCTAGGAAGATGAGATGAAAGACACCCTCTTTTGACAGATGCAGCATAGGTGGCAGTTTTGGAGACTTCTCAGATTGTCCTCCATGTCCTCCATGGCTTGCTCCTCGCCTGGTTCTTGACTTCCCTGATGAAGCCTCACAGTGTTGGAATCTTTATTTTCTGAAGCTCTACCCTGGTTCCAAGGTAGCGTGGGTCCCACTGGGAGTCTGGCAGGAAGGATGAGGCTACTGTGGATCTGCCATTTGCCATGATTGCGTCACTTTCCCGAGGTCCATGGACCACATGTTAGCAATGTCTTCTGATGTCCTGGTCCCTGCTGCCTGTTGCCGCTTAGCTCAAAGGCCAGGACCAGTAGGCCTGTGCTGGGACCTGCAAACTGTGCTGGAACAAGCAGGCTGTGATGGGATAGGCAGGCATTCTTTTTTTTTATGGTTTTCTTTTCTTTTCTTTTTAAAAATTAATTTATTCATATTACATCTAAATTGTTATCCCATCCCTTGTATCCTCCCATTCCTCCCTCCCTCCCGTGTCCTCCTACTCCCGTCCCCTATGACTGTGACTGAGAGGGACCTCCTCCCCCTGTATTTGCTCATAGGGTATCAAGTCTCTTCTTAGTAGCCTGCTATTCTTCCTCTGAGTGCCACTAGGCATCCCCATCCAAGGGAAGTGGTCAAATATGGGGCACCAGAGTTCGTGTGAAAGTCAGTCCCTGCTCTCCACTCAGCTGTGGAGAATGTCCTGTCCATTGGCTGGATCTGAGATTCCATCTTACACCCATCAGAATGGCTAAGATCAAAAATTCACGTGACACCACATGCTGGCAAGGATATGGAAAAAGAGGAACACTCCTTCATTGCTGGTGGGAATGTAAACCTGTACAACTGCTTTGGAAATCTATCTGGCGCTATCTCAGAAAACTGGGAATAGGGTCTCCTCAAGACCCAGCTACTCCACTCCCTTGGAATATACCCAGAAGATGCTCCAGCCCACAACAAGGACATATGCTCAACCATACTCATCAGCAGGCATTCCTGCCTGTGCAAAGTTGCCTCTATGCTTTGCGTCAGTGATGTCCATTCACTCCACATTCTGCTTGGCACTTCACTCCTGCATGACCCTGTGCTCCACACCAGAAGGAGTGGCCAGAACCCTGCCCAGGGTTGCATGGCTGGCACAGAAGAGTGAGCATAGGGCAGGGGGCTCCAGGTGGTCAGTACCATCCCTCTGCCTGGCCTGTGTGGTCGGGGCACATACAGGGAGGGCCAGGACCACGGCAAGCACCACTTCTGTGGATCCAGGTGAGATGCAGGTGTTGAGAAACTCTTCCCCCTCCGCTCCCCCCGCCCAATCTCACCCCTCCCACAGTGTCCTGGGTGTGTTTTCCTTCTTCTAGAGATTTATTTTATTTTTAATTAACACATAATAATTGTAGCAATTTAAGAGATGTGATGTGATGTTTTGATGTGTGTGTACGTTGCGCAATGATCAGATCAGGATAATTAACACGTCCATCATCTCTAAAGCCTGTCATTTCTTTGTAGGGAGATGGTAACATCTGCTCTTCTAGCTATTTTGGGACTTAACCTTAACGCCAATCATGGCTTCCATTTGGCCACACCTTCCTCCCTAACCCTGTGCCCACTGACCAGCCTTCCCTACTAAGCTCCCAGGCTCCTCCCTAGCATTTGGGTAATCACTGTGCCCTCAACCTCTAGATGAGCTTGTCTAGTGTCCACATGTGAATGAGGCCACATGGGGTTAGTTTCTCCGAGTCTGCCTTATTTCATTGAACACAATGTCCGTCAGCTCCATCTGCCCCCTCAAATGTGACAGGATTTCTTTCTTTCTTTTCTTGTCTTTCTTTCTTTTTTTTTTTTTTTAAGATGGCAGAACAGCCATCCATTGTGCAGGCACAGAACATTTTCTTTGTCCATTCATCTGCTGATGAACAAACACTTAGCTAGCAATTCCACTCCTGGGCGTTTATGTAATCAGACATCAGAGAGATGTCTGGACTTCCTTGTTGATTGTGGCAACTACTCAAAGAGCCAAGATGGGTTTTTTTTTTCTGTTTTGAGATCAGGCCTGCAGAGCTTCCGGAGAGATCGGGAGTCAGTTTCAATGAGGGAGAAAGAAGAGCTGTGGCTGCCCTGAGAACCAAGAAGCCCAAGGCTGCTGGCCTAAGAAGAACGTCAGGGGTGACCTTTTGGATACTTGGGGCTTATCAAATTTGTCTATAAATTGCTGGGAGCTGAGACACTGTTCATGGACTCGTGACAGGAGACCCCGGATAGGCCCCTTATTACCCTGTGGATGCACATGTGCATATGAGTTTAAAGTCTAGAAATGATGGTGCAATGCCAGGGGCCTCCAAAGTTGACCAGTTAGGAGTAGCCTGACTTCTTTGACCAGTGTCTTTCTCCTCATGCAACAGGGACAATCCCATGTCTTCCTTTTGAAGATGGGAGGCCCAAGTCATGCTTTCACAGCCAATATGTCTTTGCAACTCATTCTTCACTTGTCAGTGATGAGACCATGATATCGTGTCTGGGTGGCGGTGCTGGTCAGGATGCACAGGCTGAAGGTCCTAGGCAGGACACAGCAGAGTTCTCAGACCACCCCATCAACCCAGCCAGACTCTGCAGTAACTTCTCTGGCTTACAGGTAGGACACAGATAGAAAGCAGCCCTGGCCATGCCCCCCCCATAGGCCCTCTCCTGCCCTGCTGTCTCCAGGGTTACTAGCTAGCACCCACTTTCACCTTCCTTGTTTAAACGGCTGCTTCTAACTTCATCTCTTTTGAATGCAAGCCCTGTCCTTTGAGATCCTATGTCTGTAGATGGCAGACCTGCCCTGTCTCCTCTCCGGTACTGGGTTCCCAGAATTCTATTCTCCATCCTTTACCTGTCTACAAGTCTCCTGAGTGATGGGAGAATATTCCCGACTCCAATTGTCACTTATAATAGGTAACACGAGCCAGGGTCTCTCCACGTTCATATGCTGCAGGTTCAGAACTTACACAGGGTACCTAACCAGTCCCTCAGGCTCCTGTTAACCCTTCACTGATAAGGCATGACAGAAATAGCAGGATGAGCAACAGGGAAATTGGAGACAGTACCATCTCAGCCCTGCCCAGCATATCTGTGGCTGCTACCCTCATGTGTAGAAGACAGATGCTTATATGTCTTGTTGTGTTGGTGGGTGGAGTCTTAGTCATGGCTAGACAGAGGACTTGCTGGGCAGAGCTAAGTGTGTAATAGCTCTCTGCGTAGGGCCCCTCCCATAAGTTTTCCATGAAGACACAGACAAGGGGGCATTGAGGCTTCTGGCCTAGGTGGAGGTCTGGGGACCAAAAGGAGAGGTGAACATGGATGTGGAGGCTCTGACATACCCCTTCCCACTGGAGAAAGCTTCTTACTAGGAGTTGCTCAGGCCTTGAACCCTTGCCCCGCTCTGATAGAAGGTGGGAGACCCCATCTCTGACACCATCCCCAGAGTATTAGTGAGTGTCCACCATGTCCTATTCCTCCTAGGGCCCAACTTCCGTCCTGTTCTCTGAGGCTGATCCTAGCCACTTGCTTGATCACATTAATTGAGCTCCTACTATGTTCTCCAGGAAACCACCTGCAGGGCCCTCTCCTGCCTCAGTAGACAGACAGGTGGACACTGGATAACATAGTTTCAAAGAATGGTCCTCTTGTGGCGGAGCAAGGAGCAGAGTGGGCACTGGGAATAGTTGGCTAGAGTGTCTAAGTGACAGCGGAGAGTAAAGGCCTGAGTAATAAAGGGGCCACTGGGGGGGGGGAGCATTGGCTATGTGGTTGAGGACAGCCTGACCTCGAGGGTTGCCTTGTCTATCACTTAGTGGCAGAAAACCCTACTGCAGGTCTGACAACCTGACTCTGGGGTCCAAGCTGGGTGAATTCATGGCAGTTGAGCTGCTAGAAGCAGTCTCCTGAACAGCTATGATCTAAAGACTCTCATTATTCCCATTTCTGAGCCAACATCTCAAAGGGCTTCTGATTACCTCCTATGGGCCACAAGTACCTGCCACAGAACATTGCTAGACAAGTCCCTTTCACTTGTCCTGGGGTATTGACTGTTGGAGGCTTCTGAAAAGCTTAGCCAAGCCTCTGGACCCAGCCTTGTTGGTACACCAAGCTCAGAGTGCCTCTGAGGAGGCTCGCCTCTTCAAACCTGCTGCTGACAGAGCCTGCCTGAGACACATGACTTGGGTGTGCAGTTGGCAGGATTTCTGAGAGCCTGAAGGTGTGTGTAGCCAAGGACTTTGGCCTTGCTCCTGTTGTGTGGCACTTTTGAGGCAGTTGAACAGGCAACAGCATACATGGGGTCCTGGGGTCCATCCACTCTTGTCAGCTGTAGCTCTGCCACACCTCATGGGGTCAAGCTGTGTCCTTAAACCTTCACATGGAGCTCTGGGAAGTAACTGTCATTTCCAGCCCGCAGACCTCTGACAGACACCAGCAGACACATCACACACACTGGCCTTGCTGGAGCACTGTTTCCTATTTTGTCACAGTGACCAGGAGCTGAAGATGGTTGAGTTGACAGTTGGGATCCTCGGAGAGGGGAATGGCAGAAGACACTGCTTCCGAAGGGTAGGGCATGAAGGAGGGGCTGGGGGACACAGTGATTTGGGTGAACAGACACTTGAGCATAGCTGGAGGAGGCTTCTGAGCAGGAGGCTGGAGTCTGTCTAGGAGGAAGAAAAAGGAGAGGAACTCGAAGAAAGGACTGTGCGTTTGCTCTGTCCTCAGGTGGCCAGCCTATCTGTTGTGTATCCCTTCACTGTATGGAGGCTCAAGATGCCTGCTCAACATCCGTATCATCTGGGTGCTACTCTGTGCTCACCCTGTGCCCCATGTTGATGCTAGGGCTAATGCTCTCTACACCTGGACTTCATTGGGAGCCATCCTGCATCTCTAATACCCCCCCTTCCATGGCTTACATGTCCCTTTCTCAAAGAACTTCCTCCCAAGAGGGCTCATCTGTGTGGCTGTCACAGTCATTCCTTTCTTCAGCACACAGATCCCTTTGGACTGTCCTCATCTCCTTCTTCCCCTGGACTCTGAGCACTGGGAGTAAAGGACTGGGAGCACTTGGTAGTGGCCAGCAGTTGTCAGGATAGGGATTGTCCCACTGCCCGTGCATCTGGACACTGGCTCATCTCAGCTGTGGTGGACTTCCCCTAGGTTGCCCTCCCCCCTGCACCCCACCCCCCACAGCTCTGCTGAGACCCTGTGACATTCATGCCTGAGCCTCCTGCTCCACTCTATCTCCACAGTAAGGGCACTGCCTCTTTTAAGCTCTCTTGAGTGCAACCCATGTCCCACCTGGTCCTGCCTCCCTGAGAGGCACAAGGATATCACTGTGGGTCAAGGGGAAACAGAGATGCCTGAGAGCATGTGAGGACTCACCCTGATTATTGTGGCTGAGGCGGGGAGGTGGTCCCAGAAGGCAGGCTTCAGATCATGGAGCAACGAGAGTGTGGCTGCTGTGGAGTCTTGGATGGCAGTGACCCTAACCTCACACGCTTCATAGATATGTGCAGTGGTGTGAATAGCCACAGGCACATCTGCACACTCCTGTATACATAGACAAGCACACACATAGATATATACGCCCATATGCATTTGCATAACGACATGCTTATGCACATATGTGTACAGGTACACACAAACCTGCATACCCACCCACACACCTCATAGACAAGTGTAATGATGTGCATAGACACAAGCACATCTGCACACTGATGTATATATACATAGACAAACACACACAGACACATATACCTGTATGCGTTTGTACAGTGGCACACTCATGCACATATGTGTACAGGTACACATGTAGACACACACACTACATAGACAAAAACACACAGACACATATACCTGTATGCGTTTGTACAGTGGCACACTCATGCACATATGTGTACAGGTACACATGTACACACACACACACACACACACACACACACACACACACACACACACACCACTCATGATGGCCCAGACCTCAGTGTGTATCTAGAGTAACACAGCCACCCCACTCCCTACCCTGGAAGCCACCTGTGAGACTAGTGTGTGACTGTTGATGGTCGCTCCAGATGTAGTCCCACCAGATGACGCTGACTTAGGCCACAGTGACGGTTAACAGCATTAACATTTCCCTTCTGCTTAATTGAAGGCCAAATTGGTGGCAGTGGTCCCATTCCATACCATGCTGGACGAAGGCATTATGGTGGCATGCTCATAGAAAGCCTTGAGCAAGGAGTCGAGGCCACATGGAGAGGCTCCCTGTGCTCTGAAGAAACGACATGTAGGACTTGATCACTCATGGTGAACACGCCTTTGATCCTCAGCCAGGAGATCATGGCCTCTGAATCAGAGAAGGACAGAAAGGAGGGAGAAATCGGGCCAAGTGTGTCTTTGTTTTGATCAAAGCCACACCCCTGCCTCCTATTTGAGCGATGGTGGTTTAATGGTCACCCTGGCCTCGAGCCCTCACCAGGAAGGGCATAAGTCAGTTCATGTGGCCTACAAGGAGGAAAGAGGAGGTTGTACCTTGCTGCCTCACCAGAGCTGGAAGGGCGTTTCTGCACAGACGGCCAGACCCTGCAACAGAACAAGCTGCTGGGGTTCCTGTCTGCAAAGGGTTAGCGTGTTAGGAGGTGGGCCTCCCCTCTGGAGACCTTTTCAGGAGCAGTTGAGTGAGGTGAGGGACTAGACTTCCATCCCTGGAGTCTTGCTGTGGCTGTGCTCTGTGGGATGATTGGCTTGGTGCCTGGGACCTTCCAGGTCATGTGCACACTTGGCCAAGGTGGGATACATTCCTTAGGAGGCGGGCCTGGGTAAACTTCCAGGCAGAGAGAGGAAGAGACCAGGTAGCATCCCCAGTAAGCAGCAGGAGTGCAGCAAGTCAACAGCCCAAACTCTGTCTGGACATGCTCCTAAAGCGCACCCCAGCTTGGGGGAAATCATCAGATAATTGAAGAGATGGGGGTTCTGAGCTATACCCTGAGGCTGCAGATCTTGACCAGGAGGCAGCTGGGCTGGAGTGGGAAGAAACAGCCTTGAGAGAGAGGCCCCTCAATCAGAGAATTTGCATCTCAAAAGAGATAAAGGAAGCCCAGCTGGCAGCAGATGCCGGCACCAAGAAGAACTGTTGGTCCCAGAGGAGGGGCAGAGAGCAACAGACACAAGTTTCAGACGCTGGGCAGAGAGTGCAGCGACATAGACATGTTTGGATGGGTGTCTGCAGCTCGCGGGCATGCTTTTGGGCTGTCGCAGCCCGTAGATAAGCCCACCATGAGTGCGCACCTGTCTGTTCTCCTCCCCAGGTGCAGACGGACATCCTTTGTGGATACCTCTTCATCAGGACAGAGTGAGGCAAGTGCCTAGAATAGCTGCAGCCACCTCCACCCCCTGGAGTCTTTCTGTGGTACTTCTCCGTGGGAGGCTTGGCCTGGGGCCTGGGACCTTCCGGGTCATGTGCACACTTGGCCATGAGAGTAGGTAAGTCTGTGTGAAGTTGGCTGATAGGTTGATGGCCTCTAGGACCATGCAGTGACAGGTGCCTATGGGAAGCACAGGCTTTGCCATGTACCCGGTGCAGTGCAGGGCCTGTAGCACACACCTGTGAAGACCTCTGCCCTCAGAAAGGGACAGACAGGGAACAAAGGACCAGTGTTGAGGATATCACAAGGTGCAGCACGGGTGATAAGGGCTGCAGTGGTTAGAGCAGAGTGGGTGTAGGGGTGCAGGGTTCCGAGGGTGGGCAGATTGCAGTACACAGAAGGACGTTCCGGTCGGCATCTAAATACAGTGATGGAGTCTCAAGTTTCATTTGACCTCATGTTTTACTGAGGGAGAAGAACTCAGACAGGCCGTACCAGCAGAGAGCCAGCAGTCAGGGGCTTCATTAGAGCAAGCGAGGGTACAGAAGAATCCCTTCTTTAGAAAAATGAAATGGGTGGAGCCGAGGGCCGCAGCATGGACCCTGGCAGGCCTGAGGCTTGTAGTTTTCTTCTCCTGTCCCCTCCTTCTCTGCCTCTCCCAGGTTAGACGTTTCTAGAAAAGGGGGTATGCGTCTCTCAGAAGTCCATTTTATCCAGAACTCAGCTTGTTATAACTAGATGTACATAGGTTAAGAATGTGCATGGGGATTTAAATACCACTGAAGTTAGAAAATGAACTAGGAGAAAGGGCAACAGCACTCAGAACACATTTCCCTTGAGAGGAAGTCTTAAAGTTGCTTTAATCTCCTTTAACAGGCACGGACCACCACCCATTGCTCCTTATGTCTTATTTTGGGGGGGGGGGCTTGAGCTGGCTCATCTGGAGTTGACCACTGCTGCTACCTGAATATCTAAACCACCAGTCACCCAGCACTGTTGACTTTATTCTCTATTTCAGACTTTGAGCTGGGCCCATCTCCCCTTTCAATTCATTATGCTTTATATTTGGGGACCTGCTGACCAGTCTCCCCTGGAGCTAGAACCCAGGATCTTGATGTCCCCTATAGCTGTGGGACAAGAGACCACAGAGTACAAGGAGAAAAGAGCTCTGCATAGCTCATGATCTCCAGGAGTCCGGAGGCTCAGCTTGGACCTTTGAGAAGAGTCCTCGCGAGTTGAGCTGTTGGTTGGACGAGGGCATGGGGTTGCACCTGAGGCTAAATGAGCAGGCTAGGCTTGGAGGTTTGCCTACTCACTGGGGGTCCGATTGCCCAAAGCCACCCCTATGCAAGAACATCATTTTCTCACTGACCTTTGTCAGGCAGCCCCCCTCCCCTTTGAACTGTAGAGTGGTCAGGCTCTGCCTTCATGAAACGAAGCTTGCTGGGGGATCTGCATGGCCAGGCTCCCACAGGTCCTTGTGTCTCTACGTGATTGCCTGCTACACCAAAGCCAACACAAGGAAGCCACTGATCACATGGTGACGTTGCATCTCCTGTGTCCACTTGTGGGTTAGCGGCAGATCACTGGGTAGCCTCACTCAAGAGTCAGGTTCTCAAGGCAGAACTTAGCAGGGGCCATCCTGCAGTCTATCTCTGGCAGATGTGTTCCTGAAGAGAGCCTAAGGCCAAGGTCGGGGTGGGCTAACTTGTTCAAATAACGGACCCCAGAGATGTGGGGTCCCAGCCTGGGACTGGCTATAGTCGAGCAGAGGGAGGCAGAATTCAACCATAACAGGAAGTAGTTCTAAGCTGGCCATTGTAGGGGTGAGGGTCTCAGTCAGATGTCCTGTTGGGAGCTATGGAGATGAGTCTCAGATGTGGAGTGGTCTGGATATGCCCTCGCGAAAGCTTTCTGGACCACCGCATGGCCAGGATCCCGTATGTTCTGCTTCCACAAAAACATACAGCCTTTCTGGATTGTAGAAAGCGTGAACAAAGGCAGGGAGGGAAGGCCTGCAGGGAGCAACCTGGGGCAGGCTAATTCAGCTCTCTATGCATAGGTTCCCCAGCCATTATGTGGACTGAATTTTTGTGACTCCCCAGGTTCATGTGTTGAAGTGGCTGGATTCTGAGAAGGGGCCTCCAAGGAAGCAGACAGGATAAATGAGGTCCTGGAGCACGGGCTAATCTGATATCTGAGTGTCCTTTAAGAAGATCTCCTGGGCAATACTCTTTACACACGCCATTCAGGCTAAAGAAAGCTCTCTCAAGGATGCAGGGAGCAGGCTCTTGCCGGGAGCTTGAGGAAAAGACACAGACCTCGGTCCTCTTAACACCCAACCAGCCAGGAGAAGGAAGTGTGTTAAGTTGCCGCCTGTGGCACTGTGCTAACCCAGCCAAGTTGACTGCTCCAGAGAAGAGATTTAGGAGAAGGGTCTGGATATATGTAAGGGAACGGGAGACACAGGCCATCTTGAATGTAGGCTGCCTGCCGATGCGGATGGGATCAGAATCTGAGGAAATTCTTACTACCTAGCATGAGCCCCAGCAGTGGAAGGAGAGCCATGAGGTCAGCATGCCGTGTGTCAGTCAGAAGAGGTTGTGAGATCACTAGTTTCAACTTTGTCAGTTGAAGAGGAAGTGATGCGGAGAAAGGACGCTTACGCATGCTCTGAGCAAAATGCTGGCGGGGCTGACCCCAGGGTTTGCTGCCCTACTTCCTCCATGGTCAGAGAGGTCAGGGGAAGTAGGGGCCAAAAAAGCCCAGACTTAGGGTATATGCCGGGGATGCCAGGCAAGAAGCAGGATTTAGTCGGGCTTCAGGGCTTGTTTGGGATCCTGAAGTCCCTGGTTGGCAGGATGTGAGCTGTGCGAGTGAGTGAGTGAGCAAGCAAGCGTGCGTGCGTATGCCTGCACAGTGAGAGGCAGCTGTCAGCTGTCCAGAGAGCTGGCAAAGCTGGACTGGGGGCTGGAAGTCTCAGCCAGTTGCCATTTATGCATTGGCAATTAGAGACACCATCAGTGCCAAAGTCCTACAACAAAGGGGAGGTAGCGGGGAGAGCATTAACTACCTCCCAGGAGCCTGGGAGACAAGCACTCCTGGGCTTGCCGCAGCTGGGACAGCTCTTCTGCTGCTGTGTGCACACCCTCCTCATTTGTGTGGGATGTGGGATGCTCTGGGGCTGGGCTCTATGGCAGCAAGTGTGATCTGGAAGGGTTGAGGTACTGGGATTCAGATGGATGGACAGGGGCCAGGTGTGGAAAGGACTGCTGATGTGGGCTCAGAGCACAGGGCGCTGAGAGTGTGGAGCACTAATGCAACCTGACTGCTTCAAGTAGCTCGAGCATCAGAGGCACAACTCCATCCCTACACCAGACCCTGGAGCTCCTGAGAGACCATTCTGAGCACAACTGTGCTCCCCTCCTCCTAGGCATGCTTGCCTCCCCCAGACCTGTTCACATGCATGGCTTCCTTATCCACAGCCTGACTGATCCCAGCCCTGGCTTTGGAGGCTAACAACCCCTGCCCAGGGCACAGGACTCATCTGCAGTTGCCACTCTGGAGACTTGGGATAAAGGGTTGCCTGGCGTCCAAGGTCAGGCTGTCTTCGCAATTGGCCTCTTAGGGAAGCCATGACCAAGCACTGTGCTTCCTTCAGTTAGTCCTTTGCTTGCTCACTCATTAGTTCCATGAGCAGAACCATGCTTGGCCCTCTCCTGGGGCTGAGCTATACTGGGGCAAGCCTTAACTCCATTCCTATCAGGGAGGCTGACCTATTGGAATGGACAAAAGCAGATAGGTCGGAGAGTCCAAGCCACAGGCCAAGGAAGCAGGGCAGGCACCCAGTGAGGACCAGAAGAGGTGTGTGTGTGTGTGTGTGTGTGTGTGTGTGTGTGAGAGAGAGAGAGAGAGAGAGAGAGAGAGAGAGAGAGAGAGAGAGAGAGAGAGTTTCTTGGGTCCTTAAGATGGGGATATCCTTGCTGGGTCCTGGTGACACACGCCTTTAATCCCAGCACTCAGGAGGCAGAGGCAGGCAGATCTCTATGAGTTCGAGGCCAGCCTGCTCTACAATGCGAGTCTAGGACAGCGAAGGCTACACAGAGAAACTGTCTTGAAAAACAAAAACAAAAACAACAAAAAAGGAGGGATATGCTGGGAGTGAGGAAGGGTCTGGAGGGAAGGCTGGGCTGACAGGAGGCTGCAGGGAGGAAATGTGGAACACAGATGCTTGTGTCAAGGTGAGTTGGGCCAGGGAGGACACTAGGCCTTGAGGACACTCTGAGACTCCAAAGCCAGGGCAGGGCTTTACCTAGTGCTCAGCATCTCTCCATCACTCTGCCAGGTCCTTTTCAGGCAGACGCTGTTTTTTGTTTGTTGGTTGGTTGGTTTGTTTGCTTGTTTTCTGTATTTGTTGAAAAGAGAGACAACGAAAATATTTGGCCAATGATGCGATTTACTCAAGAATGTTTTCAGGAAGATTGCCCTGGGATATAGGAGTGTGACCCAGAAGCCATCACAGGGTCCTCAAGAGCAGGAGGCAGATGGGGTCCACAGAGGTACAGAGGAGAAGCCAGGGAAACAGAAGCAGAGCAGAGTCGTGGAAGAGAGGGGGACAGGGGAGAAAAGGCACGGGAGACATGGAGAGGAGTAAGATGGAGAAAAGGCGAGATGGAGATGTATATGAGGGAGAGAGAGGCAGAGGAGAGACACCAATGAAAGACATATGGGGGAAAGGCACAGAGGAGACATATGAAGGATGTGGAGGCGAGCAGAGGTGGAGCACAGACGGGTGGAAAAGGTGCAGCGATTGCTGAAGGACCTGAGCAGAGACACAGCCCCAGCCCGAGGCCTGCCAGCAGCATGAGCAGGAGACTAGGCTGTGCCCTTCACAGTCGGCTAAGGGAGCAAGGCCAGGCCAACACCTGGAGCCTGACTTCTGTCTCCAAAAGTGTGAACTTTCATTCACTCTCTGCTTATTTGTGCTAGCAGCCACAGGAAGCTGGTGCTGTCTTGGAGAGGAAAGGTCAGGGAAGAGACTGAGAGCCCAAGAGTTGACTCAGGCTCTGCCTTAGCTTTCTGGTGGCAGACGAGGATACCCTGGGGCTCAAGGGCCAGGCAGTACAAGCATACTTCCAGTGGAATAGGGAGTCAGCATCAACTCAGGGGCTCCCAGAACAAAGGAACTCGGTGTTCCTCTGCCTCTTGATCCAGCCTGGTACCCTGGTGGTCCTGGATCCTAAACAGGATATTCAGAGGTTTGACAAGACACTAAGGACATTGGGGCAAGGGCTGGAGGTGGCGGAAATCTGAGGGGTATTTTTTCTTTTTTGGAGGCTACAGGAAAGCGTCAATACTCACAGCATAGAGGTGGGGTCTGCTGTCACATAGTGTCATCTGCTGAGGACATCAGCCTCTCCCTTAGCTGGTGACAGTAGTGACGCTGTTGATGGCAGTGCTTGTTATAATGGTGATGTTGGTGTTGGTGATGGTACCCATATGCCAAGTCTTTTGCTAGATACTTGGCACCTAGCTCATCAGCTTCCTCAAGCCCTTAGCTAGGGAACAGTTTCTTCTCTGGTCTCAGGATACACAGTCCCTCTCCTTGGACTGGCTCACTACAATCTCTCTGGAGTGTATACTTGTTCTGTTAAAACTTCTGCTTAAACCGTTTAGGACTCTGGTTAAATTCTTTCCTTAAAAGGTTAGCATCAAGGTGGAGCCTTTACTTGGCGATGTCTCTGCCAGATTTCTTCTCTTCCTCCAACTCCAGAGCCATGTACTTGGCCTGTCTTGTGGTTTTGCTTTAGCCCTCTTGGATCCCCCTCTGGTCTCCACTCCTCATAGCACCCTACCTTAGTTTGCAAATTGTACAGGCCACCAAGCACTGATAAGGGAGCCCTGGAAGCACTGAGAAGCAACTCCACAGGTATGACGTCACAGATACACACTGGGAAGATTCTGCTCAGCATAGGTCTGAGAGTCCTGGGGTGATCAGAGCCCCTTGCTGCTAGCTTCTGCTTCAGACAACCTTTGACCTTCATGAGCCTTACAGATGTTCTCCCTTCTCTCCCTGGCATGGGAATGACTGGTGATCACAGACAAGCCCTCACTGTGGACAACATGCCTCAAAGTTCTGCTATCCTTCCCTTCTTACAGATGAGAAAACTGAGGCACAGAGATGCCAGGCAATTGGTCTGACTCCTATGACAGTAGAAGGCGGACCTGGGTCTCCCACATTCCTGAGACCATCAAGTTTTTGTTGCACACAGCAGGTACCTGATAGAGTTGGCTGAGCCTGGCATAGCAGGGTGGCCATAGGCTCCCTACCCTTGAGCATGTGGCCACTGGGTCCTCTTCCACTGGCCTCAGTGCCACACCTGGAAGGTGTGGTGATAACACAGGCATCAAGACATCCTGAAAGAAGATTCAGAGAACCAGGGAGAGCTGGGGCTGGCTTGCACCATCTAGGGTGCTTGTGGTGTGTGATCTGAGCCTCTCACGTGGTCTGGAATGATGGAGACCATTGGGTCTGGCTAGTGCTGTGGCTTGGATGTGTATGTACCCTCTGGCTCATTGCCTAACAGGGAAGATGGATACAAAAGTCATGGAATGCACAACCTATGACTGCCATATCTGGGCATATCAGGCTCATCCACTTCCACAGAAGTGTCCTTGTCACCAGACACTGACAGAATGGTTAACCCAGGAGCATTTGGGCTTGTATTGGGAACACCGGGAGGATGCCATGGAAAGAAGGAGGCTGGAAATGGAGATCTTCAGGAGAGTGGGCACTAGGGATGGACAGGAGGTGGAAGTGACCCAGGACAGGTGATGCTGACAGTGGGCTGTGTGAAGGGTATGTGCCGGTTTTAAGTTGATGTCCACAGTGAACCTGAGATGTGGGGTTTGGGGGGAGAGATAATGAATTGGGCTTTGGCATGAGCTGGGATGTGAACAATTAATCCAGGGAGAGGGAGGGCAGTAGCTTGCTGGCTGTACCTGGCAGCTTGCTGGAAAGCTTCTCTAATCGGCTTAGAGATTTATGCAAATCCGGGTGTGGGGCGCTTTGATTGGCTTGTGGGAATTGTCCAGCCACCAGCCCTAATTTTCTCCCAGCACCCTGGCTCTGAGCATGGCTCCCTGATGAGATACCTCAGCCAGGATGGGATTTTAAACACAATTAGGACCAGAGCCAAAGGAGATTTCCACAGGACAAAGTGCCTAGGGCTGGGCCACCCTGCCCTAGCAGCAGGGTGTGTGGGCTGCTCTAAAGGAACACTTAGGAAGCAGGAAACTGAGACCTGAGCCCAGGTTGCAGACACAGCCCTGACATCAAACACGCACCGCCTTCTTACCTTGCTCCAGAGCTACTCACAATCCCCCATATAGAATGAAAGGTGACCCTCATGACAGTCTAAGCCCTGATCCTGTGCAAACATGAAACTATGGTCCTGTCAGATGCTGAGTCCTGACACTCTGTTCATGCACTAAGCTCTGGCCCTGGTCACACTCTTGATCTGCTCGTATGCTAAGCCCTGGCTTTGGTCATACATCGAGCCTTGAACCCTTATCACACACCAGTCCTGCACACACTGAGCCTTGACCCTGTTCATACTCTTAGCACTGTCCCCAACTCTCATCACACGGTTGAGCCTTCATCCCAGTGATGAGTCTTGATTTTATGAGCCCCTACCTACCCTGGTTACACTGAACCCTGATCTTAGTTTCGCTGAACCCTGATCCTGCTCGCTCATGGCCTGGTATGCTGGACACAGGTACCATTGCACAGGCAATTACAGGCTGAAGCTGACTCCTGTGTCTAGGGCTGGTAAATGCTCCAGGCTGAGCCCATGCCCTGTCTCAGGTGGAGTCTCATCCCCCAAATGAGAGTATATTATGGATGCCCAAATGCTCCTGGGTTAACCATTCTGTCGGTGTCAGGTTTGGTGACAAGGACACTCCTGTGGAAGTGGATGAGCCTGATATGCCCAGATATGGCAGCCATAGGTTGTGCATTCCGTGACTTTTGTATCCATCTTCCCTGTTAGGCAATGAGCCAGAGGGTACATACACATCCAAGCCATAGCACTGGCCAGACCCAATGGTATCTTCTTGTCAATGGAGGTTTTGGAAAAATACTAGTCTGTAAATGAACACTGGTTTTGTTTGTTTGTTTGTTTGTTTGTTTGGTTGGTTGGTTGGTTGCTTTGGTTTGTTTTTTTGAGACAGGATTTTCTCTGTGTAGCCTTGGCTATCCTGGCCTTACTTTGTAGACCAGGCTGGCCTCAAACTCTCAGCGATCTGACTGTCTCTGCCTCCCAAGTGCTGGGATTAAAGGCATGCGCCACCACCCCCTGGCTCATAAACACTGATTTTTAAAAAAATTCAATGAGAGAGAACTCTGTGGGAAGTGGATACGGTCTCTGGCCCCTGTTTCAGCATCTATCAGGGAAGCACTGGGGCCCTACCCATCAGCTCTCCCCAGCCTAAGCCACACAGAAGATGAGGAGGGAGAATACACTTAATGCAGATTCTTCACCACCTTATCCTTTATCCTCTGTAGAGCCCCATCTTTCCAAACAGTGCCCCTCCAGTCTACCCCTGTTCTCCAGCCCTCTGTGGCTCCCCAGTGTGGTGCCAGAACGGAGGCTCCAAGGCAGAACACTTACACTCTAGGATGACTAATTGGCTACAAGAAGAAAGCACTAAAAATGTGTTTTTTTTTTCTTTCTTTCTATCCTTTCAACATTCTAGTAAGTGTGTGCTCCACAGTGTACAACGTGGAGCTACTACAATGTTGCGAGCAGCCTGTTCGTGCCTCTGGGCTGAACTTCCTGGAGCAGAAGAAAGGGGGAGGGCTCATGTGACTGGCAGGGACTGAAGACAGGGCTGGAAGTTTGGAGAAGAAGAGCAGGAAGGAGGTTCTAGAAAGTCCAGGGCTACAGGGCACTGGCTCACTCTTCTGCAGTCTCTGGAGGCAGTGGGAGGTTTGTCCTGGGTAGTTTTGTTCAATTAAGAACCAAGACTGAGTGCTGGTGGCCCTTCATCTATCGGATCCTCAAAGACTGAGAAAAGAAGAGGTGGCCTACAGTTCTTCCAGTCTGAGAAAACACAGCACCTAACAGAAATGTGGGCACAAGTATGAGGGGAGCCCTTCCAATATGGAGGTGTGGGCCAAGCATGGCGGAGAGCATCCATTTTAGGCTTCTGCCACAATGGGTGTGTGATATTCAGGCTCCCAGCAATCATCCCTACCTGTACGCCTGGATTTGTCCCACCTGAGCCATGACCTCAGATATGGACAGGCTATTGTTCTCAGAACATACCTGTTCTCTTGTCACAGTGGACAGGTTGGTGAGGCAATGCAGAGACATGTGAATCAGCGCAAACTGCAAACTGTTGTTAGAAAACAAGAGAGGCGTATGCAGCAGGGGCACAGAGCATGCTAGGAGCTTCAAGTTCCCACGCTTGCTCCTGACCTTAAAGCTCGGCCAAATGGCTATTAAGATGTTGGGAGGACTTTGTTCAGCATCCCGAGCATCTTGCAGCTGATTCAGGTCCCTCGGGCACCTTCTTGCTCACTGACCTGATCACTGTCTCTAACCAGAGCATAGACACTGGGCACTCAGCTTGGAGATGAGCTGCAAACTGACAGGGCCTCGGCATTCACCATATGACCGCTTTGACACCTGTAACAACCCAGGAGCAGGTGTCCCTGGCATGCTCTTGTCACCTGCTGGCCCCACGATGTATATCCCTTGGCCTTGGAGTGAGGTTGCTATGCTTGGCTGAGATCATTGTGTGTGCATGTGAGTATGAGGCCTGGGTTTTCCTCATAGTGTTTTTGTTCCTTTAGACAATAGGGTGCTGAGTGTGGAGGAAAGGACACAGATACAGACCTCAGAGGCCCAGGGATTCCCTATAACTTCCTGTGGGTTTTGAGGGCCTCCTGTCCTCTGCACATCCTCCTCTCTGTCCCCCAGACCATCAGAGGGTTGTCCACAATGAAACTTCTAGAAGCCACATCAGTACCCAGCCCTTGCTCGGCCTTGCTGTTTCCAGCTTAGTCCTTGGGTGGCTCTAAGCAGAAGGAAGTCTGTTTAACCTTCAGTGTCAGATGGTACAGGCCCTAAAGCGGTCAGCCACAAGGAGGCCAAGGACAGAAGCAACAGAAGGAAGCTGGAGCCATGAGCTTCCGTTCCAGTCTTGGCCCTAGTCTTATTAGCTGTGTGAGCCAAGCAAGCAAATTAACCTCTCTGAGCCTATTTCCTTAGCTGCAAATTGGGGATAATAGCAGGAACCTGTCCCAGAATAAGGATTACATGCAATAATTCATCTGGCCGAGGGCCTAGCTAAACAATGGAAACCACTGTCATCCTGAAGATGCCTGAAAGATGGCAGCGTGTCATCCAAGCCCCTCAGCGTGGGACTCGCATCCTTCTGGATGGGGCCTGGATCATCCACAGCGCCACCACAGTCTGTGGCACACTGAGACCCGGACAGGTGAGTTTGCCTCATCTGCATTGCTATGTCTCACCCAGTCAGCATGCCTTCAGGTTTTTGCCCTGACCGCCAATCTCCAAAACCAAACCATCCCCACGCCCCCTCCCTGTTCTTGGCTCGGGCTGTTCCCTTGGTGCACAGTGCACTAATGAAAGAGCAGGAGACCCAGTGGCTGAGCCGCCTGCTAGCACACAGCCGCACTGCCTGAAAGTCAGCTGTTTGTCAGGAATGTAGGGGAGAGATCTGTGAGTGGGTCTGGGCCTGCAAGCCACCTGTGGCCTCCCTGAGGAGAGCACTCACGACAGAGCCGCCCTAATCTCTCTGAGCAAAGCACATGGAAGTGCAGGTGTTATGATTAATAAAAAGAAAATAAGATGATAAGATAATAAGATGCCAGGCAACAGATATTATGTTGTACGGAGTTTATTAAATGAGCATGGGGCGGGGGGGGGGGGGGGCAGGAGAAGAAAGGGGGGAGGGGTACCCCAGAGAGAGACAGAGACAGGAAGAGTGAGAAGAGAGAGGGGGAGAGGAAGAGGGGTAAGAGAGGGGGCCACGTGAGCAGTTTGTCATTTTATATGGCACTGGGCAGGGCCACGCCCCTGTGGCAGGTAAGCAATGACATCACAAGTAGGCGGGCTGAAGCAGAATCCTAACAGCAGGTGTTTGGCTCTCAGAGACAACCTGTCCCTAGGCTCATCTTTCCTCTCACTGATGATGCCTCCTGGGTCACCTTCCAGAAAAACTGCGGATTCCATCTGCCAGCTGTTTGTCCCAGAGGTGGAGGAGGGCTGTGTCCCCTGCTGCTCTGTTCACAGGCTGGCACTGCCTTGATGGAGCTCATGCCCAGCCTTAGGCGCAAATAACCAGGCAGTGGAGAAGTGCAAAAGCCATTGTTTCTAGCCTGAGGGAGTCGGAGCTCTGGCCCTAGTGGGCAGCCCCAGGCACAGGCTTTGTGCTTTGACATTCAGAACTTGGGGGAGAGCAAGACCCTAAGGCAGCCTGTGGCCCAGTAACCCCAAAGCAGGCATCCCCAGTAACTTGGCAGACATCCATTGCCTTCTTGTAGCTAGACAACAGAGCTGAGGCCTGCCAGGCCCACAGAGCTCTGTGGTCAGACAGCAGTTCTTCCTCCCAGCACCCTGCTAGTTATCCCATCTCAGTATGCCCATGGAAGCATCTGGGAGAACAAAATGATCAGGAGGAATGCACAGCAGGCCTCTCTGAGGGAACTTTGTCCATCAGCAAGGGTGGCCCATGAGGTGATGGTTTGGCAAAAAAAAAAAAAAAAAGCATTCTTTCTTATCAGACCCCTCTGTAAGACTGGAAGATGAAATCATAGCCCCAGAAAGAACAAGGGAGATGAGTGGTAAACATGTCCAGTCCTGTGGGCTAAGCTAACCCAGAGATGGTACCACTGACATCGTGCCCGATGCCCTGCATCTGGGGACAGATAAACAGCCACACTGGGCCTTAGCAAGTTGTTTGCTACGTTCTGAGTTCCTTGCCCTTTCCAACAACACAACACATGAGTGGTTCCACTGTTCATCAGACGTTGGGAGATGCTGGGCGCACTGCTGTGCTTTCATTTGTCCTATATATCTTTGCTGATGACTGGGGAGCTGTCAGGCGTGCAGCTGTGACTGGGTAGATGCAGGCTGTCCTTGGAGAGCACAGTAGCAGGAGCAGGAAATGGGAGGGCAGTGGGGCTGCCGTCCCTGCTGCTGGTGGCCCCCTAGCAGTAAACAGTCACTTCTCTGCTCCCTCTTCTGTCCTGGAGGCACTTAGAAACATGCACCTGCCTAAGGGGGACTGAAAGGGATGGCTGCTGTGGCACACATAGATTGTGACAGGAAAGATCAAGCCCCAGTCAGGTGCCCAGTCCTGGGAAAGTGGCTGCTTCTCCCACAGACCAACCAGGAGAATTGTAACAGGAGGTCTCAGAGAACCAGGGTCCCCCAAGGGGACACTGGAGACCACTGTCTTGTCCTGATCTCCTGACAGCAGCCTTCACACTATAAGCTAAATTCACCTCTATCCTTGGGGACAACTAAGGGAGGTGAGCTCTGTTTGAGGCTCTGCAGTGCATTGGGGATGCCCTGGCACCCTGGTCCTCTGTTGGGGAGATCACCACTGACCCTTACAGCTTGGGTCTCTGGCAGGCACTGCATGCCTACTCTGAGATAAGCATCCTTGATCCTGCCCTTTTGGCGCACCATGCTTGAGGACCTGCACGTCCGTCATCTAGTTGTGTGCACGGTCGCATAGACACAGGCACAGGAGGTCAGTGGGTCATGAAGCAGGTGGTCCAAGCCCACTCCTCCCACTCTTGGGCCCTTCTACCTTTCTTTACTTGGCAGCTGTACTTGACAGACCCAGGGTACCCTTACCAAAGCAGCCTGAACACCGAGCTTGTTAATATCCCACCCTGGTCAGCTCTACACCCCAACACTCAGACAGGAGCTCTGTCTGAGAGGCCAACGGTGTTGTGCAAGACCGAGAGAGGACCAGCAGCAAGTGTGCTTGGATGCAGGGCATGCCCGGTGCCCTGGCCCACCTAGAGCAAGAGCCTTTGGCAGATCAGTGAGTAGAAGATGCCATAAGAGTCAGGTTGGGAAACCGGAGGAGCCAAGTGTCCCGTGCCATGTGACTTCCTGCTGAGCGGGCTGACGCAGGTGCAGGGATTCTGCTGTGATAGATGGGCCCAGTGGGTGCTGTAGGGAGTTGCTGAGCTCCCAGGTGCCAGGGGCTCTGAACACATCTCTAGTCTTGCCAGCTGGGTGGCAGCCATGACAACCTGGCCCATGGTCTCTCACAGATGGTTTCTGTAACAAAGGGTGGCCAGACAGCAGGTGATGTGTGTGAGCTGGGTGATGGGGGCCAGGCAGAGCTTCTAGAGACCCTCCCACAATCAGGCAGAGGGGTTAGTGTGAAAGCTGTGGGCACTCATATGGTTCCTGGGATCTCAGGGCCTACTCTGTACTATAGGACACTGTCTCCGAGGGTCTCTGCTTCTGCCATCAGACTGTTCCAAGACCTTTGTCTCCAACTTGCCAACCTACTGTGGAATTCTTCACACTTCAGAAAATGCTAGCAGAAGCCTGGAAGGAGTGAGTCTTTCTGGCTGTTTGTTTGCAGTGTTGAGCAGAGCAGTGACTGGGTTCAGGAGCATGGGCCCTTTCTCCCAGTGCATAGTCACCTAGATCCTCAAAACGTGACCTCGAGTGGAGAGAGGGTCTTTGCGAATGGACTGAGTTAAACTGGCCGCACAGTGGATTTGGGCAGGTCCTAAAGACAATCAGTTTTTGGTGTCTTTACAAAGAGGGCAGGGCACAGGGAGACATTTTGCCCTTGAAGCTGAGAGAGGCCTGGACAGCGCTGCCTCAAGCCTACAGAGGAAGCCATGCCAGCAATATTTCCATTCCAAACACAGCTTCCTGACTTGCCAGGGAACACATGTGGCCTATATTAGGCCACCAAGCTATGGGAGTTTGTCTGGCCCTTGGAGCTAAGGAGGATCCGAGGCTCTCTCCACAGGGAAGCTGGCCCACTTTGTCAGAACTGGCTGAGGGGAGGAGAATGATGACCAACCATGCATGCCTCCATAGCATAAAGCCACAAGGAACAGGTCTTGTATATCCAGGAGACAGCAGGGTCCTTACTCACAACAGTACCTAGAGACAGACCACTGCTGGCTCCATAGCCACACGCCTAATACCCTGCTCGTTCTGGCTGAGGGAGGAGTGTGTTCGGTCCTTACAACTTACCGTGCCACTCTGCACCTAGGGCACATATCACCCCTCACCTGCCACATGGCTCCATCCAACCAAGGGAGGTGAGAAGGGCAGGTCTCCTCTAAAGGCGAGGGGCCAAGCACTAATGTCTATTTCAGTCGCCGAGAACGAACTACCTCCCTGACGTCAGGACCTTTCAATCTCCACTCACTTTAGGATACCACACCTAGTGCTTCCCCTGTGCAGGGCTGTGAAAATGCATGGTGCTAGAACCAGATCGCTTGATTCCTAATCCCAGATCTGTCACACAGTTTGCTTCAGCCCATGAAGAGTGCTAAAGATACCAGAGAAGATTAGAAAAATGGGGAGATAAAGTATATGTGTATGCATAAGTGGATAATGCAGATGACAGATGATAGGATGGATGGATGGATGGATGGATGGACGGATGGTCAACATACAGACAAATGGATAAATGGTAGACATATGGATGGGTGGAAGGTGGACAGTTAAATGTGTAAGAGTGCATGGATGGGTGGTTGATGCAGAGCGGATGAGTAGATGAAGGATGGATGGATGAGTAGGTAGGATGGAGGGATGGAGGATGCACGCATGGTAGTTACAGGATAGGCAGAAGGGTACAGGACGGACATGTGGATGGCTGAATAGTTGGTTGAATGTGTAGATGATGGATAGATTGGTTCATTAATTGCTTGCTGTGTGCCAGATGTTTCTGTGAATCAGATAATTGAATCCCGTGTCGTTGTGTTATATAATGCAGTCTGTAATTTACAACCAAGGAGGCTGGTCTCAGATATCTACTTGAGGTATTCCCGAGGCCCTACGCAAGTAGAAAGTGATAGAGGTAGGTCTCTGTGTGGCTAGAGGTGGGGTTTGCCAGCCAGGCTCCCCAAGTCTGCCCCTCAGCTCCATTGCTAGGGAGCTGTGGAATCTTGGGGGGGGGCGGGGCGCGGTGATTTGATCTTACAGCTTTCAGTTTACAGACATTCCAGTCTACAAACCATATATCCTTTAGAAGAATGCTTGAGTATTAAATGATAATTTTTATGATCCCACTTTCCCATGGGACATTTGGTGGAAAAGGAAAGTGAAAGCAGTAAGAGGAAACTGGTGGATGGTAGGAGGCTGAGACAGACCCCATGTGGGCCACAGATATGCTCCGAGGGGCTTCAGCATGGGATAGGGGGAGTCATGGTAACCTGGCCAGTGTACTGGCCCTAGCCTGTTGTCTGAGGAGGCCTGGATAAGGGCAGAGTGACCTTCCTAGGTGAGGCTCCTATGAGCACTATGAGGTGTTTTGTCCTTTCAGGGAACAATAGCAGAGAACTGAGGTCACTCGGCAGGACTCTAGCATGCTGCCTTAGGTTCTCCTGGGGTGAGGAGTGTGAGCTAGATCCCAGATCAGTGCAAGGTGGGGGGGGGGAGTGCCGAGGACTTCCTCAGGCTGCTTGGCACGAGGCTCCAAAACCAACAGAATTGCAGCTGCAGCTGCAGCAGCCAGTACTTGTGTGGGCTGCAGGCTTGGGGTGTTGACAGGCCTATGCCAGGGTGAGAGTTGTTGGCATGTGGCCTACTATATGTGGGTATCATGGAATCTGGGGGAAACACTGGACTTTCTGATTCATTTTTTTTTTCTGCTGTGAGGAAAGCCTTGTTTGTTCTTAATCCTGATATACATGTAGTACAGTCTGAGAATGAAGCCTTAGCTCCTCAGCCAGGACTGGGCTTGGGGACAGTTCTTGGTACCAGACTTCTCCAATGGTCATCACACCTTGCTTTAGAGATGGTGACACTGTGGCCCAGAGAGGGAACAGAAGATCCTTCAAAGTTCTGGTCTCCAACTCAGGACTCTCCTGTGTCCTCTGTGGTCTCAGAGCAGCGCCTCCTCTGCTCAGACATCCTGGCCTGTAGAGAGGTGACCCAGCCATGGCCCAGCAGGACTGACCCATGTCAAAGGAATAGAGAATCCTGGAACAGAGAGGAGTTTAGGATGAAGGCAGGGCAGATCTGGGTACCGGAGGAGCCTGTAAGAAGCCTGGGTGTGGGATCTGGCTGTGGGAACACAAGGCATGAGGGAAATGAGGGCCAGAGCCTATAGATGGAGGGAGGTAGGACGTGGAGGTGTCTCACACTGGAAAGGCAGGGAGTAGAGATGCCCTAGGTAGACAGAAGTGGGAGCCACGGGCAGTGAAGCTGCCTTCAGGGGAGAGAGGCCAAAGAGGACAGGAACTCTAGGCAGCTATTTCTAGGGTTCTTCTGGGTGCTGGTTTCTGGTCTGAGCCAGTGCAGGGGCAGGGGCATTTCTTAAAAGGGGTTACTATGGGGCCAGAGGCTGGGAGGAAAGCAGAGCAGGGCTAGTGCCCACCTAAGAGTTCACCGTAGCCCCCCATGGCCTCCTCCATCATCCCCCAGCAGGCTGCCCTGTCTGAAGACTCATGTGGGGTCTCCAGAGACCTTTAAGAAGGTCTGTGTTTGGAACAGACTACAGTTCAAATTTTTATGCTTTTGCTTTCTGGGGAGGGGACTCCAATTTAAATGGAGACCATGTATAGCATCTAGTGACTTTACTGAAAAATTAAAGGAGCCTCAGTGAAAGGGTTCTGACAGAATGGAAGTTCTTTGTCCTTGTAGCCAAAGGGCCAAGGGATAGTGAGTGGACAAAGGAACTGCAAGCTGACAGAGCAGGCCCTGGGCTCCCCTGCTTTCATGTGCCATGGGTGGTTGCTGGAGAATGACAAGCCAGGGGCTCTTACTTTTTTTTTTTATGCTTCATGAACACTGTTCTGGCTATCAGAGCAGAGGGAAGAACTGTGTTTGGGGAGCTGTGGGGTAGTGGAGAGCTTGGGAAAGTGTAACTCCATGATGGACACGGTAAGGGCTGGGCCAGCATGCACTGCGTGTACAAGTGAGGAGAAAGGGCTGTTCCAGAGAAACCAAAGCAGTGAGGACCAACATGTCCCAAACCCTACAGTGAATGTCTATGGGCTAGGCATCCAAAGCCCCGATTACCCATGTGGCACCGGGGGCAGAAGAAGACAAGTTCTCCCAGGACTGCGCGATCTTCCAACTGCTGTAGAGAGTCCTTTCCAGGGGCCCTGCACTGAAAGGAGGCTAGATACTCAAGAAGCGACACGCGGAGGCAGCTCCACAACACCAGGAAAGCTCAGGAGCACAGTCTCGCGTTGACAGCTCTCCTCCTACTCAGGGTCTTTGTTTGACCAAAGCCTACTTCTTCTGATTCCTTTCTTTGTCTACAATGAGGAAGTATTGCAGAAGACCCAAAGCCACAGCGGCTCGCCTCCGACTCATTTCGCAGTCCAATTATCTAAATTATTGCTTTGCCCTGGCACAAAAGGAGGAGGCTCGATTGAGAAGTCGCCGGGAGATAAGTGCTTGGTGGCCTCCCCCGTCAACAATGCATAATAATTTTGATCAGGCGCTCATCACGTTCTGATAGCAGCCACAGTGGCTGTGACTGGGTCTCCGGGGACTTTATTTTTAGCTCCAAAAATAACAAAGGAGGAGCCAGGAGGAGACTTCACGTAAGGCAGCCTGGGCTTTTGAATGCTGCCTCCACAGGCCAGCCAAAAATTGGGTTTGGCTTCCGGGAAAGCAGAGAGGTAACTGGGCGTGAGAGTGGGAGGTTCCCACGGCTGGAACAGGGGCGGCCTGGAAGAGGCACCACAGTGTCTTGTGGGAAATAAGCCTCTCTCCTGGAGATATTAGCTCTGCCTCCAGTCCTGCCAAGGATGGGAGAAGGGACAATTATTTCCAGTTGAGCAGCCCAAGCCTGCAAGAGAAAGCAAGCAAGCTAACAGTCTGGAGGTGAGAGGGCCTCTGAGAAGAGGCAGCCACTGGGCTGAGCCGGGCCAAGCTTCAATAGTCACAGATGGAGTGGGCAGGAAGGAAGTGTTTTCTGGGTGGGCACAACTGTAAACCTTTTAAAGCCTGAGTGCCAGAGTGGGGGAGGAATGGGCCTGGTACAGAAAGAAGGGAGAGGGGAGGGCCAAAGAGGAGATGGATGAAAGTGTAGGTCTGTGGGAGAGGACATGATTCAGCTGCTGATGGAAGCAAAGAGCTGTGGAAGGTGTGTGAGCCTATGAAGCGTCAGCTGGTGATGATGTTGATCAAAGGCATCCTTTCAAGGACAGTGTGTGGATTTGTGGCCGAGGGGCAGTGGAGACAGAGGTTGGTTGGTCTTTCTCTTTTCTGGTCAAGGCCTTCCCTTAGAGGGAGAGAGAAGGTCCTCAGACTCAGCTAGAGTTGATTTTCCTGAAAGGGCACTTGGAAGCTCACAAAATGGCATGGAAGGCTGAGACCTGGTAGAAAACACGTGAGCCAAGTCTTAGGCCCTCAGGGCAGCTGAAGTCCTTGACAGAATGCAATGTGATCCTGGTGTGGCTTGCCTAGGCTACCCACTCTCCTGAGTGGTGACTTTATTTTATTTTATTTGTATCTTGGTGTCCTAGAACACTGGCCTGGTTGACTGAATGGGGCTTAAGCTTGTTGTAGTAGCCATGGGGGTGGGGGCATTGCGGGGTGGGGGCTGAGAGGGTATGGGAAGTGGTCCTGGATCTCCAACTCTGTGTTGCGGAGGGACTCAGAGCCACATGCTGACAGCTGGAGATCCTGGCAGAGGTTGCCTACACTTCTGCAGTGGAGACACTTTTACCCTAGGCAAGAAATCACTCAAGATCCCACTACAGTGGGGATCATTTTTTTTTTTTAAAAGAAGAACTTTGAAATATGTTGTATTCAGATGCAGAAACTGAGACAGCAGCTGGCTGTTCCCTGCAGCAGGATGCAAGGCTCCAGGGCATGTAAATGGGGAAGGGCAAAGGGCGCCTGCCTGCCTCGTGAGGATTCTTAAAGCATCAGTGAGGTGGGTACAGGACTGTAGCTGGCTACTCTGAAGAATGTTAGTGGGCTCTGGGATGCTGGGGTGGTCCTTGGATGACCTGTGATGGCCAGGCAACTTAGAAATAGGCCTAGGTCCCAATGCAGGCACTGGTGGCACAGAGTCTCAAAGTTGGAAACCTGTACCATCTCTGGGATCAGGAGACCTGAGTGACAGTTCTCCTGGGTCAGATGTCAAGCATTACCAAACATTAAAAACTAACATTAGGAGGCCTGGGTCCCCTCATCATCCTTTTGTCGGCCACTGGTTGAGTGGCAGAGGACACAAGACTCATACTGGCCACCCCTGTATTCCTGGGTCACTGGGGAACTGCAGATCTGATCCTGGAGCCCAGGCTGAGGACTCATTGATTGGCCTGTTTCCTAGCCCTGCCTGGGTTCTGCTTCTGCCTAGAAACTTCCCTGAGTGATGTCTCCAAACACTCTCTCTTGCTGTGGCCTATTGGTCCTAGTTTCTACGCCTGGTGTTTCTATATCTTCTTTGTAACGACATGACAGGCTTTGGCCTGACCCCCTGATAGGCAAACAATAAGTCCCCAGAACTGTGGGGACAGTCTACCACTGCCCTTGAATCCTGGGAGTAGAGGCAGGAACCAGACCCAATTAATGGAGGAAGGCCAAGGGCAGAGAGGGAAGGTGACAAAGTTGTAGGGGCCCTGAGGTCAGTCTGGCTTTGGTGATCACCTTCATTGGGAGGATGATTGTAAACTTCTGGATACATGGATCCCATCACCCCCGTGCTCCCAAACAAAACCTGGATGTAGAAGTCTGCCTCTGGTCACTGTACCACCTTACCCCTTCTAGACCTCAGCCTTTTGGGTGTCAAATGGGAAATGATCCCCGCCTCCCCAGGTAGGGTGGAAGCCTGAGGTCAGGAGGAGGCTGGTGGCCCAGCTGGACAACAAATTCTGATCCTGAACATAGAGACAGATAGTCTTGGCTTGTGATTCAGTGACATTACAGCCACCTAGTTCCAGCTGAGCAAAGCCTATCCCTCCCTCAACCCCTGTTCCCAGAGGACGGATCCTCAGGGCAGCAGGAGACCCTTGAGGAAGAAACCCAGGGCATTCCTCTCCCTGTGGACACAGCCAACAGATGCATAATGCGGATGCTGGCTCGGTAAGCCCACCTTCCCATCATGGCTGACTACTGGACACACACACACACACACACACACACACACACACACACACACACACACACCCTCTGCTGATCCCTCCCTTCCTGGTTTCCCTCCTGTGCGTCCATATGAGACCCTGTCTGCATGTTTGTATAGTGATTTAGTTGTATGTTATGTCCTTTGAGTGCAACCATCTCACCCTTGGGAGTCCAAATTAATTGTTTACCCTCCCCTCCCCCCTCCCCGTTCTTTCTTTTTTTCATATGTATGTGTGCCCAGGCTTTTGTGCGTGTGCCTGTATGAGACCTTGGGTGTCATTTCTAGGGTGCTGTCACCATGTTTTTGGAAACTCGCTCTCTCACTGACCTGGAGTTTATTGAGTGGGCTAAGCTGACCCTACTGATCACCAGGGATCTGCCTGCCTCTAGCTCCCCAGCACTGAAATTACAAATTCACCATCTTGGTTGTTTAGCTGGACAATAGGGTGAAACGCGTGGTCATGCTTTCTCAGGCAGGGCTTTATTCTGAATTTTTAAATTCTGGGTGTATGTTACCAAACTTGGGGGGGTCACAACTTGTGCCCCAAGTCAGATATGGCCACCTTTCCTCAATAAACCCACTGAAAGACTTTAATTAAACATAGAAAGCAGAAAAAAAGGAGACTTACTCAATATTCTCACATTGGGAAGAGGGGCATCGGCATTCAGTGAAGTTCCCAAGTCAGTCTTTGGTGTTCTAAGAATGAGGTTAAAGCTTAAATGGAAAGCCAGTCCCAGTGACAGTGTGTCCCCCACTGTCCCCCCCCCCCCAGTTGACCCATTCTTGCCTGGACTTCAGTCTCTTCCTGTCAGGTGGTCTGACAGGTTGTTAGAACTGTGTGGTATCTCTACAAGGGAGACAGTTTCCCCCTCTCTCTGGTGCCCTTTTTCTTCCCCTGGTGTGCAATTCCTAAGGGAAATTCCCATTTCTTTGAGGTCCACTGTTTTGATAGTCATCAGACTATTAGTCAGATTGAGAGGCACGGTTGTCTCCTTAGAGCATCTTCATGCCTGCCAGGCCAGTTATAATGGTTTTGTAAGTCCTGTCACCTCAGCTGACAAACGTGCCTCATGGGGCAAATTAGGCCTAATGTTGCATTTTAAGAGACGCTGAACAAGGAGGTATCTCCTGGCTGGCTCTGATGTAAGGCTAGTGGGGAAAGGCTCGCCTCCTTTGACAGTGTTTAAAAGTCAAGAACCAAGAGGTGTTGGGGGAGAGTGAGTGAAGAACAGGCCTAGGACCTTGGCCATCACCTGGGACCTTGGCCCCTTCCATGGCCCCTGCTCTGGAGGGACTCCAGGCTGGGGAACATATGATACAGATGTCCTGGCCAAGGACTGGGCCTATGAAGCTTCCATAGTCCCTTGACCTTCGAGGGGACCTGGGAACAGTTTCCCACTAATCGCCCTGTGTATCTTGACTTACCAGGCCCAGGGGCGAAGCCGTGAATGCAGCCCAGTGAGCTAGATGCCGCCTCTATGAGTTTCTTAGTGTGTGGATTGGGACATGTCCACACCATTCTTGTCTCTTTGGTGCATGATGGACAGGAGAGCTGCTCTTGGACACAGACATTGTGAGTTTACGGGGAGCACAATGCACTGAATTGCAGCTACAACCTCATCTGCCCTAACCTGCAGCTTCAAGAGGGGCCCGGTACCAACAAGAAGCACGCAGACTCACACGAGAGGCCAGCAGCTCCATTCCTGATGCTCTGCAGGCCACAGGGCTGTGACGTTGAATTGTGTTGCTGGGTCTCAGGGCCCTTGCAGGTCTGTAGCCCCATTGGCAAGGAGAGGTGAACGGTGGTACCTTCCTACTGGCCTTAGGTGCTTTTGTGGGTGATCTCACCAGGGCTTGGGGGAAGAGCAGGCAGAACTCACAAACAAGGCTAAGACAAGTGAGAGCCTTGCATTTGGTGAGACCATCACAGTGCCAGCATCAGAAAGCTGTTAGTGTGAGCACCCAGAAGGAGACCTCTGCCTCCATCTACCGAGCTCCCAGCCTCTCTCTTCTTTGATTGAAAGGAACAGCTGTCCTACATCAAGGCCTAGTCTGAGGGGTTTCATGCTGAAGCAGGGAATAAACACCTTGAAAGTGAGCAAAGGTCACTGCTATTATAGCCAGCATCCTAATCTCTGTAAGCCCAGAGAGTAAATTATAAGGACCATATGTGCCTGCAGCCCATGATTAATACATGTGAGGCATGGATACTTACATTTGGAAGTAAATGACAGCAACAAGTCAGAGCTGACCACAGCACAGCAAATGCCTGAGTGCATATCTGCCTGCTCCCTGGGCTCTCAGCCTCCACTGCACATACAAACCCATGCCCGTAACCACAAGAGCCTATCCTTCCTGTGTGTCCAGAACTGAGGGCCTGGGATGCTTGGGCATTGGGCGGTGATATGGGTTAGAGAAGCATCCTATGTCACCCCAGGGACAGAGAGCCAAAAATATTGTGAACAGCTGAACTGCAGAGGAAGCCCAGGTTTTGCTGCCTTGGGGTTGCATCTGTGGCTTCTTAGCTGTGTGCCTCAGCTGGGTACTTTCTCGCCAGTTCTGCATAGCTGTGAGCATCACGAAAGAAGCCAACTAAACACGGGATGCATCTCATTAAACCAAGGCATGCACTGGTGATGCTGAAACATCCCATGACTTGAGGCACCACCAAGAACGAAAGACTGCTGGTGGGCTCTAGGATACCGTGGCCACTAAAATGTGTCCCGTCTCAATCTCAACTTTGTTCCCCTGGGAACAGATGTGACTGTCATCAGGCTAGCAGATACCTACCATGCATAATTGTCTGGGGGGGGGGCTGCGAGGAAGACCAGTCAATCTGCTTTGTATGGTTCCCAAAGCCAGGGACTGGACCAGAGGTATGGGGGATGGGGGTCACAGCAGCTCAATGGAGCAGACTCTGTAGCATCAAACATGGTGGGCTTGTAAATGAGGCCCAGAATGCTGAACTTAAGGCTCAGTAGGGTCTAAGGAGGAGGGAGCTACCCCTCCTCCATTTCTAGAGATGAGATGACCTACACAGAAGGGAGGTGGGTAGAGCAGCTGCTTCAGAGTCCTGCTCAGCTTCAAGCCCTTCAGCTGAGAGCTGAGTAGGGATCTGCCCTAGGCATCCTTTGTCCTGTTCCTGCCTGGTAATTGACATAGTGAATGGTCGCTAATGAAGAACAGAGTGGGACTTCCTGGGAAGTGACTGAGACAGCCAGAAAGACAACTGCTAATTACCAGTGCCAGCTGGTGGCCCTGGGAGACCATGCTGGCAGAAAAGATGAGAGGCTGAGAGGACCAGACAGAGAGAAACTTCAGGGAAGGCCACTCACTCTAGGGCCTTCTGCACCTGTGGGCACTGGCTTGCTGGAGGATGGATCAAGAGGTCAAGACCACCACCGTCCCTGGTCTCTCCCCGGGTCAAATGTGAGGAGGAGCTATTTGACCACCCGCATAATTCTGCTAGTGTCCTCCAACTGGCCTCAGCTGTTGGGCTGGGCTAGCTTCCTTTCCCTCTTAGACACCCCCAGTACTGATTCACCTTTCTGCTGCTCGTCCCCGACTCTGACCCTGTCTGCACTGTTGGCATCTTGCCTCAGCATCCCCTGGGACATGCTGTAAGTAGCATCCCTACCCCGCACTGGCCCTGGGCAAGTAAATCAGGATACCAGGAGCTTGTCAGTGGCCCTCACTTACACCATCATGAGGGGAAGGGGGCAGTGATCACGTAGAAGAGGGAGCTGTCTTAATGAGATCTTTCAGTGATGCGGTCAGTCATTAGGCAACTGCAAAAGCCTGGTAAAAGGCAGGCTGCCTCTCCACGGGCCACTGGAGTGTCTGTTAGCTGCCTTCTTTGGTGTTACTGCCTCACAACTCATTCTTCTCCAGTCTGGAGCTGTCTCTCCCCCCCACACTAATGAGGTCTCAGTGTCACACACCTGGTGCCCTTAATCCCCACCTGTCCTCTTTCAGAACTACTGTCCCTCCCGCTAACCTCTGGGCCACACTCTGGCTCCTGGTCCTTTAAGGCCAAGGATCCTGCTGGATTGAGATTCTGACCACATGTACCTGCCCTAACTAACTCCACCTGCTGTGAGGGGCCCAGCACCTCATTGCTCTCTTTCATCTGGGCCCCATCACAGGTGTGCGCTGCGGTAGGCCAGAGAAGACTTCAGTGGCCAGAGTGGCTCCCCTGAATCTCAACTGTCCCTTAACATTAAAGACGCTAAAATCCTTAGCTGAAGTGGTAGCAGGAGATCTCCAAGTTCACCGCCCTCTTTCTCCTGTATTGTCTGCCGGAGCCATATAGACTAGAAGGTTGTAGCTTCGATGGTTGGCAGCGCCAGAGGCCTCAAGGCTACAGCCCAGGTGTGGGCAGCTGGCTCCTCCTGCAGGTATCAAGGGAGGCGATTCCTGCACTCCATGCCACCTTGGCAGTCTTTGCTCTGTCTCCCCCATAGATTTCTTACCTGTGTCTCTGTCTTGTCTTCTTTCTAGAAGGACACTAGCCATGTGTCAAGGACACCCTAACCTGATGTGGCCTTGCTTTGACCTATCTCACAGGCTCTCTCCCACACAGGTTGTGTTCTGAAGTTCTGGACATGGGTGGTGAAAGTACGCTTGCAGCTCAGCATATTCCACGGTGGCCCTGCCTCAGCTCTTCGAAACCCAAGGTGAAAGCATGAAACCTTCTTAAAGAAGAGATGGGAAATTGCTGCTCCCCCTCTCCCCTAGCTCTTGCCCTGTGATCTGCAGCAAGACCCTGTGACCTGAGCTGCTTTTCTCCCAGAGCCCCAAGGCCAGGTAGGTGCCCTCCTCACAGCAGAAACCATGCTCTGTCCCTCAGGGCCTAGGCTTCTGGGACAGCGGCTCTCCTTCTCTAGCTGTAGAGAGGAGAGTGGAGCAGAGTCAAGGCCCCTGAAAGCCAGCGTGTGCTGCATCACATCTGCTTCAGTCTGTGAGCATGAGCCAGGCCTCTGACCCCAGAGAGACATCGCCCGTACACACGTCTGCACACATGCACATACGTGCCCACACGTGCTCTGTGCTCTGTGTAGCCCTGTGCTGAGCTTTTCTGCTTCGCCTCAGAGGAAGCTGAAGACTGAGGCGAGGAAATGAGATGGGGAATCCGCGCTTCTCGGGCAATTACCCACACCTCGTATAGTCTAATGAGCCGTTGAGGGGCCCGGATGGAACATTTAGGGGGGTTATTGAATGTTTCCTCACAGTTTACCCAGTTGCAGGAATTAATTGATTTATGGACTGGAAGAGCATGTGTGTCTCTGAGCGAGAGTGGGTGCCTTTTTAAATGTGGCTTTCTCTCTGTGTGAACTTGGGGCAGCCTGGCTATAGGCCTGCGCTCCCTGGCTTTGGCATCTGGGATCCACAGGTGGCTCTTCCTCTGCCTACACTTGCTGACGAGGATCCACTGAGGATGCAGCTTCATACCAAGGCACAGGCCTGGGACCATGCTTGCCTTGCCCCTCTGGGTTCCATCCTCCCTCCACTCCACCTGTTGTCCTCCCATAGTCTTCCAAGATGGGGAGCCCTTCTCCTCTACCAGGTGACCCCAGCCTGTCAAGTCTCATCAGGACTGACTGCCTCCTCTTCCTCTGTGGCATAGTAAGGCACCCTGCCAAGGGGAAGTGATCAAAACGCAGGCAACAGAGTCCTTGGCAGGGATAGCTTCTGCTCCCCTTAATAAGGTACCCATATGGGAACTGAACTGCCTATCGGCTACATCTGAGTGTGGGGCCTAGATTTTCTCCATGCATGGTCATCTATGCAGCCCAGGTTGTCCACAAACTGGTAATTCTCCCTGCCTTTGTTGCCCAATGGCTGCCACGACACCAGGCTGCTTCGATTTCTTAATATACACTAAAAGAATCCTGTACCTGGTCACTTCAAAGTATTCTTGTAACCTACCCACTGGTCACATGGCATAGCCTCCCTGAGAAGTCCTGACATTTTGGAGCAGGGAGCAATGGGATGCAGGGAAGAGGCTCTGCCCTACCTTGCCCACTTCATTTTCTATAGGCCCCATCCAGGTCAGGTTGGCCCTGGGCAGTGCCTGCAGTGCACACACCCCATTCCAGACTGATGAGACACTGCGGGTCCACCCCCATTTAGGAGCAACAGGAGCAGCAGACAGAAGCTCTCCCTTCCTCCATCCTGTCCTGTGTCTGAAGCGCTAGGATGCTCTCAGACTGCCAGGACACCAGGCCTGCCTTCCCTTCTCAATTCCTCTCAGGGCGAGCAGGATTTGGCCCTCTAAAATGGCAGGCCAGCCAGGGTATGGGATGGCTCTGGGAACACAGTGCAAGTAGCCTCCTCCTCAGCTGTGCTCTGCCTCACCCTGCTGTCTACCTTCTCCAAGCTTGGTTCCTTTCCTAGATGCCACTGCTAGAGGATGTGGGTTGGTCCTCTGATTTGTGTGCCAGGCTCCCAAGAGGCAGTGCTCTGGTTGCCTTTGCTCTCTAGGGAACCCCCTTCTCCTGTGGGGCTTAGCTCTGAACACTACCCCAGGGATGGAGCCTCTCTTAACCTGGCTTGTGCCTGGTGGCCTCTTCCCTGACTCACCTCAGCACGAAGGCCAGCAGCTTCTGCAGCCAGAGCAGCAATGCAATTCTTGTCACTTGGTTTCCACTCTGGCTAGTTCTGTGGTCCCTGCTTTTAGCTGGCAGATTAGAGAAAGAGAGATTTGCATAGCAATAAAAAAGTAATTAAAATCACCAACACATGAAAAGCCCATTATAAGATTCCCTGGGAAAGACGCCTCCCCTGGTCAGGAAAGATACAGTGAGCGGGTGGGGGTGGCGAACCAATTAACCAACCCTGTTAGCTGTCCATTATCAGCACTGGGTGCTGCACATGTAAATATTAATTGCGGCAGGGCCAACTTGCTAACAGCCAACCAGCCTCATAAATATCCTGAGCACAATTAATGGTGACGAAGTGTATGTGTCTCCGATGGTGGGGCTTGGTGAGGCACCCAGGGAGGACTCTGAACAGGAAGCTACGTGCTGCTGCCACAAATCTGTCGTCCACCCCCCCCCCCCCCATTCATCCATTTCAGATGTGACCGCACTTCCCTCAAGTATCTGATTGCATTCTGGGGCCTGAGTTATGATGTGTCAGTTTATTCGTTTATTCATTATATACAGCCACTTAGGAGGGATGCGTAGGCGTCCATGTGCCTCTGTTATGTGCACGCTTGTGGACTGGGGCCCCATCAAATCACCCATGAGTTGCTGATTGAATTAGAGCTGTCTGACTTTTACAGATAACAGGAAGCCCGTCCTCCTTGGGAGCCGGGAGCATTCTGAGTAGTCATTTCAAGGAATGGCACCCATCAGGCATGGGCACTGAGGGGAACTCAGAAGCAGGGGTCCCAGGCTTCTTGCTGACATCATTGTGATCTCAGGAATCTCGTAGAGGTGTGCTGCCCCTCATCCCTCTGTAATCTATCTACCCTGAAAAACAAATGGAGAAATTACAAAGACTTTAACCTCAGTAGAGGTCCCAATCACAGGGTTGTGACAGGTTATAAAGCAGAGCCTCTTCACTCTTACCCCAACCCTGCCTTCAGGGACAACTGGTTGACCTCTCCCAACCAAATGCCAGCCCATGGCTCAGAGTCCCTGAACCTCATAGAGTTTTGGCTATGCTAGGAGAACATGATCTTGAAAGGGTCCCAAAGCAGGACCCTCCCACTCTGGCAGCTGTCATTCTGCTCCTTAGTAATCTGCCAGGAGAAACAGCAGCTGTGGAGAGCAGGGTGAATCGGAAGCAAGAGGCACAGACTTCCAGAACAAAGCAGAGAGGGGGCATGGTCTGTGGCATGATTATCCCTATCCCTCCTGCACCCTGTCCACACAATATGGTGCTTCAGAACAGGGAACAAGGTTGGGGACATGTGTCAAAGACCAAAAGAACCATTGCAGAGGGCGAGCAGGTGAGACACCTACTGGGGTGACCCTTGAACTGAGAGCTGAAGGCTGAGAGGGCTGAAGGTCACTGGGGAAGAGTCATCTCTGCCATCAGAGGGCAGCAAGGGAGAAGAAGGCCCTGGATGGGTACAGGGCATCAAGAGGGGATGCGATGCTGAGAGAAAAGGCTTTTCAGGACGTTCTAAGGACTCAGGCTACATTTTTAGAGAGGTGGAGGGCAGTGCAGAGTATGAGCAGAGAAGAGGTACTGGCCAGTTTGCCAGCACTGGCTTGAAGCGGACTATGGAGATGAAGAAGAAAAGAGGAATGGAGGTAAGAGAGAGAAAGGGGAAAGAAGAGAGATGGAAACAGGAGAAGGAAGAAGAAAGAGGAGGGAGGAAGAGAGGTGAATAGAGGCAGATGGAGAAAGTGAGAGGGTGTTAATGAAACAGAGGGAGATAGTGAGGTAGACAGAAATGGAGAATAGAGAAAAAGACAAAGAGACACAGAGAGAGGAAGGGGAACCAGAAAGAGAAGGAGAAGATGGAAAAAGAGGCAGAGACAAAGACACAGAGAAGAAAACGGAGACATACAGAGAAAGGGAGAGACAGCATATAAGGAGACAGGAGGATCTGGAGATAGAGAGGGCTGGAGAGCAGAGAGACAATATGGGGTGAGTAGAGAGGACTATGGCGATGTGAGACGGCGGCAGATGGACCCAAGGGGCCAGCAGTAGGTGGTGAGAGGCAGGTGGGCATCGTAGTTTATTCTGAAAGCTTTTCTCTCCTTGAATTGAACGTAGTTGGTGTGTTGTGGAGAAAGGGGACAGAGTATCTCCAAGGCTTCCAACACAAGAAACCATTGAAAAGATCCATCCTGCCTGGGTATGGAGATGAGATGGGGAGAGCAGGTGTCTGAGAAGGGCTGGATTGTTGGGCTTGTCACATCTTTTAGACCCCTGAATGTAGTTTGGGTTCACTACTTGTAATCTGAAGATTAGTGGGGAGGGAAATGTAGGCCCAGACACTTATCCTATGTAGGAAGTGAGTTAAGAGAAATGATTGCCTGATGGCAATTCCCAGGGACCTGCAGAGTTATGGCATGGTGGCGGAGAATCAAGAGTGCAAACGTGTCCTTGGAGCAGAGGTGGGTGCAGTGGGTCATCTTGCCAAATACTGGCAACAGCTTGAATGGATTGAGGCATGAGAAATGGGCCATCGTGCCTGGCCACAGGGAGCTGCTGACAAATGCTGTCTGGTAATGGAGGGAACTCCCAGACTAGTGTTATGGGGAGGGTAGTTACAGGAACATGAGGTCACATTTTATGTGCACGTGCATGTACATATGTGTGCAAGCATATACACAACATGTTTGTTCAGAAGATGATCATATGTATTTCTGTATGTTCAGGTATGTGATCATGTGAACATATGTGTGCAGTGCATGTGAGTGCACATGCATCTGGAAGCCATAGGTCAACTTAAGCTGTTATTCCTAAGTAGCCATCCATTTTTTTTTTTTTTTATGAGACAGGGACTCTCAGTGGGATTTGGGATTCACTGACCAAGTTAGGCTGTCAAGCCAGTGAGTCCTAAAGATCCACTTTTCTCTGCCTCCCTGTGCCGGGATTATAAATATGTACCACCACACCTGGCTTACACGGATGTTAAGAATTGAACTTAGCCAACCCACCCATAAAACCTTCAACCCAAAATTTGTCTTTCCTACGACAAGGTGAAGGGATAAATATGGAGCAGAGATTGAGGGAATGGCAAATCAATGACTGGCCCAAGTTGAGACCCACCCTGTGGGAGAGAGCCAACATCTGACACTATTAATAACACTCTGCTATGCTTGCGGACAGGAGCCTAGCATAACTGTCTTCTGAGAGGCTTTATCCAGCAACTGATGGAAACAGATGCAGAGACCCACAGCCAAACAATAGGTCCCGAGAATGGAATAATGCAAGGTCCTAGTTTCTTTGGTCCCAGGACCTTCAGCTGTAGCCTGCTCTGCATGTGGTATTATCTGTAGTTCTGAATTCAATTTTCAGTTAAGATTACCCGGGGAGCACAGAGAAGGTGCTCAATTTATGCAATTTATGGCTTGGTGTGTGGCTACATCCGCCTGTATGTTTAATTGCTATTTTATCACCCATTAAATCACAAGCATTACATAATCTTCTGGATTCCATCTGTGCAGCGGGGCGGGGTCTAGAAGGGAGGGGCTGGGGAGAAGGGAAGAGGCTGGTTGTGTACACAGAACACTGAAGGCCAGCTTCCAAGGCTCTCATAGGACCAGATGGAGACCGCAGTTGCTTCTATTCAGAGTGGTTCAGGCAGGTCAGTGTACCAGACTGTTAACAGTAATGTCAGGATCTGGCACAGCACTTTGCCAATTATGCTCACACACCCTTGTGCACTTGTAAGGACCTAACCTCCCACAAGACATATTTCTTTTCTTCCTCTTTACCTCCACTACCAGGGTTTCCAAGAGATCCATGGCTTCAAGATGAGGACAGAGGGCAATGGCCTGGCTCAATGGATATGGGGCAAGCTTGTGTTGTGTGTAGATCACTACCTAGAGCTTCCACAAAATAATATGTTTTCACCAAGTATGAATGTGTTCAAGCCCCTGCAACACATAGAGAGGGGGAGGGAGAGAGAGGGGGGGAGGGAGGGAGGGAGAGAGGGAGAGAGAGAGAGAGAGAGAGAGAGAGAGAGAGAGAGAGAGAGAGAGAGAGAGAGAGAGAGAAGCAAGGGAGGGAGGGGGAGAGGGAGACTGAACCACTGAATAGAGATAACTCCCTAAGATACCTTCCATTTAGGACATAGTGCATAGCCTGTGGTAGCCAGGAGAATGCTCTCAGAATAGACAAGATAGTATCTTTGAAGATGTACTTTACTTACTGCTCATACATGTAGCTTTGGGGTGCAGGGTCAACTGAGCCCCAGAGCTACCCCTACTGTGTTCCTCTCAAGGCCTCCAGTCTCTTCCCTCCTTTTTCTTCAAGGTGCTGAAGGCTGCACTCCCCCACTTACCTCCTCTACTTTATTCCCAGCATCCTTAGTAGCTCCAAACTAGCTGAGACAGAAGAAGCTTTAGGTGTCTGCTAACCACAGGGCACTGTCAGGAAGGCCACACTCAGTGCCGCATTTCCTCCACATCTGTGTGCTCTGGTCCACAGTCGTTTGTTTGTTTGTTTGTTTTTGTTTTTGTTTTTTCAGGACAGGCTCTCACCACATAGCTCTGGCTGACCTGTCCTGGAACTCACTATGTTAAGAAGGTTGGCCTGGAACTCACAGAGATCTGCCTGTCTCTGCCTCCCAAGCTTCTCAAGTTCTGGGGCTAAAGGGGTGTACCGCTGTGCCTGGCTGGTCTGCAGAGCTTGAAAGCTGCCTTTGAGATGGGGTTCTTGTAATATCTACATTGTGACATGTTTTGGTTTTGGTGTAGCATATCTACAATTCATTTTTCTATATATATATATATATATATATAAGAGCTCAGTTTCCTACATAGAAAGATAGGACCTGTCTATCTTATCATCTATTTGTCTATCCTCTATTAGCTACATATCTATCATATTTGTTTATCACATATACCTAGCGTATCTATTTTTTTCTATCATACCTACCTATCCTATCTACCCATCACCTATCTACCTAATCATCTATCATCTGTGTGTCATCACTTATCATATCTATCATCTATATCTGTTTATCTGCAATCTATCAACTATTTGATCATCTATTTATCATCCATCATCCTTCACTTTTAATATCTGTCACATCTGTCTATAATCTGGATGTCTATAATATACCTAGCTTTTATCTATCTAATCATCTCTTTAGCGTTGGTTTATATCTATCCATCATCTGCTTATTTCTATCTGGCATCTATCTAACATCTAGTTATCTATTATCTATCATTGGTTTATATCCAACCATCTGCCTTCTATCCATCATGCACTTGTTTATATCATCGGCCTCTATGTACCTACCTATGTATCTCTATGTCTATCATCTGTCATATACCTGGTATCTATATCACCTGCACATACATAGAAGAGAGTGTCTTGGGTCAGAAAGAATGACAGCTTAGTTCTCTGATACAGGCCTGTGCCCATGCTATTTCCTGGTCCTGAATTTGCTCAGCTTTGCAATATGGGAGAAGGAAGGTTTCAGTTTCCCATAAAGTCAAACCCTGTTTCCTCTTAGTGTCAGGGAGACTCATTACTCCCGAGATGGGATCCCTCTCAGCTTTGAGTTTTTTATTTGGGTGATGAGGCCAGCCATCACATTTTACAGGCTTGCCAGGAGAACCTAGGGAGGCATGCATTTGCTCTTCCTGATCTCCGTGCAGAATGCCTCGGAGTCCCGTGTAAAGAAGAGTGAGTCTTGGGTGACATCTACCATGTTCCTGCTACATGGTGACCTCAGCTTTGCCAGGCAGAGCCACATCAGTGTGGCTCTCTCAAGCCTAGTGACTTTACTAAGCCTTTATCAAGCAGCCGAGTTATCTCTGATGTGCCATGATTCTCAGAGGCGTGTCCCTCTGCCCTCCTGGGCCCTAGCATCCTAGTCAGAAGGACCTGCTGATGGCCCTCTCTTCCAATTAGCTCCAAGTGTCAGACTGCAAATTGACAAAACTGTCAGACAAGCAACAACAGAAAAAAAAAAGGTTTTAATTAGTTCTTCATGAAGATCAGGAAACATGGTAAGAGAAAATGCCTGAATCTGCGCGAGGTTCTTTGAACTATAATTAGAATATGGGATTTAAAAGCCGTGCGGGCCCATTAGCTCTCTGCTTACTGTTCAGAAAACTGGATGGAAGGGGAGTGTGGGGGAAGTTGGTGATGGTCATGTCAGCGTAAAGACACGTGTTTTCTCAGTTAAATGCCTAAGATTTCCCTTTTCATCTGTGCTCCTGAGAGTCCTTGAAGCTGGATACAAACCTAGAACATGGATACACTATCTGCTCACGAAGCATTCCATCTAAGCTGGGCACTGGATTCTTGAGCAACAGAACCTGGGCAAAGATGGGAGACTGAGCTCAGAGTATTCTGGGGTGGCTTGGGGAGCAGAGCAGCAGCAACCTGGCCCCTCCCATCTCAGACAGTTGCTACCTGGCCCCTCCCATCTCAGACAGTTGCTACCTGGCCCCTCCCATCTCAGACAATTGCAACCTGGCCCCTCCCATTTCAGGCAGCTGCAACCTAGACCCTCCCACATCAGACAACAACCTGGCCCCTCCCATTTCAGGCAGCAGCAACCTAGACCCTCCCATATCAGACAACACCCTGGCCCCTCCCATCTCAGACAACAAACTGGCTCCTCCCATCTTAGGCTGAACCAACCTGGCCCTGCCCATTTCAGATCCACCCAGAACCTGGAAGGGGACCCTCCCCTGGGCTGCCAGCACTTTGATTTTCTTGGCAGAGAGTCCTACTTAGACACAGTGGAAAGGAAACAAAGGAGGAAGCCCCAGTTCACCTGAATGAAGATGTCTCAACTCTCATCCTCCTGAGGCCACCTGAGGTCCCCCTTATCTCACCGTCTTCCCACAGCTTGCCACCTCCAGGATTTCCTTCCCCAAGCTCTAATTAGAATAATTACCAACACGGAGATGGCGCGTTCCGTGTGCTTTCTAAGTCTTAACTGGGGGAATTCTCACATCATTAGGTGCATTTCATAGATGAAGAAGCAGAGAACAGTGTGTTGAGTAACTTCCAAGGTCAGGCAGCTGCAGGCATAGGGCTTAGATTCCACCCTAGGCAGCTGGAGCTAGAGCCGTCACGCTCAGCTGAGACCCAGCCTCACTACTGACTTTTGATTTTTCTCTTTCTTAGACTGTTGTATAGATCAGATGTTGACTTAGTGCATTGATTCTGTTGTCCTGAGGCTGGAAGATGAGGCCATTGTAGTGGAGGAAGGCGAAATGCTTTCAGTTGGGTTAGGGCCAGCCAGCTGCCGGGCCTGGATTTGAACTCAGAACACTCTTTGTGAGGCAGCCATGTTGCACTGTTCAGATCTTGTTCTTGGCTAGCTCATATGCTGTTCACATTTTATTTAAACAGAATAAACATTCTTATAGATGTCTCACTCATAAGTGAACATACAGGTGATAAGACATCACAGCGAACTTCCAGCTAAAGCCAAAGGGGGAGAGGAATTGAGTGACAGCAGGACCCGGGAGCCTCCATGCCTCCTGCTTGTTGGACCCATCTCCTAGCCTTGAACATCCGGAGCTCAGCTCTGTTTGCTTAGGGCATTGCCCATGCCCTCTTGTGTCTCCTTTCTTCTACAATGACTACAGAAGTAGCTGCTTTTTTGTGCCTGCATAGTGTGCCATGTGAACACATGAATTTTGTGTCTCTACGGCATTGCTGACAGGCAGTGTGTGACTGGCACTATTTTTCTGGCTATTGCCCAACAGCAGCTAGGAACTTTTCTGTATCTATCTCTTGGTTAAAAAAAAAAAAAGTAAAAGTAAAAAGTGGAGTTCTTGTCAGCTGCCCATACGTCAGCTTGAAGGACCAAGTCCTGAAATACCATGTGCTCCACAGTGTTCTGAGTTCAAATCCAGGAACCTCATCTGCTGAAGCCTGGGAGAGCACAATTAGGCCTTCTCAGCTACTGCAGTCCCCTCTTGCAGCCCCAGGGCAGGGTTGTTGGAGGCAAAATAGATGATAATTCTATTGCTGTCATAAAACACTATGACCACAAACAGCTTGGGAAGGAAATGGTTTATTTCAGCTTACAACTTTTAGGTCAAACTATTGTGGAGATAAGTGAGAAGTGAGGGCAGGAACTCCAATAGGGCAGGAACCTGGAGACAGGAGCCGAGGCAGAGACCATGGAGGAGGAGGGCTTGCTGCTCATGGCTCCCTCAGTGCTTTCCAGCTCTACCTGCCCATGGTGGCACCGCATCAATCATTAATCAAGACAGGACCCCCACAGACTTGCCTACAGACCGATCTCTCTTATTTTTTCCATTAAGATTTCCTCTTGCCAGTTATGTCTAGGTTTGTAGCATGCTGATGAAAAACAACAACAACAGCAAACAATAAACAAACAAACAAAAAATCCAGAACTAATGCAATTGAGGTACTTAAGTCAACTGATTCCATCCATGTGATCTACTGAGAAGACCATCTTTCTCCTCTGGATGTGCATTTCAGCCACACCACATCTTTGCTGTTCCAACTGGGCATGTGGCTCGGTGATGCAAAACCTGCTTAGCATTTTAAGGCTGTAAGGTTTGGTCTCCAGCACTACAAAAATAAATAAAAAGGCTTTAAGGGGAGCTGGAGAGATAGGTCAGTTAGCAAAATGCTTGCTATGTGAGCATAAAGACCTGAGTTGAAGCAATAACTGGGGGGGGGGGAAGCCACATGTGGTGGTGTAGACCTGCAATCCCAGTGCTGGGGAGGGGGGGAGACATGAGACCCTTGGGGTTTGTGGGCTAGCCAGCCAAATCTGATATGAGAGCCCCAGGTACCAGCAACAGACTTTATTTAAAAAACCAAGCAGGACAGTCCCCAAAGAGCACCACCAAGGGTGACCTCTGGTCTCTACGCACACTCTTGTGAATGTGTGCATATAAACTTGTGCTCACACTCCAAGTATTCAAATGCTAATTAGCCATTGTGGGTATAACACCATTCTGTAATCTTGGGGTTTTTATTGTTGTTTTGTTGTTGTTTGTTTTTGTTTTATTTGTTTGTTTTTCAAGACAGGATTTCTCTTTGTAGCCTTGGCTGTCTTTGTCTCACTTTGTAGACCAGGCTGGTCTCAAACTCACAGAGATCTGCCTGCCTCTGCCTCTGAGTGCTGGGATTAAAGGCGTGTGCCACCACTGCTCAGCTGTTCTGTAATCATAATGTGTGAGTTTCTGATAACTGATGGAGCCAGCACTCTGCTATTTGGTTTGTTGTTGCTCCCATGACACGCCCTGCCAAGAAGCCATTTGCCATCCTTTAAAAGATGGCTCACCTAGTTTCTCCATTAGCATAACAGAAGTTTTCTTTAAAATATAAGCCTTTTGAGCAACGTAAAAGATAGATTTGAATAGAATACAATGTATGAGTTCCTTCCTCCTTAGCAATGCTGTCAAGGTCACAAAGACAGTGGACCGCTACCTTCTTGAAGCCTCAGTGTCTGAATTTTCCCATTTAGGATTAAAATCTGGAGCTGGAGTCCCAGCATGGGTTTTAAATCGCCTTCAGGCAGTGTGAGGGAAGGAGCATTTAGTTTCCCCCTGTCTGGTATTTGGTTAAGCCCTGATGGTCTTTGGGAAGGCGTATCTCCCACTCCTTCATCCAGAGTGAGGGAGTTCTTTGTGGAATGAGCCATAGGGCAAGCCTGGCTTCTTTCAGTGAGTAAAAGGCCATTTCCTAAGGAGACTCTGGTTGTTTGTATATTTAAGTGATCCGTAGGGTTTTTTTTTTCCCTGTCAACGTTATTGGAATCGGATTCACAATATTTCCTGGATGTCTCCTCAGTGTCAGGATACCCAGTACTGACGTCATCTTTCTGGCCTCTGATATTTACAGTTCACTGCTGCTTTCTTCCCGACTGATCTGGTTATGGGCTGAAATGGTCTCAAAACCATCAGCTGTGGCTTCATTGATCCCTTTGCTGTTTTTCTGCTCTCTGTCCCATCGATCCCCTTCCTTTGTTTCCTCATTTCTGCTTGATTTCAGCTTAATTCTCTCTCATTCAACTACTCCATTAAGGGAGAGCGGAGGTTCTGATTTGACACCTTCCTCTCTGACCGCGATCTTTCTCCTCGCCTTTCCGTTCTCCTCGCACATCCGATATGGCTTGCCTTCATTCCCCTCCTTCTCAGTACTCTATTCAATTTCTCTCTGCATTTCTTCTCTGAGGCCTGAGTTATTTACCAATATGTTGTTCACACTTAAAATATTGAAGACCTTTCTGGGGGATCATATTGCTATCGGTTTCTGATTTAAAGGTCATCGCAGTTACTAAACACACGGAGAATCACATCTTTGTCCACTGATGCAGCCGGAACAAAAGACTTGAGACTGGGTAGTGCTTAAGGAATTCACCTCTCACAGCTCCGGAGGTTGTAAGGCTCATCGGTGGAGACTAAATCCTCCTGAGGAGAGAGACACCAGCCTCGTGTCGTGAGGACCAGTCTTCTGTGAATGGTCTTGTGCCTTCATTGCACAGAAGAGTGGTCCTCACTGTCTCGACCAGCAGTTCTCAACCTGTGGGTTGAAACCCCATTCGGGGGGGAGTCAAATGACCCTTTCACAGGGGTTCTCACATCAGACATCCTGCATATCGGATGCTATGAGTCATAACAGCAGCAAAATTGCAGTTCTGAAGTAGCAACAATAATGATTCTGTTGCTGGGGGAGGGGGTCACCACCACATGGGGAGCTGTAGTAAAGGGTCACAGCATTAGGAAGGCTGAGAGACACTGCTCCAGACCCTTTCAAAGGCCCCACCTTCAGTGCTGTGCTCTGAGCCTGATGTTTCTAGGCGGGCGTGTTCAAGCCATCACAGATGACTGTGTCAAGGTCAGGTTTCAATGGCCCAGAAGGAAGTCCTATCATGTCACTGCTCCATATGCATGCCACAAGAATGTGCTGTGTCAATGACATGTGCCAATCAGGTTCTTCTACATCCTTGCCGTCCCTCCATTTGCTCTGAGAGCGACCGGGACAGCGTTTCCCACTGGCCTATCCTTTTGTTTCCGGCAGCTTTGTTTCACACACTGTGGTTTCTGTGAGATGCAGACGCATCGAGGACTGTCAAGCCTTCTTCATGAGGCCACCCTTTATCCCTTTAGAAATCATCTCTAAGCACCTGGTGCCATTCTCTGCTCTGGAAGCCACCTTGTCTACTACTGACACAGCAGTGGCCTCCTCTTGGTGGGATGCGGGCCTGGGACACTGTCCCCTAAGGTTTCTCTGTCCCACGTGCATCTTGTAGGCAGTGTATAGCAGGGCCTTTCTCCTCTAAACTCCAGTCTGGAGGGCAGATGCCTTGTCTTTGAGATGTGGACGGGATTTAAGTTAAAGGTAACTAGGGCTGGTGAGATGGCTCAGTGGGAAGGAGCATGTGCCTTGCAAGCCTGATGACCTAAGGCTGATTTCCCGGAACCCATAGTGCTGCGGTTCTCAACCTCCCCAACGCTGTGACCCTTTAATATAGTTCCTCATGTTGTGGTGACCCTACAACCAAAAAAAAAAAATCATTTTCATTGCTACTTCATAACTGTAATTTTTGCTACTGCTACAAATCGTAATATAAATGTCTGTGTTTTCCAATGGTTTTAAGTGATGCTTGTAAAAGGGTTATTTGACCCTTCAGAGGGGAATTACCTCAGGTCCTCACACATGTGTCATTGCTCTGCCTCATCAGTCTTTTTTTTTTTTTTTTTTTTTTTGCCTTGGCATGAAGGCATTCACACCATCTCATGTCTTTGCATGCATGCTGCTAACATCTGTGCCAGCGCTGTGTTTCCATTCTCTGAGCTTGTCTGCCCCATCCCCTTGGTCATGCCTTCCGGCTTGTTGTTATTTGTTTTTTGCTTTTTGTTTGTTTTGCATGCATGAATTTCAGTTGGAATAAAGCGACTTCCATTTATAGGATAGTAGGGATGTTGGGTTTTCTACAGACATCCTTGAGCTTGGCTATGGGACCTACCCAGGATATTTGGAGACTGTATTTGGATACTGTTATTTGGATACAGTAACTTCATCTCTGAAGTCTGGTGAGTCGAGGCCACCATGAGTCTAGAGAAAGTGAAACAACTTCTCCAAGGCAAGAGGAGGCCCTCTGGACCCTTCAGACCTTGGCATCTTCCTGCAGGAGTCTGAGGGGGTCAAGCTGTGGTCCTTAGGGCAATCCTTTCTCTAGTCCTGTCAATTTCCCCGGCATGTCCAGTCACAGGCCTTTTATTCCATGTATGTCAGAACCCCTGCGGTAATTGGTGTTGTCAACCTGACAGAGTCTACAGCTGGGAGCCAGGCTTCTGGGCGTGCCTCAGGAGAATTATTCTGTTTATGTTAACTGAGGTAGGAAGGTTCTCTCGCTGTAGGTGGCACTATTCTGTGGCTGGGGTCCTGGACTTTGCCAATGGAGAACTGCATTCATGATTGTGCATGTGATATGAGCAGCCGCTTTGGGCTTCTGCCTTGACTTTCTTGCCCTTAAAGGACTGTGCCTTGAACTGTGAGCAGAAATAAACTTTTCACCATCAAAAAAGAAACTAATTATAGCAACAGGAAAAGAAATTAAGATAACTCATACTGAATTGTTATTCATGCTTTAAAGTATCACGTTATTTTAAAACATCATATTGTAGAATAAAATGCATACAGAAAATCACGTAAAACAAATGTGTGGTTAACACGTTTTTTTTCCCCCTCCAGCAAACATGAATTCAAGAAAGCTTGCTCACACAGGAATGAGCTCTGCAGCAACCACCCACTTCACTCTCATGCAAGCATAAGCCTGACCCCTAGTATCTAAAAGGCTGGTTTTATCATTTAAATGTGAATTCCTGGACACAACAGCTTAGTCCTGCATGGGTTTTGAAGATCTGACATGTCTTTTCAGTTGCCTCTACCCTCTAAATTCTCTTCTTATTTCTTTCCTTGCACAGTCATTATCTGCAGGGGAGCCTGGAGCCTCTGACTCTCAGCCTCCCTCCAGGCTGGATGTTGCAGATAGCATTTTCTACACCCACCTCTGTCCTTTATGCCTTCCTGCACATTGGTGTCTCAGCCAGGGACTGGGTCAGGCCAAGGCTTAAGCCCTCTGTAAAATTGTTATTTGGTGTCTGGCCAGAAGTTGACTGTATCTCATTTTGCCATAGAAATAGCCCCGAGCTGTCAATGCCTGCAGCCTCTCCTTCCCTCAGAGTTACAAGGGATGCCTTTCCATTCTGTGCTACTACTGCTCCTTTTTTTCCCCTGTCCTTTCTATTTGTCAACTGGCTTTTCAAGAATTTAAGGGGAAAGTGACTGCTTGCCCGCCAGTTAGCTCTCTGAGAAGCATCTCTCATTTCTCCTTTGGTGCAAAGAATTTTATCTTTTCTTCCAGCGTGGGAATCCAGAGAGTGAATTATCTGTTCTCATGTTTATGAAAACATTTTTATTTGACCCTCGATTTTTAAAGGCATTGTGCCTGGGTACAGATGTCTAGGCTGAGATTTAAAGATGGCTCATCTCATTGTCTCCCGGCCTCCTTGTTCCTGGCAATAAATCAGCTATGACTTTTGTCTTTGCCTTCTGTGGGAAACACTCACCTCCCTCCCTTTTAGCTAGGATGTTTAAGGGTTTTACTCTCATGGCCTTTGCGGTTTCCCATTACCCTTCATTTTATTGAATTTCTCTTCGTTTTTAAATTTTTGCCTATTATTAATGTATATACGTGTCTGATGTGTGTGTGTGCGGTCACACATGTGTGGAGGTCAAAGGACAGCTTTAGGGAGTTTATTCTCTCTTTCCATCATGTGGGTTTCCAGCATGCAACTTGGGTCATCAGGCATCTTTGTGCACCGAGTCATCTCACTGGCCCCATTTTATTGGATTTCTTGGATTAAAAGATTGCTGTTTTTGACACAGTTGGGAGGTTTCTGCTACCCGGCATTAAGGATGGTTTTTCTGCATCCTTTCCTTTGCCTTGTTCAGCTGTGTGTGCGTTAGATGGCTCCCTGTTGCACTGTGACATCCCTCCGTGTTTATTCACATGTCTGCTTTACTCCTCAGCCACACACCACCTTGACCGTGCCGGAACCCATCCGCCCGGCACCACTGTCCGTTTTAAAGTCTAGCAGCCTTTCTGAGTTTGGCTTTCTCACTCATTTCCAGCCACTCTGGTTGTGTCAGGCATCCCACGTCTTTACTCCTTACACACATGCATTTCCATCTTGACGCCTAACGCCATCGTCGATACAGTAAAGTTATTTTCGCCTATCCAACATCTGCACCCTAGCTTTGTTTCTACTTTTGATTTCTTCTTTTGGTTTGGGGGTGGCAGATTTCACCTGTGTCTGGGACCACCCGGGTGCGGACTTATAGGGCCTTTGGTTTCTTCCCTTGTCTCCTGAGGGCACTGAGTTATGTTCTGAAGGAGATTCAAGGATTCTTTTTGATGGCTAACTAGTCGGGGTTGAGTCATGGGTAGGAGACTCATAAAGCACATCCATGGGTATGTCTATGAGCAGGTTTCCAGAGATGAACTGAGGCAGGGAAACACTTGCCTGGTGTGTGTGTGTGTGTGTGTGTGTGTGTGTGTGTGTGTGTGTGTGTGTGTGTGTGTGTGTGTGTTGGGGGCGGGGCTAGATGGGGTGAGGGAGGAACCAGGAGCTAGCTGACTGCATTGCTGTCTCTGCCTCCCTGCCACCATGAGGTGAGCAGCTTGGCTCGCCCGCATGTTTCTCATTTTGAAGCTCTCTGCCTCACTACAGCCCAGAGACAAGGGAGCCATTGGGCCAGGCCATGGAAACGTCAGAGAATATGAGCTAAAATTAACTTCTCCTCCTTGCAAGTTGTTCCATCAGGCATTTTGTCCCGGTGATGAAAAATCTGGCACATCCTGTTGGTCTTGAAGTTCAGTGGGCCACTAGGTAGGATTCAGTTTTAGGGTGTAGTTTTTTGGGGGGGGGGATTTTGTTGTTGTTCTTGTTGTTGTTTTGTTTTTTTGTTTTGGTGGGGCTTTTTTTGTTGTTGTTGTTTTGTTTTTGGATCCGGGGTTTCTCTGTGTAACCCTGGCCCTGGGTCTCACTCTGTAAACCAGGCTGGCCTTGAACTCAGAGATGCCCCTGCCCCTGCTGGGATTAAAGAAAGGCTTGCACCTCCACACCTGGCCCTAGTGGGGAGTTCTTAATCCTAAACTTCTTCTGCAGCGCGCACAGTGTTTATTAAGGTCATAGGATGCAGTGAAACTTGGACCCTACACTCTGTCTCTCTGCAGTAGTCAGCTGTGGGAGTCTCTGCTCCATCCCTGAGACCTTTGGTGTTTTGTCTCTCACTGTGCTTGTGGGTGTGGGTGTGGGTGTGGGTGTGCGCACACGCATGCAATAATGCAATAACACACACACACATACACACACACACACACACACACACACACACACACACACACACACTAATGCAAGGCCTACAGTGTGACCTCTTTCACTACAGGAGGGTTTTTTTTTCTGTCACCTCCAGCCTCCTGTAGTCCTGAACATACCTCCTGACTCCTCAGCCTCGCCAGCCTGCCGCCACCTAGTTCACACCTGCTGTGGGCTGTGACTGGGGATTCCCCCTGGGAGAAAGGCCAGACAAATGCAGCGTCTGCCCAAATTAAGTCCCTGATCTCTGGGGCGGCATTGCCTCCAGCTTCTGCCTGCTTTAGTCACTCTCGGGTGCCTTCCAACAGTCGTTTTAATCCTTCCCCGGAGTTTATAATTGCTTTTGGCAAGAAGGTTAGTCTAATATAAGCCACTTCCCATTCTGGGAGCTGGGAGCTGGGAGCTGGGAGCTGGGAGCTGGGAGCTTCTCGTGTATTTCTGTTTTACATGTGTGTGCAGCCTGCCAGTTCTCAGCACCGTTACCCACACTCACCCTTCCCCTCACTTCTCCTTTCCCAGTGAGTCACCAGGCTTCCCTGACAAGAGCAGAACACAGCACACCCCTCCTGAGATGGTCTCATCGCCTGACTCTGCAGGCACTAACCTATTGCACCGTGGCCTTGTGGCTTCTGGGATCCTCTTCACCTAGGGGTGGCCTTGCACCTTCTTCAGTGAGGCTGAACCTGGGGCCCCAGGGTCTCCTACTCCCGACACCCTCTTTGACCATGTTGTGTGGGCCTGCTAGAGGAGAGCCACCCCCTGAAGTTTTTGTGCCTGTCTTCTGAGTGACCTTCTTCTTTTTTTTTTTAAATAGATATATAATTCTGTAGCCTTCTGTTATCAGGTCATTGTTCCATTAAAGCTCCTTTGTGAGTGATTGTGATCTCCTAGCCCGGTCCCTGGTACTCACACAGCCCTTCTCTTCAGTTATTATGTTTCTCAGCAGATGCGCTTACTGGTTTTTTTTTTGATAAAATTCTCAATTTAGCCATGCATTTTCTTGAATGCCTTTAATGAAAGTGATTTTGAAATCTGTGTCGGCAAACTTCGAAATCTAGATTCTGTGCAGGCCTCTTTCCATTGTCTTGTTTTTCTTTCCAAGTCATTTCACGCCTGATATGTTTTGATCGACTGTTGAACATCGTGCCCGAATGAACGGCTCCTCATGAGGTCGCCTTCTCTAGGCATCCGTAATCTCGGGCACGCAGGGTGGAGTGGAGGAAGATGTTGGTCACCGCAGGGGCCGAGACGTGTGGAAGCTGGTTCTGGATGCTAATTCCTCATCTCCGTTCTGGCCCACAGGGCTCTAGCACAACCTTCTGGGAGCAGGTGCTCCCTTGTCCCTCGCTCCCCCACCCCACCCCAAGTATCCTCTTCCAAGTTTTACAAGCCTCTCGCCAGAGCTCTTTATGGCTTCCCAACTCTGTACAGTGGCTTCCTGTTTGATTTATAAACCTCTGCGACTCTTTTTTAAGGCTTGGGACGTGGCAGAAGCATCCCAGGTAACCCCAAGTTTCTCTTTGGTCTTCTCAGCATGAGCAACTTAGCTTTCTGCCTGGGCCCTTGGGGATGCCTTGATTTCCCCCACTGTGTGCCCTGTTTTGGGGGACCACATTGGTGCCCTCAGGGAGCACCTTCGCTGGTACTTCCCAGCTCTCTGGCTGTCTGCTGTGTTGGGCTGGGCTGGTACACAACACCCTAGCTGCGGTGGGCATCTGTTTCATGCAATTAGCTTTCCCACAAGCAGGCTGAGTGCTCCTGTCCTCTGTTTTCCTCTGAATTTTCAATTTCACACAACCTAATTTGGTCCTGAGCACACTCTGGGGGTCTGGCAAACATGATTTTTATGCTTTAAAAAAAATCTGAACTGAAGCAATTACTTGGATTATTTCAGTAAAGTCATCTTTGGTCCTAATTTGTCCAGGCTGCTTGTACAAAGTCCAGTCAAAATGAGGAATAATTTGGTGGTGCTTTGGAGTACAGACAACACAAACATTTGGATTTCTTAAATAAATATTAGTCGAGTTCTACCACAGCCAACACTGTTACTCATATGAGCTCAGCTCCACCTGGACTTGTTTTTCCAGGGCAGATAACATAGCCTTGGTGTGACCATCACAGCCTCTCTAAGTCTCACTGCTTCTGTGCCACAAGGCCTTGGAGATTTGAGCACAGATTTGGGCACAAGCATGGTTTCCAATTATAATCTCACCTCCAAAGGAAAGCCAACATGTGGCATGATAGACCTATCCTTCTGGAAGCATCCATGGCCATCACTTATTACTTTGGAGGTGAGACTGACCGTGGTTGGAGTTCTACTTCTAAGCTGAGGGTCCAGCGAAAGTTACAGACTTTGACCATTTCCTGGCTATTCAATAGCTAAGGGAGAATGTAGTCTGTCTCCAGAATTTGTTGTGAAAATTAGAAGAGCGAGATGGCATGGTGTGTGTAAGCACGGAGAGAACTGCCATATCTGCTACTCGAGTATCTCCTAAGCCACGTGCCTCCCTGATCACACAGGAAGCCCCGCCCACAGGAAGCCCCGCCCTCCCATTCTCTGACCTTGTATCTCATTAGAGTCCTGAGCTCCCGATTGATTCAATCTGGCAGAATGGGTATCCTTTCCAGTGCTGTGGAGGAAAGTGGAATTTCTTCCCATGCATCATCATCTAGCTGCATTCTGCACACACCTGCTCTGGGCTAGAACTTGGGGCTACAGAAAAGAGGAAACCCCATGAGTCCTCCGCGGGGGGTGGGGGTGGGGGGGTAAGTGGTTGCTATGGAAACACGAAAGCAGGTGTTCTGAGAGTGGGACTTCTGGGGTTGTGGGGAGAGAGTCCTCCACATCCAGGTGGAAAGAGGCAGCGGTGATTTGCTAAGGGTGCAGGTGAGGAAGGGCAGAGGGTGGTTGGAGCAGCAAGGGAAGGGCCCTGGCTTTTCCCAAACCGAGGTAGAGGCTGGGGTGTTCAGGAGTTGTGGCTGCCAGAGATATGCCATTCCTGGCAGCTTTGGCAGCTTCATGTCCACATAGTTTTGATAAGAATCAATAGGAGGCAAATCTACCTTGAAGCCCAAGGAACATGGGGCACCAACCCCATCTCCAACCAGATGTGTTCAGAAACATGACCAAAGGGAGGCCCAGGGCTCTCCTGTCTGCTATGCAGTGCGGCCCTGAGACTGTCAGAGGTGATGCGATCCTGAGTGTCAGGATTTACTTCTGACCTTGTTTCCTCCATGAAATAATGGGGGAGGGGGGCACGATTATCCCACAGACTAGGCAGAGCTATTAAAGGCGGTGTGCTCAGCACCTTCTGAATTTTTATTAACCTTGTTCATTTTGTTAGTAGCAGCTCTGGGGAGCCCTTGCCTTCCTCTCCCGGCCACCAGCTTTGTGCAAAGCCAGAGCCTGGCCAGTTCCCTGTCATGTGACTTCTCCTAGAGAGGGAGGAAGGAGCAAGGCCAAAGAAAGAATTCTGCTCAAATCCAGCCTGGTGAACGGATGAGTTTATTAGGGTTACTTAGAGGCGTATGGGCCACTCGAAGGCAACTATATTGCCAGAGAAGTCTCTGGGGCAAGTTACGGGCAGATATGTCACTGAAGAATGCCATAACCCCATACATGGAGGACTGCAGTGCTGAAGAGAGTCCTCTGACTGCTTATGGGTAGCCATGCTACCCAAGACGCCCACCAAGCAGCTATCTACCTCTTATGCAACTGGGGGCCCTCAGCACGGGATGCCCCAGCATGCCTTGCTGATACTTTCTTTGGGAGAGATGGACAGGAACGGAGCCTGTGATATGAGAACACAGTGGATAGGAACCAGGATGCTGCCTGTGGGCCTTGGGAGGGGCCTTGTCCCTACTCCTCCCCTTCACTTCTGCTTTGAACCTGATACTGGATTCCCATGGAAACCACAGCCAGTTGTTTCTGGTGTGCTCAGCATAGACGTCCTCTTCCCTCTTCCCAGGTGAGTACCTCCCTCACCTTGTCTCTATTCTCTGCCCATTCCCATCTGAATACCCCATCAGGGAGTTTAGGGGCACACCACCTAGGAGTTCCCTAGACAGAATGGCCACCGGAGCAAACTGGGGCACGGCTTTACCAGCTGTGTCAGCAAGGACCCGTGGAGGTTGCATGCAGGGGAGAAAAGGCTGGGTGACTGGGGCCTTCCTTGTGCTGCTGGACATGGAAGCATACTTTAGGAGCCACCTTTATCATCACCTGAAAATTTCAGGGTCCAGGCCTGCCATGCCCGGGCCAACTCTCTCCACAGCCTAGGCCTCACTGCCAAGGGCAGCTCAGGAGCCCAGATGGAGCCATTCGCTCCTGGGAAACTCCACAGGGAGAAACATGCTGCCTTGGCTCGAGCTGAGGTCATTTCTCTGTGTTCTGGACACCAGTTCCTGGGTCGACATTTGTAGCCAGGCTAGAGAAGGTGGCTCCTTCTGTCCTATTATTTCCTATAGATACATGGACACAGTGGACTTCTTTGCATTCCATGTCCCCAAATGCTCATATAAGCATGCATATACGTGTACACATCCACTCATGGACCCTGCATTACACGCCCTCTTTAAACACCCTGATGTATCCCTGCGAGCAGGTTTTCCAATCCCGCCTCCACAGATCTCACGGATTCTAAATCTGTGGCACGTTGCAGGCTTGGAACAAGACATGACATCATCAGGTATCCAGAGATCACATGGGACACACTATGAACACACACACACACACACACACACACACACACACACACACACACACAGCTGACAAACTGAGTGCCAGTGTTACTTCTGAGCTGTTTCTGAGGCTCAAGTTCTACCCTCAGCAGTTCACACAGTGTTCCTCTAAGCCATGCTGATGGAGGTCAGGCTTTTCATCAACAGGCCCTGTTTTCATCTACCCCAGTGTGGAGTCAGTAAGCAGGTGCTGGCCAGGAGGAGGGAGCCGGGCCTACATCATAGCCCTTGAAACCACCTGGAAATCTAAGAAACAGTGAGAAATAAATGGATAAGTAAGGTTCATTCCTTTGCACCAGAGATGGACTAATGTTTTTAAGGCACCATTCCTTTCTCAGGGTGTTAGGTACCCTGTCCCCTCCCAAGGGATCTGGGAGATCCCAGATTTATGATCCAGTTGCTTCCTGTTTGAGTTGGTGTGGATCTTGTCCACTTGTCCACTTTGGCTGATGAAAGGTGCCAGAGGCAGGGCAGGTGAGGTCCTCAGCAACGTATTTACTATACTTGAGTTCTCTACTGCTCTCTTGGTTACCACAGAGCCTGTCCCTGGCCAGGCTGCTGACCCAGAAGAAGCCAGGACACTGGAGGCAGCCTTTCATTCTGTTGATGGCCAGGCTCACAGCCGTGTTACTTGCTGCTGTGAATCTCTGGGGTGGGGTGGGGGTGTCTTGTTACACACCATTAGCCCAGCAAGTGCTGACTGGTACAGCCATGTCAGGCCCAGGCAACCATTATGCGAAGGTGTCAGTCAACCTCTCCTAGGCTTAGTGAAGCTCAGCGTTATCTGATCAAACCCTCAGTCAGCATTTTTAGAACTGAAAAAACAGATTCCAATGTATGCATGGAAAAATAAGCTCCACGAATAGCTTAGAACATTTTGAAATAAAGATGAGCAAAATTTGGGGAGAGGGATGGAGAAAGCTCACTTGCTGGACTTCAGAAAGGAAGGGGAAGCCACGGGCACTGGGCATGCAGGTCTGTCAAGGGAAGTAGACAGACAGGGAGAAAAAAGAACCCAGAGAAGTGACCACAACATGGGCAGAAAGGGTAAGTTGTTCATTAAAGAGGGTTGGGAAATGCCGGACAAATGTGGAGAAAAATAAAACATATTATCCCTTGTGTCATGCTAATTAAACTCCAGAGGAACCCTTACACCAGCCAGAAAGATAACCAATAAAGGTAGCATTTATACTTCGGAAAATACCTTTGTGACCTTGGGGTGGAGTGAAGGGCACACCTTTCTCTCTGTCTGTCTCTCTCTCTCTCCCTCCCTCCCTCCCCCCCTCCCTCCCTCCCTCCCTCCCTCCCACCCTTCGTCCCTCCCTCCCTCCCCCCCTCCTCTTTCTCTTCTTGAGATGGTTTTATTCTGTAGCCTATCCAGGGCTGGCCTGGAACTCATGAATCCTAAAATGGCCTTGAATTTGATCCTGAAAGAATCATCCTACCTCAGTTTTCCTAGTGACTGGCATTATAGGTGTGAGCCACTTTTCTCCTTTAAGACTTCACTGTTGGTCACAAAGCAAGAAGTGGCCACAGAATCGATCAGTGAAGGTGACCTTTCATTCTCAAGGGGAGGACACCAGATGCCATGGGGACAAACTGAGTGAGTGACCACATTTTGCTATGTGTGAGACCTCAGTCAGGATCTCCAGCAAGGACAGTCATGATACAGAAGAAGGTGGGACAGCCATCTGACTGTGAGCATCACTTAGGAAGAGGGCTCTCTCAGAGTGAAGGCCCTGTGGTCATGTGATGTACAAACCTGTTCAATGTCCCTAATGCCAGAAACAGTCCTTTCCACGGACTACACTCACACTCTTTAAAGTGGTTTCTGGCGTAGGCAGAAATGAGGAGAACTCTGCCACCCATCAGAGGGCAGAAGGGACAAGGCCCAAAAGGTCAACTCACTGCATGGGTCGGATGCCAATAACAAATATCCTCAGGGACAGACTGACTCAGGGACCTGAGAACATTTCAAAGGAGAATTGTCCACAGGAAAGTGGGTTTGTGGAGAGGATTGGGGGACTTGGACCCACAGACTCACTGAGAGCCCTCAGCTTCGGCTGTGGTTAGGGTCAGTCAAGTTCTCTGGGGCCTCCCTAGGACCCAGATTGACCTTGGAGGTCAGTGGAGAGGGATGGGGACATCAGCATTGCAAGTGCACCCAATTCAACCATCTAACTGATGTATACCTGAGCCCTGCACCTTGCTGTGCTGGTCTTGACTTTTGCCTCCGATTGCTCGCTGTGTCCTCTGAACCCTGTCTATCCGGAACTGTTGATCACCGTGCCGAGGCTGAGATCCTGTGGCATCTGCTCCACTGACACCTGCCTGCCTCACTCTTAGTGTCACCTTCACGGGCCTCCTTGTGCCTTCCTAGGAATGGGGTCTTTTATTGTTCTTGTTTTGGGAACGGGGAATAAAAAAGAGCATGTGCCGGCCTTGAACTCTGTATGTAGCTGAGGATGATCCTGAACTCTTGATCCTCCTGACTTTACCTCCCAAATGCTTGGATCTCAGGTGTGCCCTACCACACCCAGCTGTAGCAGGGTCACTTGTCTTCTAAGGCCAGCCTGAGCACAGGACCAGTTCACGGCCACACCCTCTTCATATTCATTGCTCCTCGGGAAATCCTCACAGGCTAACAACCCTGGCTCCAGTCTCCAGTCCCCCCAGCCTGACCCTGGCTTTCCTCAGCCTGGCATCATCTGTGTCTGGGCTCCCAGGGAGACGCTTTAGCACCCAGAACAGCAGGTTGAACCTGGTGCCAGCAATTGGACACCTCTGATGTGCAGCCATCAGCGCGGTCCCCAGGATATCAGTGAGTGGCTGTCAATGGAAATGCAACACGATGTCCAGCCTGATCAGTGTGGCATGCGACACATTGCAGACAAGAGTTTCTCAGGCACAGATCCTGCCCTTCTGTTTCTCCAGATGGTGCGGTTTGGGGGCTCCGAGCAGATGTTTAGCCTAGGCTGTGAGACTGGAGCCTCACCTCATCCACCTAGCAAGAGAGACACGGGGTCTGAAACTGCCATTTTGCTCCCCTGGAAACCGGCACTGGTGCTCCACAGACACCTATTGGGTGTCAGGCAATTGAACTCTGCCCTGTTGCTGCCCAAAGGCTGGGTGATAGCCTCAAAGTCAGCAAGTGAGGCTCAAAGTGAAATTTCTGGGAGGCCATTAGTCCTGAGGGCATGGGCCTACACTGCTGACCACACGTGGACTCCTGATGCTGGAAGATGGAGTGAGACAGAGTTCTAACTGCACTGAAGCAGAGATTTGCTTGGCTTCCCAACTATTCTTTGAGCCAGAACCCCTTTCTCCCTCTCCCCTCTTTCCTCCACCCCCTGTATGTGTGTTTGAGTTATGCATGTTAATTTAGCTTCTTTTACATTAGACAGCCCTGGGCTATACAGCTGGGCAGTGCACACTTGTCTCCAGGCTCCATGACCTCAGGAGACTTCTATGAGAGGCCTTAGTTAGGCCTCTTCCCTGTGGTCAAATATTTTCTGGCCACTTCATGTTCCAGGACCCCTCTTGGGTCCAGGCAGCTTCCGGTGGCTTTTCCCTCACTATCTGGTAAGGCGTGGGAGGGGCAGATAGGGGGCATTTTGGCACAAGGCTTGCCCCACAGAGGGACTTTTGGAAGGCAAGGTCCCCAGGGAGGCTTCAGTCTGGTCCCTGAAGGAATCTTTACGGAGACAGTGGGAGGTGGGAGTGGAGTGGGAAAGTCAAGATGGCCTCTATGCCTGCAGAACTTGTATAAATTGGATTTGCTTAACATAGTGGTATTTTTCTTTTTTTTTTTCTTTTTTCTTTTTCCTGTGCACAGATGAGGTTCCAATGGCCAGAATATGTCAAAATTGGATGGCTGGCAGCCATGGCAGACCTGAGGGTCCCTGCTCAGAGCTGACATTTTCTAAAATGCTGATGTGGCTGAAAGTGTGCATGTGTGGCTGGCGGCAGCTAGCTACTCACAACGGACAGATGGCTCTGGCCAGGCTTGGGCTCTTGCCCGAGGCCCCAGGCTCCCTTGTGCCATCTGCTTTGAGGATCTCTTAGCGCCGCTGAAATCAGGGTCAGGGCCTGGTGTAGTGGTGCACAGGAGTGAGGCAGATGAGAGTGGCACCAATCATCAGCTTATATCTATGAGCAATGTGCTGAGTAGCTCAAGGGAGTGGATTTTGCTTTTCTTACACAAGCATATTGTTTCCAAGAGGACAGATGACATAAGGAGAAACAGGGGGTCCAGGCGGCAATCCAGAACTTTCAAAACCTGAAAAGCCTTCCGTTTTTTGGCATCCCTAAGCTCCCGCTCATATCACCCAGGGCAGCTACTGGAAGGGGTGTTCTACTTATGGGGTGGGGGATGGGGTCTTGAGTATGGGAGCTGAGCTTGGGGGGGGGTGGCCTTAGCAGCTTGGATGTCAAGGTCAAGAGAATGGGAACACCTGGTGAACTGTGGACCGGGGGAGGGGGGGGGAGATGACCGCGTCTAAGGGACACACGACGTGTACATGTGCATCAGCATGCTTCATCTCTCTGGAGTCCTGTGCTTAGCAGGGCATGGAGGGGAGGGAGGGCAGGAAGGAAAGGAGTACAGAAGGAATGAGCAGTGAAAGATGGAGGGGCCTGAAAGGTACCCCAGTGCCAAGTACACCAGGCCCTGGCGTGATACCCTGTTAACTTCATCCCATCTTATGCCAATAAGAAGGCTTCCTATACCTCACCCCGGGGCTCACATGGACTTGACTAAAAGTCCCCCGCAGCTCTTTATCAGCCTCCCACCTTGGTATCTCAGACTCGCTCTCAGTGCCTTTCCTCTGATTGTTTGCTCTAGGCCCCACCCAGTGCTTGACACTCACATAGGTTTCTGTTCAACCACTAGTGCTGCTCCCAAAGGTGAGGGCACTCTTAATACCTAGGACCCCAGGGGAGGCTATAGCACATACCTGGGGTCCAAGATGCTCTCCTCCTCTGTGCTTGCTACTCCAGCTCGCTGCTGCTCACTTTGTGCCTTGTTCCAGAATTAGTAGTCAGAGGAAACCGAAGTACCCCAACTTCTGTTCCTGTCACATCTCTTTTTGTCTCGGCTGTTTAGCTTGCTCGCCTGTCTGTTCCGGGATGATCTCTCTAATGCTCAGCCCATCTCACCAAAGTGGCTCCCTCTTCAAACCCTTCCTTACCTAGGATGTGCACCTGCTCAAGCAGTGACTGTTGGGCGGCCAGGGTAGCAACTGTCAGCAGAAGTGAGGCTGGATCGGAGACACAGCTCCAGACTGCCATCCACAGCAGCCGGAGTTCTCTTCTGAGATCCTGCCTCGGGTGAAGACAGGCTCCTTTGCCACAGACTAGTTTAAGGACGTGCCATTATGAAGCAGAGTCAGCATTCATTGAGGAGTTATAACAGATTTCAGCATGGGGTCAGAGAGAGGAGGACATAGGAGTCCCAAGGGCATCACAAGTCATGAGTCGCATTGCTCTTTACAATAGTCCCATGAGCAATTTTGGTGACTTCTAAACTTCATCTCAAAGGACTGTCTCACTAAGGAGCCTAAATGAAATCATAGGGAGGTTCCTAAGGTGCACTACGTGAGATTTATAAGGCTGAAACCCTAAATTGAAGGTGAAGTTGAGGTGTTTTGGGTTTTGTTTTTTGTTTTTGTTTTTGTTTTTTACCGTAAATGAAAGTTTATGGTCTTGTTTGTAAGACTTCAAGAACTCTACATCTGGGGAAAGACACAGCTGTATTTGCCAGTCATATACCCTTAAGCCTTAAGCATGGTTCACTGCTATATTAAGAGTTCCTTATGAAAACATCTCTGTGCTAAAGAAATGTCACCTCCACGTTGACACCTTTCATGGCAAATGTTATTTGTGTTGGAATTCGTGACCCTCAGCTGGCGAGAGGTTGACTTGACTCTGGGGTGAGAGCTCCTTTATCTTCTGTGTATTCATCATTTCCCCCATCTTTCCACCCTACCCATCTCCTCTTGGATTTGGACCCCCGGGGTAGGTAGGTCATCGAGATGGTGCCCCTCCCCATTGCTGGTGGGTGTGTTGCCTATGTTCAGAGGGGGATTCCAATCTCACTGAACTGAGCCATCAGTCTGATGTGAAGCCAGGCACTGGTGTTGTCACTCCTGAATGGTACAGTGGGGCTGGAGCCTAGGCTTTCTGGGGGACACGGACCCACTCACCAGGGTTGAATGCTAGGTTCATACCGCACTGCCCTGTTCTATGTCTGGGGGTGATGACCCAGCAAGATGGCGGTTGTGGTATGAGTGTGACCTGCAACAACATGCTAGGGTGGGTTCTGAGGATGGAACACATATGACGACAGTGCACTCTGTGCCAGAACCCCAGGACTGATTGGCATCTGTGAGATTCATGGATGGAGAGAAGTATGCATGGTGTTCCGAGGACTTCTCAGGTTATATCCCACCCCAACCCCGAGCCCCCGAGGCCAGCACAGTGGCCTGGGAGCAGAGTGCCAGGAACAGCTTGGTTTTCTACTCACAGCTTTCCTGTCAGTCCTGAAGCCTCAGCCACCTCACCCAAACAGGGAGCTCAGTGGTACTTCCCTGCACCAAGGCTGCACACAGCCATGTGGGACTGCAATCCAGTAGCTATTCTGCAGAGGGTTTGGAATCAGATAGCCCTTTGCAACTTTACTGGATGACTTATGAGCCATGTGACCTTGGCCTGTCCCTAGAGTGCTCAGTGTCTCGGAGTCTCATTATTGACTGGGGGGTGGGGGGGTGGGGGGAGTGGGAGGTGGGGGGCGGGAAGGGTGGTGTGGCTGATCCATGGCTACCTAGAAGAGTAGGCCATGGGTTGAAGGAGCTGAGATCTGTAGGAGGCTATGTCAAAGCTCAGTCAATGCCAGTGGTTACTTCATAGGTCCCCATCCTGGGGTTCACATCCTGCTGAAGAGGTGGGTGTATTTGGATGTCAGCACAGGAGGACATGTCTGGATAGAAGACTGAGCCTAAGTGAGTAGGGTGGAGAGTTCTTCAGTGGAGGGCATCCTGATGGAGAAACCTCATGGCAGCCTTGGCCGAGGGGCTGTGTAGGGAGAATTTAGAACTCAAAACTCCCAGACTATCCTTCTGCAGGGCACAGCAAGCACAGTCAGAGGAAAGGCCTGGTCACAAACTACTTCCCTTCTCCAGTGCATGTGACCAAAGCACCTCATGGTCAATGGGCTCCAAAGAGTAGAGGCTAAGATGAGGATGATGATGACCTGGCTACTGACTGCCTGTGTCAGAGCTTGGTGGGATGCTGGGCCAGCTCTGCAGAGGGACAGGGACCTCGGTGACTTGCAAGATTAAAAAGGCTTCAGGTCAGGCTCCTCTTACCTCCTGCTCTGTCATTTTCCTGCACAACTGAGGACAGTGTAGGTCATGTCCCCCAGAAAGTCCCAGGTAAGGCACATCCAGGTTCCTGAGAGGTATATGGGGCTCCAGCTATGGTCAGTAAAACCCACTGTGTGGCGCTAAACAACTTGTCCACTTCTGACAAGACGAACCACGTCCACTTCCCAGGGTCAGTGTGGTAAAGAGAGTGGTGAGGCCATAGCAAGCCTCAGACAGTCTCTAGGACGAAACTCTGATCTGTGACTACAGTCCTAGGGACACCTAGGCCAGAGAGGGTGGGATTCAGGTTTCTGAGGGAGGCAGAGTAAGCAATGCATCTCAGCATTGCCTCAGTTTCTCCATAACTCATGAACAAGTTGGAGGAGATTGCTTGCCAGCTTGCTGCAGAGTGAGGTTACACTTCACCTTCTTTTTATTTTGTTTATTTTATTTTATTTATTCACTTTACATCCTTGTCATAGCCCTATCCCTCCTCTCCTTCCAGTCCTACCCTCCTTTCCTTTTCCCCACCCGCCTCCCCAATTCCTCAGAAAAGGTGAGTCTCCCCTTCCCATTTCCCTGCTCCCCCCCCCCCCCCCGGCTCATCTAGTCACATCAGGATTGAGCTTGTCCTTTTCCCCTGAGGCCTGGCAAGGCAGTCCTGCTAGGAGAAGAGATCAAAAAGCTGTCACCAGAGTCCATATCAGAAACAGCCTCTGTTCCTCTTACTAGAGGAACCGCATAAAGCCTGAGCTGCCCATTGGCTACATCTGTTTAGAGGGCCTAAGTCAATTCCATGGTCCTTGGTTGGTGCTCCAGTCTCAGCAAGGCCCTCTGGGCCCTGGTCAGTTGCCTCTGTTGATTTTCTTGTGGAGCTCTAGCCACCTCCATGTCCTTTTCTTCTTCCTCCAACTTTACCACAAGATTCCCCATGCATCGCCCAATGTTTAGCTGTGAGTCTCAGGAACTGTTTTGAGGCGTGGCTGGGTGGAGCCTCTCAGAGGATAACTCTGCTAGGCTTCTTTCTGAAAGCATAGCAGAGTATCATTAATAGTGTCAGGGGATGGCTCTCTTCTATGGGGTGGGTCTTGGGTTGAGGTAGGCATTGGCTGGACATTCCCTCAATTTCCTCTCTATCTGCTCTGTCTTTATCCCTGCACATCTTGTAGGCAGGGTAAGTTTTGGGTTGAAGATTTTGTGGGTGGGTTGGTATTCTCCTCCCTCTACTAGGGGTCTTGTTTAGTTAGAGAGTGTCCTCTTCAGTCACTATAGCCCCTGCTACAAGGAGTCTCTGCTAGAGTCCCCCTTTTTTCACCTTCTTACATGGAAGAAGCAGCCTGAGGGCTGTACTGGCTTTTAGAGACCACATGCCCTAGGATGTCTTTGGAAAGTGAGACTTGGCAGGATTGATGGGGGCCAACAGGGGTAGCTTGGAGTCTGGCAGATCTGCATGCAGGCAGGCCCATGCTGCTGCAGGGCCTTTTAAATTTTGTTTCCACTGTGACACCCTGGTAGCAAGTGACAGCTGTAATTGGATCTGACGACACAGTTGTCAGCTGTCAGGGAAGAGAGCACGGGAGATGACTATGTGGCTTATGACATCCATGTGGCATGTGACAGCCATCAGGAGGATGCAGGAGGCAAGTACCATTGGTGGGGTTGAGGAATGGGTGCCTGCCTGTACAGGCTTTGGGGAGGCAGGAGGGGACATTCAAGACTGTCATCAGCAGCCTTGGTCCCATCCTTCTCCTAGGCCTGTTGCTGATTTGCCATTAGGAAACCACAGGAGAGTGTAATGAGAGATGGTAGAAAATAGAATAGGGGGAGGAAGAACCCCTTCCTGTCACGGTGTACCCTAGGACTCAGCATCCTCCCTAAACATGACGGTCCTCAGGGGCACATTCAGAAAATGAGGACAGAAAAAATCCATCTTACCATTCCTACTTTGATATGTGTGTCCCACCACGAAGATACCATGCCACTCCTAGCCAGATCTTCATGACAAAGCAGTCTATCCATCTATTGAAGTAGGGGCACTGGCAAAAGCTAAACCATGTCCCCAAATTCAGATGCAGAAAGCCCAGCTCCAGTACCTGGAAGCTGATTTGTGGAGACAGGCCCTTCTCCAAGATCATTCAGAGGTAAATAGGCCCTTAATCCCATGGGATATCAGGACCCAGAAGCACAGAGGATTGACCTTTTGAGGAGTCAAGGCAAAGATAGTGGGCACAGCCAAGGGCAGAAGCCGCAGAAGGAACTTCCCTTGCCAACCTTCATATTGGACTTCAGCCTCCAGATTCCTGAGGTTCAGCTGTCTTCTGTATAACCCACTCATTATGGTAAATTGTCACGGTGGCTGTAGTAGGCGCCCTATTCAAAATCCCAGGTCAGGCCAGTACTTCCTCCGTGAGTAAACACTCATTCAATTCCCTTCCTTGTGGAAGGTTTTAAGCACTCAGGGATCCCTGATGGATGTAAGATGCTGTCATAAAGTTGAAGAGAAGACATATAGGTAGGGGACAGCACCTAAAAGGACATTTTCCTTTCATCTGATCCCATAGTCCAGACACACATGTACACACACACACACACACACACATCTTGTTGAGGTGACCGAGCTGAGCGAGGCCTACCCTCCCTAGAAGCTCACTGCCCAGCAGCGATAAAGATGTGAACAGGGCCTGGCAAAATGCTATTATGCAGCTATTAAAATGGATGAGGCCCAGCGTGGTGCGCTGACCCGAATGATGGCCTCTGCAGATTATTACGTGAGCCAAGACTCTCTGGGGACAGAGGCCATGGGATTCCATTCTGGTTAAAAAAAAAATAAAAATAAAGAAGGCTGTACATTTACACATCTAAATATACATACATATATCACACACACACACACACACACACACACACACACACACACACACACACACACACTTGCACTGCCCTGTGTTTGTATGAGATTAAAGAAAAACAAGCCAATGCGATAGGTACTGTTTCATCTCTGCAGTGACCTTGGTGGAGCAATTTAGAGAGAATAGGGGCTTGCTTCTTTTCTATACACAATCTGATATTCTTGGGAATGCTGAGTGAGGTGGCATTTGTCATAGAATAAGTGCACAAAGAGAAGCTGAAAGGACTGCAAGGAGTGAGCAGAGGCAGCCACGCTAGGGCAGCTCAGGCCTGGCATGAGGAAGCAGCCCAGGGGATGGGCTCTGGGGCTTCAGGGGACACTTTCTGGCTGGTGCGTGAGGTGATGAGAGACCCTCATCTTGCACCTCTCAGGTTGTGTGGAGAGGCCCAAGGTAACAGTGCTCAGAGCTTAACTGGTAAGGCTGTTTGGAAGGATTTCCACAGGGCCCCATAGATATGGGAAGCCTAGCACAGGACACACAGGACACACAGGACAATGGGGCTCCAGGAAGCAGCCTGTACTCCCAGGCCTCCAGTGTGTGATGGCCAGGGTGTCAGAAGGACCCGGACTCCAAATACAGGGACCTCTGACTTTGCCCAGTAGCCAGGGCCGCTATTACTGGAAGGTCCTTCCCCGATAGTGGACCCCTGCCCACTCTGACTTTACTGCCCGGTTCTCTATTCAGCCTTGAGGGTACTAGAGGAATGACGCCTGCTAGTAGCTGCCCTGGTGTCCAGCTGCCTGTATTCCTCAAAGCACCTTCTCTTTTCCAACACCCATTCTTATGCTTGGCTAATGTCTTCCTCCTCCTCTTCTTCCTGCCCCATCTCCTCCTGACCCCAGGCTCCTCTGATTCTTAAGAGACACTTGCTTCCTACTAGAGCCTTCCTGGATGCCCATGCTAGCTACCTTTTCTGAATCAGGTGACCATAGCACATCCCATAGAGCTGTGGCCTGCCTTTGTCAGGCCTTGTGGCCAGTTGAGAAGGGAAGTGCTGGCCTGCCTTTCCTCTACTTCAGAAAGCACACTAAAGGCCACTGCATGTTCTGAAGCCAGTGAGCAGTAGCCCCTTCCGGGTCACAGCCAAGGTTACTAAAGCCCAAGTCACCCAGAGGCCTTCATGAATACCTGCCGAGCCTGGTGGCCAGGTTGGTCGTGGACAAGGGCTGGCAGGTGCCACTGTTCAGATCTGGCCTATCTCTAGGAACAGTAAGACCTGGACATAAGCAAAATCCTCTGTCTTGTTTTGGCTCTCGGTTTCCCTGTGTACAAGAACAAATTGGTTGGATGGCTGCTGTGTGTGGTTCATTGTAAGTCCCTTATAGCCCACGTGTCCAGCCATGCACAGAGATCAAGGTTAGGTGGCTCTTTGTTGTCAAAGCTGCCTTGTATGATAGTGTGGACCAATAGTCCTGACCTGCACCGAAGAGATGTCACAGCTGTGTCTCTCTTTAACAATGCCACTAGACATTGCTACCTGGCCCTGGAGGCAGAATTGTCCCCTAAATTCGCTTGTGATCTTGATTTAGTATGCAAACCCAGACTTAGGGGGTCGCTGAACTCCTAGATGTACGTATAGAACACTGCACATGTGAACTTGTGGAAAAGAGATCTCAGGGGTTAGGAACCCTGAAGGGGTCTGTGCACCCCAAATTGAGAATTGCCCGTGACTTGTGTGCCTGCTCCAGCATACATGCATATAAAAGCCGGGCGGCATGCTTGTTCCTGGAAAGCTGTGCTTTCTCTCAGTCTCTGTCACATTTCTTGACCCTTGTCATCCCTTGCCTTCCCCTCCCTCCACCATCCTTCAGTCTCTTTAGAAAAATCTCTTCCACAAATTGCTCCTTTATCTGAAGTATTCCTACCGGGTTTCTAAAGCCAGTTGATGGAGGAGAGCTATTACATATGCGATCGCCTGCATTTATTTACATATCAGCAGCAAAAGGGGGGCCGATTTTTCATCTGGGTGACACAGCTGTGCTTGTAAAAAGGGCGTCTATTAAAAAGGCCGTCGCTGGGTACAAGCTGCAGAGTCTAATTGGCTTCTTGGGGACATTTTTTTTATTATTATTATTTGCTGGGGGAACTGTTCATTTGAGCAAACGATATTAAACGACTATTGTCTCAGTCTTTAAGGAATTACCAGCTGAAAAGCAGCGCAGCGATGTCAGCCGTCGCGTAACAAAGGCTGGCCGCGTGCGGGCCTGTCTGTGCTGATCGATAATAAGCTGGTTTCAATGGTGACGCCTCGAACTCTACTTCTGCAGAACCTACAATTAGCTGGCACGGGGGGGGGGGTTTCTCTTCCCCTTTATGACTGCATAAGAAACAGTGGGATCCAGCAGAAAAGGGGGCTCCCAGGACTGCTTGTCAGATTGTGTAAAGGTGGCCTTTACACACATGGTGGCCTCACGGTAACATTGCAGCCATGACAGACCTGACCCTTCAAGGGAGTCTCTCTCGAGCCTTCCCGGCGCTGACAGATGATAGAGCAGAACTGAGAGCGAGGCCCATACAGCCAAGCACTTGAAATTCTGTCGCATACCAAAATTACTCCTGCTTCGGGTTTTTTGTGCATGCAAAGGGGAGATGACAGTAATTCCCACCTCGTAGGCTGCTGTGAGTGTTGCAGGAACGAATGAGCGTGACAGCTCAGGACGGGCTGTGGGACCACGTGTTTGCTATTGTTACTCGGGGCTTGCTCCTAGGGGTTTGCAGAGATGTGCGTTACCACAGTCAAAATGAGGCTAGGCCAGGGTTCTCAATGACAAGATTCTACCCGCAGGGCACTAGCCGGATTTAGGGGCACTTGGCTAAACTTCAAATCAGGTGGGAACAAAGGCTTCAGTGCGTGGGGGTCAGGACTGTGGCTGGACGCGAGCAGCACACGTGTCAGTACGCTGCTCTACCCACTGTGAAGTAGTCAACAGTGCCCAGGTTGAGCAACCTGGATGGGAGACCGCAGATGGGAGTGGATGGAAGGAGAGTGTTCAGAGGCAGGAGTGAAAGAGAAGGGGACCTTAGAAGCCAGGCCCCTTCTCTGTAGTCTCTCGGGGTCACATGTGTGAAGACCCATAGCTACAGAAGCTTTCCTATCCCTCCTTCAACTCCCCCCCCCCCCCGCAGATCCTGATGAGGTCTGAGAACCTAGCACTCCAGGCTTTGGAGAGATAATATGGCTCAGGGTCCATTCTGAGCATCCCCCATGTTGACTCTTGTCCATTTCCTTCTGCCACTGTGGGGGCTCCAGCTGAGCCCCTAGTGTGGACTTTGAGCCTGTGGCCTCTGTGGGGGTGAGGAACAAGAACAGAAACCACTTGAATGGAGCAGGCTAGGCCAAGACAGGAGCTCAGGAGAAGTTTAGGGGGGGTCACTGGGCTGCACCAAACCTCCACAACCACCGCTTCATAATGAGGCGAATCACCGTTCTTTCTCTAGGCAGCTGCACCTTCTGTAAGTCTGCGGCTCCTGCCAGCCCGGTGCCTCCAACACAGATGATTAGTCTTCGAGTTACCACCTCATCTTATCCTACCTGCTTTGCAAACCAGTACAGCTCACCCCGGGGCTGAGAGGCCAATGGAAGGGCTACTGAACCAGGTAGATCCACCACGCTCCCCGCTTCTGTCTTGTCACCATCACCACGGGAGAAGTCAGCCACAGTGACCAAGGTGTGCAGTCCCATGGTACCATCCTGGGTGGTGCCCACACCAGGGCTGTGAGGTGAGGTGAGCTTCCTGTGGAGGTGAAGACAGCCAGGCCAAGGGGTCAGAGCGCCTGTGGGCAGATCCGGGGGCTGGGCCTCCACGGAGCCCATGTTCTCAGGGCTGTTTCCTATGAGCAAGGAGCCCATGACTCTTCCCTGCCCACTCTGGCCTCCCTGGTACCATCTCTAGGGCTGTCAGTGGGGCTCTAATTAGGATCAGTGATGACACACAGAGAGAGTTGCTATGACTTCCCCACCACCGACTCCTTTGTGCAGCTCACGAAAAGCCCTGAGGTGGTTCTCATCACGCTCCTGGAGACGCCTCTGGGGAGAAAACCTGACACGTAGGATGCACAGATGAGAGGCAGGTTTGGGGCCTTGAGGACTCATAAACACCCTGGAAGAAGGTGGGAGTGAAATGGAAGCCAGCCATCAGCCCGTAGCTTACCTGTCACCACCTGCATCCTTCTCCCACCTCAACAGCTCAGGGCAGAGCCCCTGCCTTGAGAAACTTCCAGAGTCATCCACAGGTACACTGAAGTTGGCTGAGAAAATTCTGAAGCTCCAGGGAGAATGACCCTGGAGTGAGCTTCCCAGGATAAAGACGTAAGATTTCATCAGACCAATATGCCATCGCGTGGATTTTAACTGCAGGGCTTAAAATAACCACTGCTCTGATGACTATGAATCTGTATGGACAAGAAAAGATGTGCCTGAGCCTCATATGGAATCTGGAATGGGGCCAAGGTCGTGGCCCCTGGTGACAAGCTTTCCATAGCCACAGTTCTTGACTTGTGGGACTCGATCCCTTTGGGGGTTGAATGACCCTTTCATGGGAGTTGCCTAAGACCACTGGAAAACATAAATATTTATATTATGATTCATAACAGTAACAAAATTACAGTTATGAGTAAGTTTATGGTTGGGGGTCATTACAACATGGAAAGCTGTATTGAAGGGTCACCGCATTAGGAAAGGTGAGAACCACTGTACTAGATAGTCGCTGAGCCTCCTGAGAGAACACTGCTATTGTAGCCCTCTGTTGGGCAAAGCATGTCCAGCCAAGAACCCAATACTGTGACTCAGTGGTAGTGCTCTTACTTGGTATGTGTGAGGGCCTGAACTTGAGCCCCAGCACCACATAAAAACCTGACATTGATGCCCCAGGAGTTGTATGTAGATCTATCTTTTTCAACCCAGTGTGGTGAAGCCCCTGTCTCACTGGGCCACCAGAGATGACATGGGACAGATCTATGGCATGTTGGCCATCAATGTCCTGAAGACAGAAATAGCTTAGGGTCCAGATGAATCTCCATTGCTGGGGTCTATTTGGAACTTCTCCTGGTTGATCTGGTGGAAGGTACCCAGAACTTTCGGTGGGGGCAGAAAGACCATATGCTTACCCCAGCAGGGACATTAGGTGTAGCCAGGGTGATGTCTGCCCCAAGCACCCTCCAGAACACCAACTTCTTTCAAGCTATGGTCCTACACAACACTGGCAAGGACCTCAGCAATGCCCATGGCAACTCTTGCTGGTTCACAGTGGCTTCGAGAGGTTTGTCTACTTGTTCCATATGGTGGATGAGGTCCCTTTCTGGCCCTCCCCTGGTGTGCAGTGCCCACAGGCAGGCTGTGAACAGTGTATGGATGGGGTAGTAGAGGTCGGTGTCTCTCAGTCCTGGATGTGTTCCAATCACTGGGTAGGGCAGGTCTCTGTGGAGTCCTGTGTAATAAGCATGGTCAAGGGCTTAGAACACATGGTAGAGTTTTGGCTAACATGGCTCCAGTACTCCTCCATATGCACTCCGTGCCCCCTTTGCCTTGTGATGATTAAGCTAGTCCCCTTCCACCACTGAGAGGCAGGGGTTATTTCTATGTTGGTTATAGGCTGGCCCTGACACACAGAATTCAGTAGAAGAACGCACGCAGGTCCTGAGGGTTTTTGCAGCTTTGCTCTGGCCTCTGCAGACTCATCCTCAGGGAGGAGGCCCCACAAGGCTGAGAAGGCTCAGCCCACAGCCAGTACCAAGTGCTCCTACAGGAGAAAGGCCCAGTTACACCATGGAAGATGGCAAGAAGGATCTGTCCCTGGCTCCTGGGGGCATTGGTTAGGTCATGGTGGGTAGCAGCGCATCTCTGAGGCACTGTCTCCATCTTGCCTGTCTTTGGCTAGCTTCAAGCTCAGACACTCCTGTTTATAGAGGTCATTCTGAGCTCAGCCCAAAGAACCCAAGGAGGCCATAACTGTTCAGCCTGGAGAAATGAGAGAGAGAAGAGAGAGAGAGAGAGAGAGAGAGAGAGAGAGAGAGAGAGAGAGAGAGAGAGAGAGAGAGAGAGAGAGATCAACATTCCTGTGGTCAGGGAGAGGGTACAGCCTAGGAGTGTGCTTTGAGTCCATATAGCTGACACTGCTGCTGTTCTCAGACTAAAAGGGCCTTGAGACTCCACTGGTCCTGCCTGTTGCTTAGGAGCCAAATTCTATTCATGCCTAGGGGTAGAGACCCAGCTAGATGTCCTCTGGACTCTTCTGAGATGGGCCTCTCTTCTGAGTAGTTGTCTGGGGGGCCTGGGCAGGTGGGCAGGCCAGGGGAGAGTCAAATTCCCACACTCTCCTCTCTTCCTGATTGGAGATGAAACTCCTGCCAATGGGATATTGGGTCAAGCAAGGGAAGTGAACAGTAAGAGAGAGAGAAGTGCAGCCAGAGCAATGGCTGAGACAGTTATCTAGGCAGCTAGGCCATTCCTTTTTAACTCTGTGCTTGGAAACAAACAGTATTTAAAGGCCTTTCCTTTGCAGGACATTGTGCCACAGGGCCGCTGCAAGGTCCGTGGGCTCTGTCTTGACATCTCACATAATGAGGAGAGACCAGATTTATAGAGGTGTCCCACACTAGGTGGCCTTCCACATGCTGTGCTGGACCCCCCTTGGCCCCTACGCATAGCCACACTATGAGATGAGGACAGGTGGGAACCCCCAAGCTTTAACCTTCTGTCACTTGGAGGCTGGCCAAAAGCCCTACAATGTGCTAAGTGCCATTTGCAGGCCTCGCTCTACTTTAGGCAGTGGCAGGAGGCAGTCTGCAGCTCTGGCTACCTTCCAGGCTTCCCGGGATATGCCGGGAGGGCCCAGGGGAACCATTTCCTCCTGCAGAGCCCCTTGCTTTCGGTGGAGTGCGCACTGAGCCCCATTCTGCCTTCCCGCAGGGTCCCCCAGAGCATCAAACAAGGTTAGGCAGGTGGAAGGCAGTGCGACTGCAGAGCCCTGCACACACAGCACAGCATAAATCATCATTTAGAGCAGAAAGCCGCAGCCCGTCTGGGGTTAGGAGGGAAGGCAGTGCAAGGGAGACGCGCAAAGCATGAGGCAGGAAACAAGACTGCGTCAGCTCGGGCATGGGCTCACATTTATGCAAAAAACACGCAGAGGTGGCTATTTGTACAGAGAGATTAAATAACAGGTTTTAAATATATTAATTAAGCATCTTAAAGGTTCTATAGAAACAAGACGTTTGGGCGAGTCTTGAGTCTAAGGTGTATGTGCTAAAATAAGGGGAGGGGGAAATCCTTAACAATATTCTGACATTTGATTCTGTACCTTGGGGCAATAGGTGCTGGTATCAATAACATCTGAAAGGAAGAATACAGCTCATTACAATGCTGTGTTTGTTATTTTATTCCTATTTCGCTGCATTACATTTAATAAAGCGTCATGCTTTACAGCTCTAGATTGTCCACTTATCTGACTTACACAATATCTACATCTTGACATATGTCACCGAGGAGTGCCCAGATGGCAGAAGGAAGGCCCCACCACGGCCTCAGCCTCTCCCTATGCTAGCCCTGGCTCCTTCCCAGGAGCAGGCTCTTCCCCTCCAGGCATCTGCCCTGAGGTGCAGCTGCTGCAGGGAGCTCCTGGGGGTTCCCTCTTACTCTCTCTGCCTATTAAGGATCCTTGAATTAGCTCACGAGTGACCAATGGCCACCTCTGCCATCTCCCTGTCTGATGCACAGACCGGCAAAGAGCCTGTGTGCGTTCACACTCAGCCTTCCATTCTGACCTTTAAAAATATGTAAATGTTCCTATCACTGCAATGGCAGATGGAAGTGGTGATTCCCAGAAGGGAGCCGGGAGCGCCAGTCCTCCCTGTTCCCGGGGCTGTTCCTATAGCCTCGCATGGGAAGGGGTGCCATGGCAGCTAATCAGCTCACAGGCGTGGCTCGCTAATCTTAAATATGGCACAGAGGCAAAGAGCTTTAATTGTTCCCTGGGGAAAGCGGGTTCCCCTCCCTACCTCCACCCTGTACAGGGCAGAAGAAAAACACAATAAACCTTAAGCGAAACATCATCAATCTATCAGCCTGCCGGTGAAGCCTCTGAAGGAGCTTGGTGCCGGGAAATTATTAACTGTGGAATGACGAGTTCAAATTAATTGGTTCAGCTTTGACCTCTGGTCCCTGGGAAAGGTTGGGAGTGCTGACGACACAGGGTAGAAAAATCCATCCAGGCAAGACACAGTAATTGATAGCTAGTAGAGGGCCAGCCGGGTGGTCTGGGAGTAGCACTTTCCTGCCTGGTTCCTATCCTCCAAGAAGTCTATGCTGCTGCCAATATGGAGTGGGGTGGGGAAGCCAGCCTAGAAGGAGGGAGCCAGGGAGGGCAGGTCTGAGCCACCAGGAGGCAGATGGGTGGTGCCATGGAGAGCAGGTGGGAGACATGGCAGGCAGATGGGAGTCATAGGATCTAGATGGAATCCACTGTTGGTGTGACCTACAGATATTGGTCACAAGTGCCTGGAAGCTGCTAAGGAAAGCACTGTGCCTGACTATAGGCTCCTCCTCCCCCAGACACAGCTACCATTGGCGCCTGTGGTCCCCCATACACAGCTATTGGCCTGCCCACCATGGGCCCCAGACCTACTCTTGCTATGCCCAGCCTGGATCTTGTCCCATTCTTTCCTGCTCCTCTCTGGTGTCTCTCAGTTCTCTGCCTTGCCTCTGCACCTCCATGTCATCACAGTCCTCCTCTGGTCTTCACCCTCCATCTCTGGGTACTTATGAGCATGCGCACAGCCTCAGTCACCATCCATTTGTTTATAGGTCCCAGGCTGTATCACATTTTGATCCAGTCCTTCCTTCCCTAGGTTAATTTGAAGTTGTCTTCTTTCATCCATCTTCCACGGAGACCTTTCTGGATACACAAGCTGGATGGACTCCCCCTTGGATAGCCGCACACCTGGCTCTGACATTGTCTGGCATTTCCTGCCGTGGATGAGAAGTCAGAGACCTGTGTTATTTTTGTGCCTCTGTAGTATAATTCTTCTCCCTGACAGTGCTGGAAGATGACATATTCCTTCTTGGAATCTCAGAAATAGAGCAGTAACTGGCAGGCCTCTGGCACTCCTCTGATGGCACTGGGGAAGGACAGGTCCTTTGACCTTCCCGCTCTGTTCTCTTTCTGTCCGGTAATGTTATTTCAGCCACGTTCTTCGTAATTTTTCGAGGCTTCCAGGCATCCTCAGAAGCATCTCCACACACAGAGCTCCCATTGCTGTTCTCCGTCCACGCTTAAAAAAAAAAAAAAGATGCTTTCCACTTAAGATTCGGGATGTTATAATTTTCCCTTAAGGTGGGAGGATGCAGCTTAAGGTTGCTGCTGACTTGGGTTTCCAGCAAATCCCACTTCCCCGGGTGCCTCTGTGTGCATTTAACCCACAACAGCATTCTGCCTTTGCAGGCAGCCTCTGCTTCTCTCCTCACGGCTATCTTTTTTCTCTTGGCTCACCTTCCTAGTGTTCGGGCACCTGCTTTTAGAGAACGGGTGGTGATATGCATGAGCTAGGGACTCTGGCTTTCTAGAAAGTTCTGGTTTGCATGCATTTCTTTCCCAGTGTTTAAGGAGGTGCTGTTCCTGGAGCAGTATAACAACAGTTTGAAATGCACCAGATGCCCAGAGCAGGTATGACACACCTACCCTAGTGTCCACCACATTTCTAGGGGACTAGAAGACAGGAACATTTCTTTAGCCTCAGGCTTAGAAAACTCTCTCCTGTGACCCTGGCATAGGACATCATTTTTTTCCCCTGTGTCCTTTATTCTCTCTCCATATAACTTAGGATGCTGTTGAATCTTGCTTGGTTTTGAGCTTCATAGGAGCAGAAGCAGCTGTGTGTGTGTCTTTTGAGGGAATTTCTTTTTACCCCTCAACATTATGTTGAAGAGGTCAGGACGAATGCAGCTACAGCCAAGTTACTCTAAATCCAACTTGAATTCATCATCAAGGATCTAATTAATGGATTTGGGGTGTCACTGGTACTTTGGCATATGTGTGCAACATCACAGGACCATTCACAGCTGTCCTTGTCAAATGAGGACACGAGGCCAGTCCACTGCCCCTTGCAGACTCTGATAGTCTTCCCATTACATCTCATAGCTACAGTTTTATCCCCTGGTCATCCCCACTCATTGGACGGCCCTGTCCACTGGCCTTGGCCTTCTCTGATTGTCTGCACATATGTCTCATCATGACTAACATTCTCGTTTTATTAAAGCACCTTTCTGGAAATTTTATCTCTACCTTATGTGTATGGATATTTTGCCCACATGAATGTCTCTGCACCATGTGTATGAAGTGCCCTCAGAGGCCAGAAGAGGGCATCAGACCTCGAGACTGGCATTAAAGATGCTTGTGAGCACTCTGCTGGCAATTAAACTCTGGTCACCTGGAAGAGAAGCCCTTGCTCTTAACCTCTGAGCCATCTCTACAGCCCCAACATTTTCATTTTAATGAACGTTTTTCAAAGGCCAGCTTTGCCCTTTTATCTGTTGGTCTCCCATTTCATTAATTTATTTTCTCTTTATTATTAATTTTGCAACTTTATTATTCTGTGCTGGGTTTAAGTTGGAGGGTTTTCCCTCCTAACTTTCAATGATGAATGTTTTCACCATGAACTATGGTCTATCTTTTATCCTCGTGGTGGAGTCAAGGCCATCCATTTTCTTTACTCTATTGCTTTGGCTTCAGCAGGCTGAGAGCACATTCATTTTTAGCCCATCCTCACTATTTCCCTATTATCACTATGGCTTTATATTTGACTCCTGGTTTGTCCTCTAGAAAGCCTTGAACCTACTCTTTGGGGTCTTGGAACTCTGTCAGTCCCTTAAATTCAGTTATTGCCTTGATGCTTTTCAGAGCACACAGTGGGTGTGAATTCAGGCTCCAGGCCCACATCAGGACTGGCTCCTGCTTGGATTTTCTCTCCTGGTACCTTGGTCTGAGTCAGCTAGGGCAGGGTGTGGGTGGGCAACTGGTTCGTAGGACATGGAGCCCATGACCCTGTACAGGAATGGCTCATTGGTGGAAGGGCCTAGACTATCCCACCCACTGGGTAAATCTGAACACCTTTTCCTTCCAGAGACCTTGAGGTCTGAGTTCAAGGTCATCTGTTGTTAAGTCTTCAAGTGTTGTTGCCTGTCCTTGGTGCTGAAGTTCCTTCCAGCTGTCTGGATAATGGATGCTATTGAAAGACTTCTGCGTGTGAGAGCTGGCACCCATCTATGGGAGACCTCAACTAACAACAGGGCCATGTTTTTTTTGGAGATAGGGGTCACTGATTTTCTGAACACCATGTCACATAGTCACTTTACGTCCTGTTGACTCAGCCTCTTTGTAGAGGGATCTGTCTCTTTGCTGCTGCATCTAAAAGTTGAGATGGCTCAGTAGATCAGAGTTGTTGCTGCCCTTCCAGAGGACCCAGATTCAGCTCCCAGTGCCCACTTCAGGTGCCTCATACCTGGCCATAACAAAGTCTCAAGGTGCGTACACCATCTCTGACCTCTATGGGCACCCATACTCACCTCCACAAGTATACATATAATTTAAAATAAAATATTTTTGACATGTCTGCTCTCTTCGATATTTTCCATATCTGTATTCAACAAGTCCAGATCGTTCTCACATAAGAAACAAACCCAGAACTTTGACTTCAGCTTGCTCCCCTTGTGAACTGTAGCCCCGTTCCTATCTAGCCAAGGCCCTTGTCCTTTCTCCCTGACAGCTACCCAGAACGCTTCACAGTAAAGGTTCATTTTGCACAGGACCAAGGAAGCTTGGGGAGTGGTGGGATACTAGGTAACTTCTTGCCAGCTCCTATAAACCCCTTGCAGCCTCATTCTCCCTTCTGGACAGCACTTTTCCCCCTTTAAGTACCTCCAACAGATACTATGTGCTCCTTTCCCTATTACCTCTGACCCTCCCAATTCCTCTGTTGAGCTTCACATGGGTTACAGCCCTCATGAACTGCCATTCTTCAAACCTTGTAGTGTGCCCACTGCTCTGGGATAGTGCCTTTGATTCCCCCACTTGACCTAGCCCTTTGTCTGTGCCTCATCCCTAAGCAGTCAAGGTTCCCTGAAAACATATCCCTGACAGAGTGTCCCACGTGATCACTACAGGCTTGTCCTGACCTGTCCAGCTAGGGCCTGCTCTTATCTTATGAAGAACGGCATGCCATTCTTACTGAACCCTCACTTCACTCTCTACCCTCCATGGTGGGCATCATTACTCTTGTGAAACCCTCTGACCAGCCACAGCTCCCTGTTCATACCTAATGTAAAGCCCTTAGGTGCGAACTTCATCTCCGTGGACAGCTGTCGCTACGGCATTTCAGAATCATTTTCTCTGGGCCTCCGGACATCAGGCCATAGCTACCTCATGGGGGGGTTTCCAGTCCTGCAGAATGAAGATGGCTTCCGCCTTATTTCCCTCACTCCTAACCCTACCCTGAACTGCACCTTCCAGGAGCTTCCTGGTTCTTTCAAGGGGCAGCTTCCAGTCCCTGAACTTTCTGCCTTACTTACCCCTGTTTTGTTTTTTTGTTTTTACAATTTCCTCCCTCTTTAGAGAATCCTTGGCCATGACACCACCTTGAACAAACCCAAAGATGGCCTCGAGATCTGCATATGTGCTCTCCCATATCCTGGAAAGTGGAATCTAGGTCCTTTCCTTTGCCAGGGCAGAATGGGGCTTGTGCCCTGTGGCAGGGTGTTTAGTAGCTACCACGTGGGAGGCTGGATGGCCCAGTAAAGCTGAAAGGCAGGAGGTAGCTTCCATTTAACCTTTCCCTCCAGTGGCCAGGCTATCTGCCTCATACTTTAGGTTTCACATCTTCTTCATCACTCCCAGTTTTTATCACTCCCAGTTATGCCTAAAACTCAACACAAAGGCCATTATACACAGTGACTCAATCATTTAGCAGCACCAGGACCCTCTAATCCGCCACCAAAGGGCAAGTAGCCATTGCCTATGGTCTTATACATGAGCTATTCTTTCTTTTTTAAAAGATATTTATATAGTGTTCTGCCTGCGTGTAAGCCTGCATGCCAGAAAAGGGCACCAGATCTCATTATAGATGGTTGTGAGCCACCGTGGGGTTGCTGGGAATTGAACTCAGGACCTTTGGAAGAGCAGCCAGTGTTCTTAATCTCTGAGCCATCTCTCCAGTCTATCATGAGCTATTCTTATGCCCTGGACAGAAGGGTGATGAGTGGGGCAGACAGAGGTGGATCACACCTGACAGGCCCTTCCCAGCTTAGGATTGTCCCTTTGTGTCTGCTGAGGCAAATGGTTTTTTATTTGCTTGTCTCTGAGCTCCTTATTCCCAATGCAGTGACCTTCTATCCAGGGGACACTGCTGCAACCATCTCCTGAGAAAACTCAATTAATGGGTCTCAGAAATAGAAGGAAAGGGCCAAAAAATAGAAGGAGCATGAATGGCACGGTTGCTGCAGATCAAAGTGCCTGTGGCCAAGACTCAGCAATTCCTGGGGCGTAGGCCCCTAAAGACCAAGAGAAGCACCAGCATTAACACGGGGACAATCTATTCTTGTCATCCCCATCAGCCATGTTTCAGAGTCCCAGGGACCCAGGAGAAAGGGAAGGAGAGAAAACCCTTGGAACAACTAACAGCCAATCCCATCCCCCTGCATCTGCCTTCAGGGACTCTGGGATGGGGCTAACACATATGTAATATGTGGGCATTTTGTATGTCTAGAAAACATGATGCCCCTGGGAGCCACTACCCACCTTTATTATTCTTAGGGATGTGACTGTGTGCAGGTGAGCTGTGTCTGAGGATCCTGAGCAAGTTTGTGTGATGCTCTCCTAGGAACTGGGATGGATGAACCTGAAGGGAGTGAGATGGAAGGGTCCAGTTCTCTGAAATATTTCCTGGTGCTTAATCGAACCTGTGGAAACTACCAAACCTTGTCTCTGGGGATTCTGGCCAGTGAAGTAACTATCTACGTCTAGTGAGGAAGATGGGTTTTAAGGTCAAAAGTGGCATAAGATGTCTGCAGTGTGCGAATCCATTCTTTGTAATATTGCTGTCCCAGTATACCCACAACCCTTTAAGAAACTGTGATCTAATAGGAAAGAAGATACCCGAGATGTCCTTGCTCCAATACTAGTGTTTTGAGGTTCTTGGGTAACAACAGATGCTGACCTAGCTGGAGAACCCCCATATCTGGGGGCCAGGGGAATTGAGATGTTTTTGAAAGTACATGTTGGATATGACCCAAGTGGGGAGCCATGGAGAGGACTGGGGCATCAAGGATCCTGGGGTCCAGAACATTCTTCAGGGGGTACTGACATCTGTTTTAGTCTCATGGATATCATATTGGCTGGCAGTCAACTGTACTTCCCAGCGAGAGCACTGACCTGATCAGCTGACATGTTGCAGGCACGTGGAAAGCTCTATTTCCTTCTCCGCATCCCTGCCTCTGACCTCAGCACAGCCTCAATACTTGACACCCCTCCCCCATGTCCCACTGAACAGGGCCCTGCAAGAAGACTGTTCAGCTGGGCATGGTGGTGCACGCCTGTAATCCCAGCACTTGGGAGGCAGAGGCAAGGTGGAACGCCGTGAGTTCGAGGCCAGCCTGGTCTACAAGTAAGTCCAGGACAGTCAAGGCTACACAGAAAAGAAGAAGAAGACTGTCCACGAAGAGATCCTGAGGACAAAGATAACCCAGGCAGAGCTGCTGGCTTGCAGTGAGTTCTCAGAAGGGTAGATGACCTTGAGGAGTTGGGATGGCTATCAGGTCCTGCCTCAAGGATGCTCCTGGCTCAAGCCCTTGCCCACAGACAGGACCTTTGCCATCATGGGGTTGCAGAAGAGACACTAAGACTCTGCCTGTTAAGGGCTGACCTCTTTTATAGTCTCTGTCCCTAGAGCTTTGTCCCTCATGCCTGTCAGTCTTGAGCTTCTGATCCTCTTGGCTCTCATGGCCCTGTGCTGATGTCACTCCCCTGGTCAGTAAGCACCAAGCTGTGGTGCCTGGCCACAGATCTCCAGCAGCCTTCTTCCTCGTTACTGGCGGCTGCCTCATTCTACTGTCCCCACTGTTCTTCCATGCAGGCACCCCACACTTGTGAATCAGTTCTGAGCCTTCTTGCACTGACTGGCACCCACACTGACCCGTCGCTTGCTCTGCAGGAACCTTTTCTCTGACCCTTCTGCTTCTTCCTGTCCATGGCCCATCCTCAAATCCCTCCATCTTTCCTGAGAGCATTCCCCGGGGCATACCCTACTGAGATCTAGAGAGAAATTAGAGAGGAGGGCAGAGGAAGGCACAGCTTCAGCCCTCTTCCTTTAACCTGGCTTCCTTTTGTGCATATCTGAGGAGAAATAAGGCCAAGGCACCCTTGGTGCTGGCCACAGGTACCCATCTCCCAGAACAGAGCTGTGGCAGCAGAACCAAGAGGAGACCCAGCCCACTCCTGCCTTCTCTACTTTCTGGATCACCACCCTGTGACTAACTTCCTCCTTTCTGCAGTTTCAATTCTCTGAATAAGCCCAATCCATCACCTTCCCTCCATCTCCGTTACTGCCTGGCCCCTACACCTGACTAAATTTTAAATTGGGAGCCTGGGTGAATGAGTCCGGCCTTCTTAGTCCCTTCCTTAGTGAACAGCTCAGTGTGTCCACACTCAGTGCCTTTTCTTGGTAGCACAGCCCTGTCCCTACCTTCCCAGCACGTCCTCTGCCCCTGCACCACTCCTGCCCTTCGGCCCACCCCTCTATGCTGCTGTCCCTTCACCATCTCTCCTCGGGAAATCTCCCTGATACCTGTAGCACTAATGTATGTATTTATGCTAATGACTCTCCAATTTATGTCCCCTGTGCCTCGCCACAGACCAGGTTCCACCAGGAAACAGATGGCGTGCTCACACAGGACGCCTAGCAAGGACTGTTTACAAGCACGCGGGCTCTTTTAGGGAAGCCAGAAGAATTAGCACTGTAGGGAGCCAAGCACACCGCAAAACTGGAGGTGCAAAGGAAGGAAGGGGTGCAGAATTCTCCAGAGAAATGAAATTGTGGTCAATGCAAGGGATCTGGACCAACATGGCAAGTGGGGCTAGGGTACCAATATCCCAGTTCTCTCTTCTCCCACCTGCAAGGGTCCCAGAAATCAAGCTGACCAGAAAGGGAGGGTGCTAGCCTCTAACAGGAAGCAGGGTCTCGATCTCAGATCAGACTAGGAAGGGATGGAGCATAGACCACCAGGACCATGGTCCTCTCACATCGTCTTTCATTACCTGCGTGGTCTTGACTGCCCTCTGCCTCAGTCTACTTCTGAACTGTGAGGGTGAGAGTATATGGTTTTGGAATAATTACATGGGTGACACATGTGACTCTCCTTGAAAGGTGTCTGGTGCACAGTGATATTTAACAAACGATAGGGTGGGTTGGGCTGTGGTGCGCCTTCAATCCCAGCACTTGAGAGGCAGAGGCAGGTGGATCACCGTGAGTTCGAGGCCAGCCTGGTCTACAATGTGAGTCTAGGGCAGCCAAGGCTACACAGAGAAACCCTGTCTCGAAAAACCAAAAATAAAACAAACAAACAAGCAGGGTGAGGGCTTGATCTCTCTGTCAGTTAACTCTGGCGCATCCTATCTGTGACTTGTCTAAAGCTGACTGCAGCTATTGTACTTCGGCCCCCAGGAACATCAGCGGCTGGCATCTACTGACTTGCCTGGATAGCGTTGCTCCCTCGCCCGGGCTCTGCCTCATCTCAGCCCCAGCGAGTCTATTTGTCTGCACAAATCTGGCTTGTTTGTGGCTCTCCAATTCAATTCACAGCTAAGGCTTTTGTGAGAGAAGGGATCTCCTCTAAGTGTGGGGAACACAACCCACATCATTTTCAGGCTTCACCAGTCTATATGGGGGTCAGTCGACCAGGCCTGAACAAGCCTGTGACCCTGGGAAAAAGTTACTCTCATCACTGGACATCAGCTTTTTATATTTATCCCTGGAACCAGTGCATATCTGTTTGAGCCCAGTCCTGCCAAGCCACCAAGCCTGATGCTAGAGAAGGGCTGCTGTGCTGGGCCAGAAGCTCTGCCATCGATGCCCACTCCACTTAAGACAACACAGACTTTTTATTTTTATGTGTAGGAGTCTTTCACCTGCATGTACAATTATGTGCACCACACCCACGCAGTACCCCATAGAGGCCAGAGAAGGGCATCAGATTCTCTGTGACAGGAGTTACAGACAATGGTGAGTCACCACGTGGATGCTGGGAATCACATCCTGGTCATTTTAGAAGAGCAGCCAGTACTCTCAGCCGCTGAGCCATCTCTCCAGCCTCTAGAACACAGAGTTTTTTAGAGAAAGGGGGGGGGGTGTGTCGTTTGGTGACTAAGTATCTGCCAAAGCAGCCTAAAAGAGGAAGATAATCTATTGGCTCACACTTCAAGGACATTGTCCTGGTTAGGGTTAGGAAGCAGGGTGTGAGGCCGCTGGTCAAGTTGCACCCACAGACAGGAAGCAGAGGGAGATGAACGCCATGCTCAGGTGCCACTCTCCCTTATATTCAGCCAGAGACACCAGCTCACGGAATGGTACCACTCACCATTCAGGTGATTCTCGATGCCTCAACTAATCTACTCCGGAAGCTCTTCTCAGATGTACCCAGAGGCCTGTCTTCCGAACCATTCTTGATCCCATCACGTTGACAGTATTAGCCAAGTGATAGGGAAACTAGACAGTCGCAAGGCCACCCTGCCCAAAGCGGGGTAAATCCAGTGCGCTGTGCAGTGCACACCTGAGCCCGTTCCCACCGCCAGGTAGGCAGAGACAGCGCACTGTACTGTGTTGAGGGTGTGTCATTTAACAAGAATCATAAACCAAGATACAGTAGACAAAAAAAAGGAAGCCACCAGTTTGTGATTAAAAACAGCTACTCTCTACTGTCCCCTGCCTTCACCCCATTTTTAAACATGTGTTTCCCGAATCTTCTAGTGACTGTCTTAATAGTTCAAGTGGCATTGTCATGTTGCCATTATAAATTGTGTTTGCATCTGGCAGCAACCGACAGCCAACAGTTACCACTGAGTTCACAAACTGTCCCCCCAAAACTCTTTTATGTTGCCTTTTCAGGTGCAGACGTCTCCACTGACTCCAACCTCATCTACTGAGGACCCTGGCACCCAGGTCTAGTCCAGTCTACAGATACATTGCTGCTAGAATTAACATTTACGTCTGTCCTAAAGCCCACATGGTGACATCTTTATCCTCAGGTGATGCTGCCAGGAGGCAGAAGTTTTTAGGGTGTATGTGGGTGACTAGGCTTGGAGGATGGAGCCATACGGTGGGATCGGTGCCCCTCTGAGATGAGGCCCGTGTGGCAGTCATTCTCTTGGTATCCTCAGTATGAGGGCATATGTCAAGGAGGTGGGAGAATGCCCTCACCAGACGCAGGGCCTGCCTCGCTCTGGGGCTCAGCCTCTGGAACTGGGAGTAGTGGCTCCAGTCTTGGATGGATGGCTCTCCAGTCTCTGCTGTTCTGTTATGGCAGCCAGCTTAGCGGAGGCAGTTCCTCCCTGTGAACACATCACTTTCAAGATGCAGGGGCCCGCCTGGATGTCCAAGACCAGGCTCCTCCCCAGGCAGTGTCTGCCTAATGCTACTCTGTTCCTTAGTCGCTTTGTGTCCCGCTGGGTGAGCACAAAGGTGAGTGACAGCATTTTGCTCTTCATTTCCAAGAACTGGTAGAAAATGAATACGCAGGCAGGCAGCAAAACTGACAAGGCGACTGTCCCTGGTAGGTTCGCCTGTAATTAAAAATCACCCAATTTGAATTTTGCCCATTGCAGCTGCCTCCTCCCTGAAACTTTTTTACAAAGCTCGGTGTGCTAATGAGGATGCTGGCTAATTACTTGCGAGATGATTAAGAAATCACACTGGGACAATTGATGGTTCTCTGCAGGGGGCCGTCAAGCACTGCTCAGGCCTCCCATCCTCGTAAGGATGCTTTCAACAGCCTGGAGCTGAAGTTCTGCAGTGAAACCCCAAGGTCAGGGTAGAGGTGGCCTCCCAGAAAGCAAGGGCAGCAGGCCCCTGTGGGTCTGTTTATCCTCCCGCCCCCGCCCCCCCCACAGAAACTTCAGATCCCCTGGAGCATCCCTGGTCCCTTAGCCTGTAAGATGACGTCCGCTTATCTCATTTCTAGCAAGTTCCCTAGCTGGCCTAGAACCCTGCTAGTCAGTTCCCCATGTCTGGCAGACTCCCAGATAGCTGATGGCTGGGTGATGTTCCACTACTGACTGGCCTGTGAAGCAGAGAGCAGGTGAGACAGGTTCCAATACAGGGATGGGGGTTGGGTTGGGGGAGGCCCTGTGGGCAGGACAGGAAATAGATCCAGGGTCTGAACAACCCAAAGGGGTGAGAGAAAGAGAGAGAAGGGAACTCCATAGTTGTCTGTCCAGGCCCCTTAGGTCAACAATGGGTAAGTGTCTACTGCATTTGAGCTGCCCAAGGCAGGGTAGGAGAACAAAGGGGAGGCAACTGGCAGCTGTAAACTAAAGATGGTGACTTTACAAATGGTCTTGAGAGTTTGCTTGGGTTAGTCTGGGTCACAGAGAAGGAACTCAAGGCCCTTTCCTGTCACTTTCTGGGTACCCTGGACCTCTCTGGCTGAGAGAGTCTTGTGCTCAGCAGCTGTCTAGATACTTTCAACCTTCTGGCAGGGCTTTTATTCTTCTGAGCCACTGGAGAACTTTGGTTTCCACAGACTTCCCCCTTAGGAGGATGGAGAAAGGCCTAACCTTGACCTTGCTCAGTCAATCATTACTGAATATGGATATGCAGCCGCAAGATGGTCACAGGAGAGTCCACAGAAGCTAGAAAGATGCTGAGCTCAGAGAAGGTGGGGAATATTTACAGGAAAATTAAAACCATGCAGAGGTGTGCCCGAGAAACACACACACACACACACACACACACACACACACACACACACACACACACCACCTGCACACACATCCCTGTTTAATCATGATCTCCAGACAAGGCCTGGCATTAGATGATTTAAAAATAGGCTTGTTTGAAGCCATCACTGGGCTGGGGCCTTTCTTTGATTTTGCTTCTAATTATGAAAGCTCTCAGAGGGAGGCCTCCAGCTGTCCGGCTTGCCCGCCCTCTCTGCTCTATGGAAGGCTGTAGCTGTCACCAGCCTCCTACTTATGTCTGCCATTTCTGAGGCCCTGAGAACCCCTGGGAGGTGGGGTGCCTACCTCACCTCCTTGGTGAAGATCCCCTGCAGATAGGAGAAATGACGTCTCCTACATGTCCTCCCATCCAATTTTCCAAGCAGCCATCCATTCACTCTCTGCAAAGGCTGAGAGTCAGCACCCAGGACCCAGGAAAACAGCACAGTCCCATGATGTCCTTGGGAGCTCAGCAGCCAGTGAGGAAACGCTTGCTCTCCCAGTATTCCGCCTGTATTAGCTACTTTTTTCATTTTTATGACTAAACACCTGACAAAAAGCAACTGAAAGGATGAAGGTTTGTTTTAGCTCACAGTTTAAGGGGATACAGTCAGTCATGGTAGGGTGGGTATGGATCCTGCCAGTGGCTGCAGGGGGCTGTGTTGCTCCCTCACATCTTGGTGGATTAGGCAGTTGGAATGTTGCATCCAGCAGCTTTCTCCTTTTCTCTTTTCGATTCAATCTGAGACCACGGCCCATGGGATAGTGTCACCACATCCAAGGTGAGTGTTCCCCACTCAGTTATTCCTCTCCAGAAAGTAGTCATAGACACATCCAGAAATGTGTCACATTGCCGCCCCAAGCATTTCTCAGCCCAATCAAGCTGAGAGTGGGAATTAACCACCATAACACCTTTTCAATTTGCGAAGTGTCTGACGCCTGTCACCAGCCTTGGTTCTTACCACCTTCATTCTACTCCATAGACAGGACCCAGGAGGCACACTGAGAAATCACTAGATTGTTAGTGACCCCAAGTTTCTAGCTCTAGCATGAAGGCTCCTCCCCAGCCTATGGTAAGCTACATAAAAAGGACCTGATCCCCGAACTCCTGCCCAGAGCCGTTGTGGCTCTGGAGAAGGTATAAAAAAACAGCCACATCTTGGGGCTTACAGATCTGTTTTTAGTGTGTCTTTTAACTTCTGAAATCATCACTTTCAAACTTTTTATTTTGAAATGACAGAAGGTCACAGATAGGGCCCTGAGGTCCACTGTCCCCTCTACCCAGATCCCTGGCAGTCACTCCGGACACACTCTGTGCAGTTTAGTAGAGTCAATAGCTCACTGTCCTGACCAGAAGTCTGACAGGAAACTAGATGCATTGATCTCTCCGATACCTCATGGTACATAACGTTTTGTGTGATAGAGATAGAGCCACTTCATCCAACAGAGACCCTCCTGTCACCCTTCACAGTCACCCTTGTCCCGGCATCCACTAAACTATGTTCCATTAATGATTTTGCCATGTTAAGAACGTGTGTTCCTGAGACGATACAGCACAAGGCCTTTGGGGCTTGGCTGGTTTGGGCTCAGCATTGCTGCTTCACTCTTGGTTACTCCTGGGTGGGGTTCCTGGGTGGGGTTCTTGGTCAGTGCTTCTGGATGGACCTTCTGACCAGTCCTCCTGGGTAATGCTCAGGCTGTATGCCACAGAGTGAGGGGTTATTTGGATCGTCTGTGGCTCTGGCTGCTGGAAGGTGGACCTGCTATAGACATTCTTGTGTACAGGTGGACAGAGGCTCTCATATTTTTTTTCTGGGAGGAATGCCCAAGAGTGTAGTTGCTGCACCATATGGTAAATATTTAATTTTTTAAAAAGAAACTGCCTGATCATATTCTGAACTACCTTTATTATTTTACCTTCCTACCAGAAATCCATGGATACCCGGGTTTCTCTGTACCTCTGCCATTTTTCACCTTATTTGCACGCATAACAATTTTAGCACTTCTGTTTGCTTCCTCGCTGTTTGTCATGTGATCCCTCCCACAAGGGGCTTCTATCCCCATGGGTCACCAACACATTCCCCAGAGTCTCTCTGTCTGTGTGTTCCCGTCAGTAGGTGGCCCTCAGTCCTTCCTTGTCCTCAGTGGGTGGCCCTCAGTCCTTCTATGTCCTCAGTGGGTGGCTCTCAGTCCTTCTGTGTCCTCAGTGGGTGGCTCTCAGTCCTTCTGTGTCCTCAGTGGGTGGCTCTCAGTCCTTCTGTGTCCATGTGTCCTCAGTGGATGGCCCTCAGTCCTTCTGTGTCCGTGTGTCCTCAATAGGTGGTCCTCAGGCCTTTGTCCACTTTCTAATTTGGATTTTGTTTCCATAGCAATTAAAGTTTGAGAACTTTTGATATATTTTAGTTATGAGTTCTTTATTACATGTGTGGATTTCACATACATTTCCTAGCCCATGGGCTGTACTTTTTTTTTTTATCTTAACAGACATTTTTATACAATAAAACCTTTTAATTTCATGGAGATCCAATTTATCTTTTTTTTTTTAATGGATCTTGCTTTTGATGTTAGATCTAAGAACCATTCATCAAGATTTTCTCTTGTGTGATATTTTTTAAACTTTATAGCTACATTTAAATCTGTGGTCGATTCTGAATTAATTTTTATATAAAGTTTAATCTTCAGACTGGGCTACTTACCCTTTCCTTCAAACTGGGTTTCTTTTCTGTTCTCTTTTCCTGGCCTTCTCCTCCTCCTTCTGTCTTAGCTTCTGTAATGCATTTGCCTTTCTATATGAACTTTAAGATAATCTTAACTACGTCTACAGAAAAGCACACTAGACTATCACCTGAAACCCATTTAAGTCTGTGTGTCAATTTGAAAAAAAAAAATCAATGACATCATCATTATTCTATGTCTTGCCATTGACAACCATATTACATGTCTCTTTGTGGATTTAGGACTTCTTTGATTTCTTTCATTGGTGGAATATATCCTTTCAGACAGTAAAATAGTATATTTTTATAGCTACACAGTTGATTTGGGGGATTGATTAAAAATAGTCTCTGAGAGTTTGTTTTCTCAATATTCTTTTAAAGTGCTTAGGAGGATAATTCATCTTTGTGTGTTGGTCTTGTATCTGGAAACCTTCATTAACACACCCTCTGATTCTAGGAGATGTGTGTGTATGTTTTGTAGACTCCCAGACACTTTCTGTGTAGATTATGTCCTCAGTCAATACTTGGTTTCATGTCTTCCTTTATGACTTGTCCATCCCTTATTTCCTTTTCTTGTCTTATTCCACTAGCTAGGCCCTCTAGCTAAACTGCTGCAGTAGGAGTGGGTGTCCTTTCCTGTCATCAGGGCAGTAGCACCCATTTCTACCTTCTGTGTTATTTACAATTCTGGCTGGTATTAGTGTCAAGTATAAATTTAGTAGACTTTTTTTTTTAACTAAGTGGAGGCAGTTCCTCCCTGCTTCGTTCTCTAAGTGTTTCTAACCATAAGTTAATGTTGGAGTTGTTAAAGTGACACACTCAGGTTATATTGTGAGAGAAGACATGAAAACTGATGATAAGAAAGTAAATGAGTGACCCTGTTGGGCCTGAAAATGAAGAAGATGCCTACATTTGACTCAATGAAGGAGAAAAAAAATGGACTGAATTTTAGTGAGGTAGCACTTTGGCCACGACACTGAGACTCTGCCAATACTGGTCTCTGGTAGCTGGTAATGGATACATCACAGGGCAGACAGGGAACAGGAGCAAGGTGCAGGACCCAGTGCAGTGCTCAAAAGGCTCAAAAGGAGGCTGGACAGGAGGGCCAGGACCAGAGATTCTGCCACCATTGGAAACCGCCAGAGCTTCAGCCTGTCTAGCGGCAAGTAGGTGAAGATGGGAAGGGCAGAAGGGGAGAGATGAGAAGAGCAGGAGCCATTGCCACTGACGTCAGCAATGATGGCCGTGCAGGCAAGAGTCGGAAATAAAGTAAAACCCATAGGACAATTGATGGTCTGGACATCAGGGTGACAGACAGCTGCGGGGAGTCCCTGTTCCCAGGAAGGCAGCATATGTGAGCTCAAGCAAATGTACCAGGGGTGCTCATTGCTCCATTCCCCTGGGATCAGATGCTTCGTGGGCATAGCGTGGAGGGAGTTTCCCAGCCCTGCCACCTTAGGATGCTCTTCTCAGAGCTCTGCGGTGACCAGCAACACTGGCCTTAGCATTTCAGCAATGTGGGGTTTGTGGCCAGCTGCCCGCTTTGCCCTTGTTCCCATTCTGAACAGCTTCTATTGAGTGGGGCCTTCCAGGTCTTCCTGTGTCTTCTTGCTTGTCTCACTTGGCCCTGCATGTCCTTCCCTCTTGCCCTTTGGCGGAATCTCGCCTCAGCTTTATAGGCCCAGACGAGTCCTTTGGGTCTTCCATTTGGAGGCTTCAGAAGGAGCCACTATTCTTCAGTTCCACGTGGCAGCCCCTCCTTCCCACACACCGTTGGTGCCTTCTCCTGGCTGCTGCTCACTTTCATGCCACGCCCATTGCAGCCTCAGCGTCTTTGTGTGCTCCCACCGACCTTGTACTGTAGCTTTCCCCCAGGCAGGTGTGTTTTCACTAAATTGAACCCCTACACACTACAGAGAACAGCTCTGTGGAGCCCAAGTTTATCTCGCAAGGCAGAGGCAGGTGCATCGCTGTGGGTTCGAGGCCAGCCTGGTCTACAAAGTGAGTCCAGGACAGCCAAGGCTACACAGAGAAAGCCTGTCTCAGAGGAAAAAAAAGTACCCACAGTAAATTAAAAACATGTGCCTTCATGTACCCATCCAAATATGTCTGGTTTTCCTTCAGAGGTTTGTAACATAAAGAAATGAACAATCCTCCAAAACGTTGAAGTTGTTTTGTTTTTGTTTTTCCTAGGGCCCAGAAAAATTACTTTCCTACCTGTGGAGATTGTCTTTCTGGAGCTTGCATTTTTTTTTTTATTGTCATGACCTGTTTCAGTGACCAGTATGTGTACTGGCCTTGGGGATTTCTCTTTAAAAATGTATAGATCAATACCTGTGACAAAGTGATGGCTATATATCCTCGCGCTGTGTGCCTTCCACAGCCCACCGCTTTCACCTGGGTCACATTTGGAACTGGGCCACAACGTTCATCCCCAACCCCAGGATCCACCAGCATCAGCAGCCTGCATCAGAACCTGTGCAAACTTGTGGATTTCCAACATTCGCAATTCTAAGTGCTGAAACGAACACCCTGCAGAGATGATCTTTTCACCATTTGTGTTAGACTCCTGTCAGGCGTTGCAACCCTCTAGATGCCAGCTTCATAAACTGCAGGCCGTGACCTCATGGGGTGCATAACTGAACGTGGGGTCATGAAAAAAAAAATACCACAACACCTCATGAGCTCTGAATGTGCAACGCCCAAAGTTTAACTCAAAATCAACATGTAATGAATCTGAGGTGTTCCTGTAAGGGATGGCCTGTGTCGTATCTCAGGACCTCACTACAGCTTTGCTTCTGGACACTGTGTGCCCTTTGTAATTTAAATGCACCATGCTGTATGTCACTCCATGCAAAAGCCACCAAAAGCCACCCGATACACCTCATCTCAGGCAGAGCCTCTGTTATGACTGCAGTGTTTTATATTTTTACTGTACAAACTATTCTGCTCTCACAGAAATATAACAACTACGCAAAACAAAGACTTTTGATATTTTTGTGCTGTCATTGCTCAGTGTATAAGTATCAAATTAGTGTATCTTTGGATTGTGTTGGGTTAGAATGTCTGATTTTAAAAATCGCTGTTTGATCTGGAAACCTACTCTTTTGTAAGCCAATTAAAATTATAAGTACGAGAGAGAAAGAGTTGGAAGGGTAATATCCTGCATGCTGCTGTTCCTGGAAGGCATAGCTTTTAAACAGAAATCTTCCTGCTAGGTGTGGGCTACATCCTTATAAAATGTGGTTGGCCAGGCAGGCCACAGAGGCTCCCAAACAATACAGGCACATGGTTCTTCCTCATGGTTGCTCTCAGATAATAAAATTCCTTTTGCTGAAGACACCACATACCTTGGTTGCAAGACATAAGCTAGAACTCAGCAGGAAACTTCCTCCCTGGTGGCTAGCCTTCATTTTGCCAGAAGGTGCTATGGAGTTTACCAGGGGAGAAAAGGCACCAGTGTTCTTGCCCAGCTGTGAACTCAGTGAACTACAATACAAACTGCCAGGCAAGACATGCCTACCATGGCAGCAGTGGCACAAGTGTTATGAGGCAACTATCCCATGATGTAGCTGAGCATTTCTCAGTATGGTCCGGGTTCCAATAGCATGACCCCACATCCTGTGGTGGTCAAGCACTCTGTGATATGACTGGGCATCTAACCGTGTGGCCCCACATTCCATGGTAAGGCACTGAGTATCTTGAGGTGTGGTTCAGAATTCCATTTGGCCATTTCTGAATTTGACCGTTTCAGAATAATTATGAGGTCAATGTGTTAGTCTTTGCAGGCTGTTTCACCTGTTTCAATAGCATAGTCTTGAGATTTGGTCTGTTTTCTTGAGGAGGTGTGTGTGTGTATGTGTGTGTGTGTGTGTATGTGTGTGTGTATGTGTGTGTGTATGTGTGTGTGTATGTGTGTGTGTGTGTGTCTAGATACTTTAAAATGTAAAAATCAATAGCAGCTCTTTTAAAAACAGGCCCTTGGCTGCATTTTGGATCATGGACCATAGTCAATTCTTAGTCTTTCTCAAGGTCACAGAAAGCTTCTCTTAAGCTTTCTTCTAGAAGCTTCAGACTCTCACACTTCACTCCTAGAATTATAGTCCACCCTGAGCTCATTTCTATGCATCTCAGCAATTGGGCATCAAGTCGCAACTTTGCACACAGATGTCCATTGTTTCAGCACTAATTGTGGAAAATCCAGTTCCTCCTTCATCAAAGAAGCACCTGCTATGACATCTCAGATGAAGTCCCTTGACTAGATTTGTGTCTCAGCCACAGATCTTCTTCTGCTCCATTGCCCAACGCTTTTAGAGCTTGCTTAGCGATTTCAGTCAGGTTTAGACGATCCCCAGCCCTGCCACCACATCAACATCCGAAATTATAAGAAGCAAAAGTGTCCAGAGTTTACTTTAATGGCTGTTTGACATTCTGGCACACATGGTTACTACACATATTTCTCATCGTAAGTACCACTCTAGACCACTTCACTCATAGCTCCCTGGGAGGTTGCAGGGCGCTGGTCCATAGTGGACATTGCTGTCCATTGTCCAGCTGCCAGCACCTGCTTATAGGAGTGATGACAATGCTGGTGTAATAGAGGTGAGCTCCCAGGGGTGCTAGACATCCTGATGGATGAGCATGCTTAGGAAGAATCAGCCTGTGCCATTTAAAATATTGAGGGCTCCATCTGAGCATTCATGTAGGTAAACTTCTACCCAACCTGACATACTGGGATGGTTAAGATACAGTCTGACCTCAAGAGGTTCACATGCTGGAGGCGTTGGTCCTCAACCTGGTGATGAAAGCACTAAGACACAGGGCCCAGTGGGAGGGGTTATACCATGGTATCTCCCTCACCATCAATGAGTCAGTGACACCCTACGGGAGCAAGTTGTGTCTTGAGGACTGGGTTAGTGCTCCCAACACTGGGCTACTATACAACAAGGCTCCCACATGTGAGTCCTTCTGGATGCATCTGATTCCCTTCCCTCTTCCTCACTATGATGCAGTGAGATGGAAGCCCTCACCAAATGCTGATGCCACGCTCTTTGGACCATCCAGCTATCAGGATCATGAGCCAAATAACCTTTTCTTTATCAAGTACTCAGTGTCCAATATTTTTGAAATAACTAGCACAAAATGGATTAAGGCTCTTAGATGTAAAGATGCTTCTTTTTTAAAATAGATATAATGCAAACTAAACATATATGCTGTAGCTCCTCTGCAGAGCACAGACTGAACCTCATTTCGCTCAGAACTTTATAAAAGAGGTCTATTGTCCCACAAGTTGTGTCACTGATAGGTACTGTTATCAGAGACTGGGCGGTGACAATGTGGCATACCATGTGTTTCCTGCTCTTTGATGTTAATGCCACCAGTCAGAATAGCCCCAGCTTAACATTCACCCTGGCTGGATAGACACTGTCTGTAGTATTGAAGCTAGCTGTGGAGGGGTGTCTCTTGCTGTTTGCATCTTGGCACACATTGGTTTTGCTCCTGTGGTGGCGGGAAGCGGTGTGTGCTGCTAACCTCACATTGACCTGGTGCCTGCTGACTCTACACAGTTTTCTTTCCCTGTCATTGGATGAACACCTGGGAACCTCCTTTTGTGGCTTGAAATCTATATCCTTTGCCCATTTTTTCTGTTACATTACTTGGTTTATTTTTTTTAACTGGTTGCTGGAGGACACTAGTACCCCTTGGCCTCTCAGCCTCTCAACCACCAATTCCTCATCACTTGAGCATATGGGGATTTTCTGCAGGGGGCAGTGGTGAAGCTTTTTATTTGTTGTTTTTACTTTCTTTCTCATTAGACATTGTTCATTGTCTAATAAATCATTTTTTATTTTTAGGTCATCATGAAGATATCCTATAATTCCTAGAAATGTTAAAGCTGCTTTTAAATCCTTAGGTTTTTAAATTTTTTTTGTCTTTAGTCGTGAAATTCATTATGCTGAACATAGTGAAAAGAGAAAAATCTAATTACTTTTTTTTTCCTGGTGGAAAGTCCCCATATGAAGCCATCCATCTCCTCTTCACTGCCTCCCAGCGCCACCTCTGTAATCCATCAGATGCTCAAGCATGTCATCCTGGTGCAGGCTGGTCTGTGTGTTGTTGTGTTCCATCGATCCACCTATAATTCCCGTACCAGGGCAGCTCAGGGTACTTACTCTGTCTCCGTAAAGCTTCCTGGCTTGTGTGCATGTGCCGTCTCCTGAAACCTAGTGCCTCCAAAATCATTCTGTTCGTTTGCCTCTCCACACACATTCTGGAATAGATTTGTCAATTTCCACTAACAAGACTATTGAGATTTTGATTGAGGTGCCGTCATGTTTGTTAATTAGTTTGGGGGCGGGTGTCACTTTTGTGATGTGGTACCTACTCATCCATGAAATGTGTTCCATTCTTTTCATATCTTTGTATCCATTAATAAATCTCATAATGTCTTCTTCCTTCCTTCCCTCTTCATTCTTTCGGTACTAGGGATCGAACCCAGGCTTCTGCGCACGGTAGGCGAGTGTTTTTGTTGCATTCTGTTGCTGTGATTAAAAACCCTCTTGGCAAAAAAACGCAACTTAGGGGAGGAAAGGGCTTCTTTGGCTTACGCTTCCAGGTCACACACAACTGGTCACTGAGGGAAGTTAAGGCAGGAACTCAGTGTAGGAGCTTGAAGCTGACACCATGGAGGGATGTTGCTTTCTGGCTTGCTCCCACTCTCGTGATCAGCTAGCTCTCTTTATAACCTGGACCCACTTGCCCACAGATGGTGCTACCCACAGTGGGCTGGGCCAGCCAAGACAATCTCTCACAGACATAGCTGTAGGCCCATCTAGCCTGGTACATCTGTCAGTTGAGACTCTGTTGGATGATTCTAGGCTGTATCAAGTTCATTACGCATGTAAGTAGGACAGTAGGTGCGCCATCACGGAGCCATTTCCTCAGCCATCTTTTCACGTTATCATGAGACAGTGCAATGGTTAGTTTTCATTGTCAACTTGACACAGTCTAGTATCACACGGGACAAGAGTGTCAATGAGAGACTGTCTGGATTAGGTTAGCCTGTGCCCACTGTGGGTGGCACCAGTCCTTGGGCAAAGGGATCCTAGGTTGTATAAGAGTGAGAAAAATGCTATCTAAGCATGGACATGGGTGTATTAACTCATTGCTTTCTGCTCTTGACCATGGCTGTAGTGTGATTGGTTTTCAAGTTCCTGTTGCCTTGACTTACCTGCTGAAGGAGCTGAAAGGAGCTGAAAGGAGCTGAAAAACTCCTTTTCCTCTAAGCTGCTTGTATCAAGTATTTTATCTCAGCAACAGAAAATGAGACTAAGACAGACAGGCTTTCACTGAGTTACCTAGGCAAGCCTTGATCCCTGCAGTCATTTTTTTTTTCCTCAGCCTCCCAACTAACTGGACTTGGAAGCTGCATCGCTAGGCACAGATAGCAATTTTCTTCATAAAAATTCACATCCTCTTTCACTACATCTATTTCTCGACAGTGTGTAATTGGTGTTGCCTATGTGAACGGGACTTTTTTCTCTATTATGCTTCTTATTTGCTCCTTGATGGTGCATGGGAACACCATTGATTTTTTTGAAGTGATAGTTCTATCATTTTCCTGTGTTGGCCACTGCACCAGGAATGCTGCCAGACAACTCTTCCTCATCCCTAACAGCCTGCCCACATTTTCCTGGATTTTCTAAGTAGACAATCATGTAATTTGCAAATAGTCACATGGAGCCCTTCCCCGTCTGGACTTCCCCTCACTTGCACACACAGCAGGTTCCACTGAAGTGCCTGAGTAGGACACCTCACAGCCTTCAGCCCTTTTCTGATTCAAGTGCAACTTCTCCAAGCCAAGTGTTCTAGAATCAGGCTCGCCTGCCGTGGATACCGCTAGAATCGTGGCACTATAATTAGCAGTCTCGGCTTTTGTCTTAACCTTTCCATCTACACGCAGATGAATTTCACATACATTAACATTGTAGAATCTGGTTTTTTTTTTTTTAGCACTTATGCACTTATTTAAATTCAATGCTGTTATACTAAAATTGCCTCCTTTGTTTTTTTTTTCCTTTCCCCCTTTCCTTTCCATCCCCTGTCTTAGTCTAGTTGAACTATCATTATAAATGCCCTGGGTGAGTGGCTCACATAAACCTTTATCCCCCATGGCTGGGATACCTGATGTCAAGACTTGGCAGATGGGCACTTCCTGTGCCTTCATGTGGTGGGGATCCGGGGGAACGCATGCTCGACCTGTCTTTGTTTACAAGTGTACTACCTGAATTGGGAAAGCTCTATCTTCATGACCTAGTCTCCTGCTACAACCCCCCTGCTATTACCATCTTATAGAGATACAGGTTTCTCCATATCAATGTGGAGAACATACATCCGGATCCCTCCTCCAGTACTGGCTCCTGTTGTACTGATACCTTGCAGTAGGTCCAGAGGAGAAGAATTCTACTGCAAGTGCGTCAGTGGTTACCTCAAACCACACAGGGCATAGTTGCTTCAGCACTTCAAGAAGAATGGAATTGTTCAGACTCCCTATTTTTCTGATCAAACCCACCCTCCTGCCATTAATTATTGTCTTTTCTGCTTCTGATCTTATTTTACACAAAGCCTCATGTGGCCCCAGATCAACCTTGAATGTGCTATGTAGTGAAAAATGACCTTGAATTTCTGCTTCTCATGTATCCAGCTCCTGAGTGCTGAAATGACAGGCATACGCTGCCATACAGTGGTGGGGGAGGAGCCCAGACCTTCAAGCACCATACCAACTCAGCTGGAGCCCTAGACCGGTCTGCCATCTGTGCATTGGTGGCACGTCACATACTTCTGCACTGATTCCATCAGCGGCAGCCTGGCTGGCCACAGAATCCCAGGCTAGACACTACTTTTCTTGGTGATTTGATTTTATCAAAAGCTTGCTTTAGCATCCCTGTGGAGGTCGGAACTAACCTCTCCTGCTGAGAACTTTGTGTCTTCTTTGGCTCGGGGGGGGGGGGGGGGAGGGGGAGTGCAGGGGGGCTCTTCATTTGGTTCTCCACGTGTCTCTCCTCTTTTCAGCTCACTCTGTCCCTCCAAAGACGCATCAGCTAGTGTCCCTTCCCAATTCATCCTCTTGGCCTCTGCCTCTGTTGCATATTTTGTGCATCTCTCTCTCATTTAAAAATAATATTTATTTATGTGTGTGTGTGTGTGTGTGTGTGTGTGTGTGTGTGTGTGTGTGGTGTTGGGAGGCTTGTATGTGGAAGTCAAGGGAAAGCTTTATAGAGTCAAATCTCTCCTTCAACCTTTATATGGGCTGTAGGGACCTAACTCAGCTAGCCAGGCTTTAACAACAAGCACCGTTACACACTGAGCCATCTTACCAGCCCTATGTGCGTCTCTTTAAAGTGCGTGTGCCTTTTAAGCTTTTCTACTTACTTAGGACCATTGAGGCTTACAGTTTTAATCAGCATCATATGCCTTTCCCCATGGGGCTTAGGCCACTGCCCTGCCCTCTTGCACCTTCATTCTTCATCTGTGCATTCATTGCCTGCCAACCAGCTGTTCTTCCACAGCCATCATTTCATCCATTGTGAATGATGGGGCTAAACGCTAGTAAGCGTTAATCCACTTCTTTCTTCACTAAGGAGATCTTCACTGCGGCAGGAGCCATCGCTGTAACAGCAGTGGGTATGACTGCAGCAGTGCTGGGGGTGGTGTGAGCTAGTCACAGTGGTGTTGCAGTAACGATTGTGACAGCGGTGGGAGTGACAGCAGCCATAGCGGTGGCAGTAACAGGGGAAGACAATAACAGTAGTTACACATCAGAACCAACGGAAGCAATCATGGTAGTAAGAGCTGCAGTGGCAGCAAAAGTGGTGGTGGTCACAGGGGTATCGCTGATCATAGTGCTACGGTGTCCACAGTGGCAGCGGCTCCAGCTCACTTGAAATGACTCGTTCCAAAGGCTGCAGTGCAGCATGTCATCTATAAGCGTGCCCCTGTCTGCCTCTGTTAAAAGCTTCACCGTGTTCACTTCTCACAGTGGCCTGAGTGGGTGACGACGTCAACCTTGCCCCCTTCTGACAATGACAGTCTGAATGGAGAGTGTCTGAGTGACCAAAGTCACATAGACAGGATCCAGGCCCAAGGCTAAATGGTCTTGGCTGTGGAGCACCCCAGGTTAGAAGTAAAGAGCTGTGGTTGGCATCATGTGCTGGCCGGAACTCTCAAGCAAGCTGAGTAGCATTTGGCATAGAGCTCTGAGAGCTCCTGTAGGAGTCAACAGTGAGAGTCCCTGGTGCTGAGTCCTGGACATGAACCACCCACCTGAGGAGTGCTAGGTCTAGGTGCCTCAGCTCCACTGCAGGTAGTGGGAGATGGCATCTTCAGACGGACTGGCACAGGCTGATGTACAGCTGGAGGTCAGAGACAGAGAGAGAGAGAGAGAGAGAGAGAGAGAGAGAGAGAGAGAGAGAGAGAGAGAGAGAGAGAGGTGGCCAAGACCTCAGAAGAGAGAGGAGAGCAGATTCCAGAGAAACCAGTATTGTAGCCTCGGACAGGAAGCTTTCAACGCCATGGCATTTTCTTCTTAGCTAGTCCCTAGGGAGACTTTGAGAAGTTGGGGACCACTGAAAGTCTTCAGATGAAGATTTCAGGTTCAGAAAGCTCCCTTACCACTCACACAAACATTTTCACATCTGAACTTGCTCCCTCTGCACTGGTGTATCTCTTGGAGGGGCATGATGGGTCATTTGTGGGTTTTGGTCACATCCTGAGTCACACAGAGAGGAGATAAAGAAACATCAGTGGCCGTGGCCCTTGCCGTGTGACCGGAAACTGTGTGAATAAAAGACTTGATTTAAACAGTACTGTGTCTGTGATTTAATTTCAAACACCAGATTAATGAGTTTCTCCTAATTTCAACCTTGGGTGCACCACATTCAGCTGCTCTGGCATTGGTGGGTCTGTCGATGCCTGCCAATCACTTCATCCTTAATGATGTTTATTCCTAAATAAATCAGGGACTGCGGAAGGCCAGCGTGCACCCTGCCAGGCAGGACTGTACCTCCTGACAGGATGCTTCACGACCTTCTGTTTTTTCCACAGGGCTCAACTTAGGATTGGATCTAAGTTCACTGGAAAAACCTCTGGCCTGACTACTATGGCGTATGAAGAAGGCCAGACATGTTCTGGTTACAGGAACCCCATTAAATAAATGGGGAGACCACAGGCCTGTGACGATAAATGACACAGAATAACTTAAAAGCCCCGCAATTGAAGACACAAGCCCAGGTCCCCATAGAATGCTAAGGGCATCCCAGGGAGGCATCGGGATGATGTTCCAGGTTGATACACATGTGCTATGTGGTCTGGAGGAGGCAGCATCATGTCTCTGTGCCTTTAAAGTAAAGTTCGAAGCCATGACTTCCAAAGAGGGGGTTTCAGGGAGATGTAATGAGGCCATCACGCTCTGCAGGATACTATTCTAACTGCTTAACGATGCAGAGCTCCGTAATGAAGAGAGAGTCTACCAGACCCAATATAATCTGAAATTAAAGAAAAATGGAATGTATTAAAAAATGTATTGCAGCACTAATGGAAGATGTCAGCTCGACAGCCCTGAACTCCGCATGTCACCTCCGACTGCAGCGGGCATGCTCTGCGCTGTCAGCTTGAACCTTGGACCTTGCCCTGATCTGCCCAATGGGTTCTAAATGCCAAGAGGATAAAAATCAAAAGGGGCCGAGTGCCAGCCACCTACAGATTGCCAGGCACCATTGCCTAGATTCTGCCCCTCAACTCGTGTCAGCCTGGATTGCTTTTTTCCGCTGTACTTGTGGCTCTCATCCCCCTCGAGAGATATCCTCTGTGCTTTTGGGCACATGTGGCTTCACCCTGAGCTCTGCTTCCTCTGTTCCGTGGAGGTGGGTTCAAGCCCAAGGACTTCTGTACACTAGACCCCGCCACCGAGCCACACCTTAGACACTGCCCCCCCCCACTCGTCTCTCTTCCTTGTTTTATTAAGACACCGTCTTCTTAGGTAGCCTTATCTGGCTTTGAACTCACAGCAATCCTTCTGCCTCAGCCTCCTGATTGCCTACATTGCTACTCGTGGCTTCACATTCATTTCTTGAAGGACCTCCATTTGAACTTTCAGAGAGAAATTATCAGGTTCACAGGACAGATGTTATTACCTGGATAAACCTTCCCGAGGCCGAGTCCCTTGGGTAGCATGCGTGTGCTCCTGTCTAGCTGTGCAAGGCTCATTCATTAGTGATGTATGGCAGTGCTGCCCACAGAGACTGCAGGTCAGCAGGAGAGGCTGGTGCTTCCCAGTTCTCTGAGCTCTCCTCCTGTGACACCCTTCCCAGCCAAATCTTGCTGCAGAATCTACCCCCTCCCCGTGCCATGATGCCATGTGATTTTAGTAACCCTAAGACGCAGAGGCAAGCAGGTAACACATGCCTGCACTTCGTAACTACAGTGGGGTCAGCGATGAGCATGTGACCAGGCTGCTCCCACCAATGCATCTGTGAGTCGCTAAGTAAGCTTAGAGTCAATTATGCTCCTTCTCCGAGGCTGTTTTGGCAGGTTGGAAGGCTGCAGCCATACTACAACTGTGGGGACCCTGAGGAAGAACTGAAAGATGCAGAGAAAATGAGTTCTCAGGCATCGCTGGTACACTGGATTTAGCAGTACCTGAAGTGAGAACTGTCCCTGGACCTTTCTATTGCATGATGGTTGCACACACCATCACACGTGCTTGCGCGAACGCATGCACGCACACACAGACACACAGACACACACACACACACACACACACACACACACACACACACACACACACAGTGCGTAATTTCTTCCTTCTCTTTGAATCATGCACCTGCCCACATATCTCTGCCACTCTCCCAACAGTAAGATTCTTGCTAATGAATGAGGCCAAAGGGTCCCAGGCACCCCACACAAATAGACAGGACACTCGGTCCAGGTGGCTCCACAGCACAGTAACAGGAGGAAAGGCAGTGGGAGGCACCCTGGCACTCAGGTAGAGAGAGAGAAAGAAGCAGATGAAGCAGAACAGACAGCCCAGGATGGCTCCCACTTGTTGCAAACCACAGCAGGTAGAGCAGGGGCTGCACCAGTGGAGGCAATGAAAGGCAACCCCTGGAGTGAGTGTGCCCTCACCCACAGTGAGACCAAAGCCCCAAGTCTACCCACAGCACAAGCCCTCAATGCCCCACCCGCTTTGGCACCCCCACCTCCCAAAGAGCAGACCTCGCTCCCTTCAACGTCAGTGTGCACACAACTCTTCAATATCCCACATCCAAAGGCCCCACCCACCCCTACCCTCATGCCTGCCAACCTGGCATGAGCCGGAGGGAACCCTTAATTCTAACAGGTGGAAGGAAGCTGAAGTGAGAGTTTGCAAGTCAAGCCTGAACACCAGATGGAGGCGCCTCTTCTTCTCCCCTTCCTGCCCACTCTCTTTACTGCGCCCGTTGAGTGAGAAAACTCAAGTGATCAACGTGAGGAGGTGAAGCCTCACATCCAGAGGGAGGGGGAATCATGCCACAGGCAGGTGTGCCTTGTGGGGCATGCTGTGCTGTGCTGTGCTGTGCTATGCTGGCCACCTTGTGCTGTCATGGACTCCCCTGCTGAACCGGCTGCATCCTCAGGACAGCTTAGACTTATGAGCTTGACCTTTCTGAATTATTTGTCTTTTTGAGACAGAGTTTCTCTGTGTCACAGAGCCCTCGCTGTCCTGAACTTACTTTGTAGACTAGGCTGGCTTTGAACTCACAGAGATCCACCTGCCTCTGTCTTTGCCTCCCCAGAGCTGGGATTAAAGGCGCGCGCCGCCACCACCACCACCACCAGCAGCAGCAGCTAGGCCTTTCTGAATTCTTAAGCTCAAACTGTGAGAGCCCAGAGACTCTCTTTGCAAGAGTCTTAGAGGTCAGAATGAGACACAGAGCTTGGAGCTGGGCCACCACCAGCCACCTGGCTGACTACCCTGGATTTACTCTCTCAGCATGTGTGCAAGAGGTGAAAATATCAATTCCGCAGCACTGCCGAATGGGCAAGGAGAAAGAAACCCTTGGCGAGCCTCCTCAAGGTTCCTGCAGCAGTGAGAGTCAGTGACTCGTTAGTGCCAAGACCCTGGAAGCCTCACCGTGTGCTTGCAACCAGTGACTCTAGCCACAGCAAAGGCAACTGCTATTGAGCCTGCTGGGATGGACCAGAGGGAAGTGCACAGCATCACAAGAGCACAGGGGCTAGCCCGGATGCCAGATGCAGATACTGGGAGGCCTTGGGCAAGGCCTACCACCTCCTCATCTTACTGGAAAAGGAGCTGGCGTAGGGCACTGTGGCTCCTCGTACGGAACTAATGGCTGTATGTGTCGTTGCAGCACCTAGCAAGGAACAGGGGAGTGAGTGGCATGCGTATCACAGGAAAACTCGTGGGTGCCAGGGGAGTGAGGTTAGGCATCGCCAGGTGCGGTGTAGGGAACAGCAGGGTTGGGGTTGCTGTGGGAGCCTAGAGCCCACCCTAGGGAGGCTGACATGGATGCAGGGTAGGATGGATGGAGATAGACTTGAGGCTGTAAGTATAACAGTAGCCTATAGGGCTAGGTTGCTTGTTCAATCCTCAGTCTCCAGCAGCAGCAGTAGTAGCAACAGCAGCAGCAGCAGCAGCAGGTGCTGCTTCCATTGACCAAACTGAGACATCCTTTTCTTTTTTTCTTATCTTTCTATCTTCTGGCCAATTAGTGTATTTCAGGCCGGGAAAACAGTCAGGAGGGCACCAGAAAGGCTCCAGGCGGGGACTTCAGTGCAAGCAGGCATTTTGCCAAACACGTTTCTTACCTGTTCTTCCGGGCTCATTACCTGCTCTTTCTCCTGTGTTACTGTAATTCTAGTCACCAGAACCTTCGCTGTAGCTGGGAGGGAGGCCACTACAGAGCCAGCGGGAGACCGAGCATCTAATACCACATCTGCTGTTCACACAGCTACCTTGGAAGGGAGCCTTGTTCTTAGTTCCAGGAGGGTCCAGGAGTCATGCTAGCTTCTGGGGGCCCACATATGATCCAGACCAGATCTAAGAAGGGGAGGTGACTCTCTGTAGCCACATGACAGTGAGATAAGAGTCGGACTCTCTGTCTTGGTGTCCTTTTATCTGATGGCGGCCAGCAGATGTCATTTTAAGAGGTGAGAGCCAAGGAGGAGAAATCAAAGGCGGCGTGTGTGGCGAGGTGAGTGGCAGGCATCAGACAAGGTGTGAGGAACACTATCTTAGGACACGTAGGGAGCATGCAATTTGAAGGGAGCTTTGGATGCTTGCCACATTTGTGTCCCCATCCTTTGTCATGGAGGTGCACGGTGCAGGATTTCAGGAGGACTAAGAATCTGTGACATACATGAAAAGGAAGGATTAGTAGGGGCCCTGAGTAGAGAAAAAGTGAGAGTGAAATGGGGGTGATGATGAGCTGAGCTTGATCTTCTGCCAGCACTTGGGGGTGGGGAAGAAGGCTCTTCCTAGCCATAGGAGGGCAAAGGAGCACAGGGTACCCAAGCAGAGTTTGTGAGAGAAGATGATCTGCTCCTCCGAGACATCAGGACTTGGTGAGGACTATGCTCATCCCTCTCGCTGCCATCCAGCTCCATCCCCAGCCAAGCCCACCCGCCCTGCCACAGACTCTGGACTGCACCGACAGCTAGCAGGCAGCCAGAAAGGGACCACCTGAGTGCAGCCACACCCGGTCTCTTCCAGTGGCTTGGGATTCACTCAGCACGCCTTGCAGCTTCCTCATTTCCAATTTTGTTCTTCATGCACTGCATTTTGAGAGCGTTTTCCCCTCTCTCAGCTCCTCCCAGATCCTATCCACCTTCGCACATAACATTCATGTTCTGTGTCTCAACAAACAAACAAACAAACAAACAAACAAAACAGAAAAACCAAACCATACAAACCCCCAGCACAACAAAAAGAAATGCCAAAACACAATAAGACAAAACAAAAGGCCCACAAACAAAAGACTCTTAGTAGACTATAGAGTCTAGTATTCTTCCTGCTATCTGCTCTTTACATGGGGGCCTGCCCTGGAGTGTGGTGATTTAAACAGTGACACTCTGTTAGAGAAAACTGAGGGTTTTCCCCCTTATGCAGACTGGTTAGGGGCGGGACCCCCATGTCCACTTCCTTCTCTCTGTCCTAGGACCCCACCATCTGGTTTGAACTTGCGCAGGTCTTGTGCCTGCTGGCGCAGTCTATGAGTTCACATGCGCATCAGTCCTTTTGTGTCTGGAAGCACTTCTTTCTTGGTGTCATCCATCACCTCTGGCTCTTTCTTTTTTTTTTTTTTTTAATTAAGTTAATTTATTCAGATTACATCTCAATTTTTATCCCCTTGTATCCTCTCATTCCCCCCTCCCTCCCGCTTTCACCATATTCCCCTCCCCTAGATCTATGCCTGAGGGGACTTCCTCCTCCACTATAGGTCATAGGGTATCAAGTTTCATCTTGGTTGCCTGCTTATTCTTTCTCTGAGTGCCACCAGGCTTCCCCACCAAGGGGAAGTGGACCTCTGGCTCTTTCAATCTTTTCTCTCCTTTTCTGCATAGTTCTCTGAGCCTTAAGGGGAAGGATTTTATGAAGATCTGTCTCTGTCTCTCTGTCTCTGTCTCTCTGTCTGTTTCTGTCTGTCTGTCTCTCTCTGTCTCTCTCTCTGTGTCTGTCTGTCTGTCTCTCTATCTCTCTCTTTCTCCCTCCACAATGCCCAGTTGTGGGTCACTGTGTTAATTCTCATCTACTGCAAGAAAATGCTTATTTGATAAGATCTGTGGGCACACCAGTACATCATTAGGAGTCATTTTGCTGCTATTTGTTTATTATCCATTACAAAGGTTGCTATTTATTTATTACTATTTAATCTTTTAGAAGAACAGTGGTAGTAGGTTTTCTCCTAGACCCATGATCTGTATAATTTCATATTCTTGGCCAGGTACTTGGCAGCCCAACCCACAATAAACTGTGAGCCCTCAGTCACCAGGAGGCCACACAGACCGATGACCCAGGACACTTGGATAGCCTGCCATTGTCGGCCTGGAAAAGTACAGCCAGCCAAGAGCTACCTTGACCACGATGGGCGACTGGATGACTCTCCTAGTCCAGCAAAGCCCTCTTAGTCCATCGAAGCCCTTCTCTAGGTCATACCTCTGCCTTCCAGTCTCAGCTGGATGGCACACCCATGCTTGCCAGTCTCTCCCAGGATAGATCACACACTCAGAGAGTTAACAATAGCTGTCTGCATGGCTCTCGCCCTCCACGGCTGTCTTTTGTCCTCGGTGACAGCTCTTCATTTTCAGGCATGTAGGTCATACTGTGAGAACCTTCAGGAGATGCCACAGGTCCCTGCTCAGCTGTAGCCTTGGGCTCTTCTTTTCCTGGGTGTAGAGTCAAAGGCAAGTTGCCCAAGGCTCTTGCCAGCTGTGTTTGAAGACAAAGTTCTGTCTGGATGAAGCCCGTACTCACCTGCCACCTGAGCTCAGGAGCAGTCTTACAACGCCTCTGGGCTTCGCTTGCTAAAACCACTACATGGCATTCCTTTTGTCACAGAAACGAGACAAACCAGAGCTGTGGGGTCTGGTTTCCCTGCTCAGTCCCCGCAGTTCATTGAGACCTACGGCTGTTGCTGCCTGTGGAAGGCTCAGAAGCTTCTCTGCACCACAGCCTGTGATTGACAGCAGAGGATGCTACACACGTTCCTGTTGCAGGAGGCCAATGTGGGTACTGTGCTGGAAGCTGGCCATTTGCACCCCTGCTAAGGCACCTTCAGGTAGCAACTTGACCTAGTGTTTTCTTTCTTTCTTTTTTTCTTTTTTTTTTTTTTCTTTTTTTCTTCTTTCTTTTTGGTATGGGAGGGTGATGTCATAGTAGAAGCAGCTCTGGTCCTTGCATTGTCTCCCTCATTTTAACCCAGAGCTCTACTTTCATTAAGTAGAAACACTCTGGTGTGTGTGTGTGTGTGTGTGTGTGTGTGTGTGTGTGTGTGTGCGCAATTTTAGATGAATTGAACAAATCTCCCCATCCTATTGGGGTACCATGCTCCTGATAAAGGAATAGAAAGATTTAATAAATGATGAATGTGGTATTGGCCATCAGTCTGGTGAGCTAGAGGGAAGGGAGTGCTCCCTACAAAAGAGCTCCCCACAAAGACATCCTCACCAAATCCCCGAAGCATGTGAATGTGGCCTCGCTTGGAAAAGGGTCTCTATAGATGTGACCAAGCCCAGGCTTTTGAAATAAGGAGATCAAAATGGTTATGTAAGGGGCCTCCATGCTGTGACAAATGTATATACAGAAGGGAGGTGGAGGGGGCTCTCCAGGCAGCAAGGAAGGGAGCCTGTGGTTCTTGGGCTTGGGATGGGGAAGTACAGCCATCAACATCTGGAGACCCTACAGCTGGAAGGGACAGAAAGAAGCTTCCCCTGCGGTGCCCAGGCTTCCGTGGCTTGCAGGCATCTTGGTGTTTAAGTCCCTGGGGCTGTAGTATTTTGTACTGGAAGTTGCAAATCACTAACCTGGAGATTGACACCTAGAAACCTTAAGGCCTGAAACGCTGGTCCGTACCCATTTCCTGTGCAAGCTTGCTCAGTCTCTGGTGTCTTCTCAACCCTCGCCATCTCCTAAGCACCAGCCAGCTCCTGGAAAAGCTCCTCTAACTCCCACACAGGGTGTTCTGGCAGGTGGCCAGTCCTTCCTGGGGAGACTGGCCACACTGTGGGAGTTCATCCCCAACCAGGCCTCTTACATCCTCTCCTATGGGGCTTGCTTTCCTCCTGGGCTTTTTGTTAGAAAAGGCACGCATGCTGCTGCTGCTGCTGCTGCTGCTGCTGCTGCTGCTGCTGCTGCTGCTGAGGACGTGTGGAAAACACTCCCACTGAGAGGCTGTCTGCTGCCTTCCTGGGAGCCCTGTCCCCTCCCTGTTTCTGGACTCACTCTAGTTCCTTCTCCCTTTCCTCACACACAGGCCGACCAAGATTGGTGCACGTGGTTACATGGCTTCTGGAATTCTTTCCTAAAATGGGACTGAGTGTGGGAGCAGGCTCCCTGTCAGAAAGTGGGTTTGCCTCCTTCCTGTCCCCCTGTCTATGGCCCTAAGGTATGGAGCCAGCGTCATGATGCACTTTGCACATAAACAGTTCTTGATCTTCACAAATAGTGCCATTGCAAAAGTATACGTCCACACATGTGTATGCACAAATGCATATGCGTGCACACACACACACACACACACACACACACACACACACACACACACACACACACGACTTCATGACAGGAGCTGATGGCCAGTTTCATCTGACAGGTTCAACACACTATCTTTTAAGAGGCATCCTGAAGTGCAGTTTTCACACAGACATGGTGTTCTCCTATGGCATACCTCAGCTGGTACTTGGTAACCTCTGGCTTTCATGTGTCCCTGGCTGTCCCTGGTTATCTGTCTGTTGCTGATGGCACACAGTCTCTCTAATTCCATATGAGAGTCTGAGTCTTTCTGCCCAGAACTGACCCTTCTGTAACCCGCCAGTGTATGGATGTTCTTTATGTATTATGGGTACTTGTCCTTCTCATTTAAATACTCAAAAATATTCTTTTTTCTGTATTACTATCATCTATTGAAAAAAAGATTCATTTTGTTTTATACATAGGAATGTTTTGCCTGTATGTATGTATGTTTGCCATATGCATGCTTGGTGCCTATAGAGGATAAAAGAGGGCATTGGATCCCTGGAGCTGGAGTGCAGATGGTTGTGAGCCACCATGTACACTCCGGGAACTAAGCTAGGGTCTTCTTAAAGAGCAGAAAGTGCTCTGGACCACTGAGCCATCTTTCTAGCCCTGTGTTGCCATCTTTTCTACATTGACTATTGGTGTCTTGTTTCATTTGTTTGCTCGCTTTAGGGTGGGCTTACTGTATACACGGCCTCAAATGCATGATTCTCCTGCCTCTGCCTCCCAAGTACTGAGTGTCCAGGCATGTGCCAGTATACTTGTCTTGTTTTTGGTACCTTTTTAACACATAGATTTTTGTTTGTTTGTTTGTTTTGTGCTCTTATTGACCTGGAGCATCTTCTGGGCTGCTGCAGCGCTTATGCTTCTTTTCCTGTTTCCATGACAAAACATCCCAGGGCAAAACAACTTAATGGAGAAGGGGTTCACTCAGCTCACAACTCCAGGGTTCAGTCCATCATGGTCGGAAAGTCAAGAAAGCAAACACACAAAGCCTACAGGGACAGTCTCACCATAACCACAGTCAGGAGCAGAGAGCCATGTGTGCTAGCTTGAGGCTCCCTTTCTCCTTTTCAGTCAAGCTGGAGGGGTTGGGGGCAGACATGAGATACTGCTGCCTATCCTCGGGTTGGCTTCTCCTGCCTCAGTTGGTCAAATTCAATTAATTCCTCCGATATTCCCCAGAGTCCCTTCAAAGTGCATCTAGGCTCTCGAATTTACAGTCAGCACCGGCCACCGGAGCTCTTCTTTACTCACTTGGCCGATAAAACTTATAAAATACCTGGCCAGTTTCTCCTTTCCTCTGCAGGTGTTGCCTCCAGCCATGCAGTGTCAGCTGTGTGCGTGGAGACCAGGATGTGGGCTCTGTGCCACCTCCATGGGTGACTTGGGAGCTGACCTTCCTCAGCGGTGAGACTCCTTGCCCGTTCTTTTCACCTCACCTTTTCTTGGGTCTCTCAGCCTTCCCAGTTTTGCCCAGAGCTAGCCCCATCACACATTCCTTGGGAGGTGGGTGCTGTGTGAGACCCTCAGGCCACCGTCTTTGGCAACACTATAGGTTCTTAGGCAAGAAGTACCTCTTTTCTGCTTGGGGGAATGGTTTTCTGTATCAGTTTTATTCTCTATAAACAGGGCTCCAAGAGAGTAGGCTACATGTCCCATGCATTGTCCTAAAGTCTCATGACACGTGGGACATGGTGTTGTTGGAGCTAGGATTCAGGTATACCCTTGAGAAGAGATGCTGTGGTATTCCCAGCCTGGGCTCATTCTCTTGGGCCTGCAGGTACCCTGCCCAAACGCTTTCCATAGCTCAGTTATCTGTTTGATAGCTTCTGTTTTCCAGAGGAGAAAGCCAAGCATCAGAGGTGTCTACGGCCTCTTCCACAGGCTGGGGGTAGGCGTGGGGGTTCCAACTAGAACAAAAGACGGCTCGGATTCAGTGCACATCTCAGGTACTTGAGGTTGGCTCTCAGTCGTGATGCAAGGGGTCCATCTGTGCTGAAGGAAATGCCCAGCCAGGTCCAGAGCAGGTGTAGGGAGTTGTCAGGGTCTCTGCAAAGGAGCAGAGCCTCTTTTCCACCTGGTGATCTTCTACTTCATCCATAGACTTTGTATAGTCTTGGGCCAGCAGCACAACCTGCTCTCCCAAGTTGGAAAGCACCCGCCCACCCCCCACCCCCTTCTCTCCCCTCCCCCAGAGCTAGGGAAAGCTGCCCTCAAACAAAGGCATGCACCAGGCTCTAGACATGTTGGGGCATACATGTGAATGGTGACCAAAGAGTAGTATTTGCTGACAGAGGGAGCCCACACCCTTCTGTCTCACACCTGGTGGCAGCCTGGCACTCCCTCTCCTCTGTGGGCTCATTGCAGCTCAGGGATGACAGTGTGCAGGACGCCTCCAGGCAAAATCCAATGCAAAGCCCATTTCCTCCTTGCCAGAGACGATTCCTCACTCCTGCCCGAGTGAGGTGTCTGTTCACGAAATCAATTTCTCGGCTCCTGCACAGCCCCAAGCAGAAGCGACAGGAGTTGTATTGATCCCCGCCCTCAGCAACATGCTTGCTGGGTAAGTAGGAGCCAGGCAGCATCCCTGTCTTCCTCCTCCTCCTCCTATCCTACAAGTACCTATGTCCACACATCCAGCAAGCTGGTGCCAGAAGGCAGGGGCTACAAACCATAGTCCCTGAGAACCTCAGGATACCAGGTGCCTTCTGCTGACCAAAAGGTACCAAATACAAGGTTACCCGACTCATTTATTTGTTTGTTTGTTTGTTTGTTTGTTTATAGACAGCATGGCCTTGAACTGACTGTGAGTGAGGATGGCCCTGAGCTTCTGTTCTTTCAGCTTCACCTCCCAGAGTGCTGGGATTATAAGCATATGCTACCACACTCTGTTTATGCGATGCTAAGATCACACCCAGGGCTCTGTGTTTGCTAGTCAAGTCCTTTACCAACTGAGCTACATCTCAGCTCCATGGTGCTCAAATTCTCATTATTGCCAGCGTGTCCAGCATCTGCTCTGAGGGCCTCACCGCACCTCACCTGTCACTGTGCCTACCATGACCTGCGCATGACCTTGGAGTACTGTAACCCTTCTTTACTTTTAGTTCAGTTCTAACCTCACCTGCTTTCTCTAACTATTGTGATGCGATCTGGCATTGTTTTATTAGACTCATTACCCTGAGAATGGGTAAACAAATGCACATTGTATTCGAACAATGACTTGGCTCTGTAGACAAACAAATCGGGTGTCTTCGACAATAATGAATTCCTGAATGTGTTGAGAGGAAAGATCAGACTCAGAGGCACCCTGTTGTGTGACTCTATTCACTAGTAGTTCTAGAACAATCTTAACTAACCAATGTATGATGTCAGAAATACAGGAGCAGGTGCTTCTGGGTGGGAGGGGCCATGCTAATATAGTGAGAGCTTTGGTGCTGAGGATATTTTGGATACCACAGTCACACCTCATCAAACAGGACTCTCAAGCTCTTACATGACATTTGGCACATGCTCCATCTCATGCTAGAGATGTTGACTGACCGCATTTCTTCAGGAGCCTCAAACTAGCACAAGCAGAGGAAGTCAGACTTTTCCACAGCAGGTGACAGAGAGCAAATCTACCATGGCAAAGGGGGACCATGACCATTCAACAGTCCCTGTAGAGACAGTTTTCCAGGCAGACACTGAGAACTGGCTCTGGGCAGAGTATCATGACCCCTCTAAGATGAGGGATACACTGGTCTTTGGGAGCTCTGGGGACAGCTGGTGCCAAGTGTTGCAGTTCAGGCAATGGCCAGCCTGGAGTAGGGCTCACTATAGCTAGGAAAGTGGACACCAAGCCCCAGATGAGAAACCCAGGTGGCAGGCAGCAGCTGTACACCCCAGGGCAGCGAGGCCAGGGAGATGGCCAAGCTCTGTCCCACAGCACAGACACCAGGCACCACAGGACCAGTCTGGAGTACATTGCCTGCTACAGGAAAAGCAGAAAGCATCAGAGAAAGCACACAGTCCAGAGCCTCCTGGTCTGGGCTGGAGTCCAGCCAAAAGACACTCTGTAGAACAGAGGAGCCCCACCCCCAAATGTTGATTCACAGCCTAGAAAAGTGCCTCAGTGGAGGAGCACAGACCTGACATGGCCCTCTGCCTACAGGAAAGGGTTCCCAGCAGGGGTCACACGTTTCCCCTGGAATTCAATGACGTAAAGGGAATGAGGTCCTAGGGGTGGTGATCAGAAACACAACCTATTCTAGGAAGTGGAAATCACAAGGAGATACAGAATGAGCATTCCACGCTTGCTTTATGTTGACTTGTATTGGCTGTATGTGTCCGAGGTGGCCCGTTAGCAGTGGGTTAATGTGTCAGCCCCCATAGCAGCATGTTCTGTACTGATTGATGTAAGCACGCAGGTGCAGCTATCACAAGGCTTCTTTACTTGGGGTGCGCCCAAATAAAATGCTCTATTTTGAGGTTAACAGTAGGTTGCCATTAACTACAGCTTCTCAGCTAGAACTCTTTCCTTCTGTCCATCCGCATCTGGGTACACACTGTCCACTTCTTGGTACCTCCCATCCCCCTCCGTCTTCCTCCTTCTCTTTTTACTTCTGCGAAAGCTTTTAGCTTCCACTTCAGAAGGAACACAGGGTGCTTGCCTTTGTGTGCCTGACATATTTCACTCAGGCAGTGTCCTCTGGGCCCATCCACTTTGCTACAGATGATAGGATTTTGCTCTTTTCTATGGCTGGGTAATATTCCATTGTGGGTCGAGTACACATTTTCATCCTCCATTCATCCATCTTTGTGGATTCCATATCTTGTCTCTGTGAAGAGTGGTGCATTAAATGCATAGGATGTCTCCAGGTGAAAGATACAATGCTTGAAATGAAGAATTCACTGAAAGAGCTTGTCAAAGATTGGGGCTGGCAGAAGAGTAAGTGAACTTGAGGATGGATCAATAGAAATTATCCAATCTGGAGAACGGAGGGGAAAAGACTAAAGAAAAATGAACATAGCCCAAGGGAGAGACACAATAATATCAAATGGAAATAAGTATTTGAAGAAACAACAGCTATAAACTTCTAAAATTTGACGAAACTATCATGATACTAAAAAAATTTTTAAAAAGTGGCCATCTAAAAACCATTGGGAAGTCAAGGATAAAAGCACACTGATGCTCAGCTCCCCTCTGTTCTAGAGACAGCCTCATCTTCTTGTGCAAAGCCGGCCTTGTCCCTTAGACATGATGGGGAAGTGAACAAATTAGGCCGTCTTGGGCACCTGGTCACCAGAGCTGCCTGCTTATTTGGCAAAGTGGATATCATTGCCATCAGTGACCCCCTCATTGATCTCAACTACTTGGTCTGCATGTTCCAGTGTGACTCTACTCATACCAAGTTCAATGGCACAGTCAAGGCTGAGAACAGGAAGCTTGTCATCAATGGGAAGGTCATCACCATCTTCCAGGAGCGAGATCCCACTAACATCCAATGGGATGATGTTGGTGCAAAGTATGTTGTGGAGTCTACTGGTGTGTTCACCACCAGGGAGAAGGCTAGAGCCCACTTGAAAGATGGAGCCAAAAGGGTCATCATCTCCCCCATGTTTGTGATGGGCGTGACCCACAAGAAGTATGACAAGTCACTAAAATTATCAGCAATGCTTCCTGCACCACCAACTGCTTAGCCCCCCTGGCCAAGGTCATCCATGACAACTTTAGCATCATGGAAGGATTCATGACCACAGTCCATGCCATCACTGCCACCCAGGAGACCGTGGATGGCCCCTCTGGAAAGCTGTGGTGTGATGGCCATGGAGTCGCCCAAAACATCATCCCTGCATCCACTGGTGCTGCCAAGGCTGTGGGCAAGGTCATCCCAGAGATGAACAGGAGGCTCATCTTTCGTGTTCCTACCCTCAATGTGTCTGTCATGGATCTGATGTGCCGACTGGTGAAAGCCACCAAATATGATGACATTAAGAAGGTGGTAAAGCAGGCATCTGAGGGCCTTGTAAAGGGAATTGTGGGTTACATTGAGGACCAGGTTGTCTCCTGTGACTTTAACAGGGACCCCCAGTCTTCCACCTTTGATGCTGGGGCTGACATTTCTCTTAATAACAACTTATTTCCTGGTATGACAATGAATATGGCTACTGAAACAGGGTGGTAGTCCTCATGGCCTCCATGGCCTCTAAGAGTAAGAGTCCCTGGACCACTCACCCCAACAAGGACATGAGAGCAAGAGAAAGATGCTCCACTGCTGAGGAGTCCCTGTCCCAACTTGCTCCCTGACAGAGCATTTCCTTCACAGACCCCAAGAATAATGGGAGGGACCTAGGGAGGCCATCAATAAAGTTCATTGCACCCACAAAGAAAACATACTGATGCTCACTGCTAAATCTTAGCTTCTGATGCATTTAGCAGGCATATGGATATCATAAAAATTGTTAATTTCTTAGTTCAAGGGGCTAAAAAAAGAACAATCACAAAACAACATAAATTGTCAAAATGGAAAAAAAGGAGAATAATAAAGGGTGGAATCAGACATTCAAAAATAGAGCACAAAGCAGCCACATCAGCCTTAATTTGGATTTTGTTTGTAGCTTTTTTTGGTGACAGATGACAAGATAGACTGACCCCTGACAAGCAGAACGAAGAAAAGAAAGCAGGCAGAAATAAGCATTCTAGAACGCTAAGGGGGAGATACTGTGAGCAATCTCACACAAACAAACAGAAATGCTGCAGGCTTGAGTAAGCCGCTCTGTGCAGGGAGTACGGTGAAGGCACACAACACAGTTTAGCAGCTATGATGCACAGACAAAGGCAACAGCTGAATATGCAGCCCGTGTGGCCCAGAGTCCTATATCTAAATAAATAGGGCAAAACCTCACACTCGTGTCCAACGTTGTCTGCTGTCTCCAAATGTGAGATGGAAAAGATCTAACACTGAGGACCAGTGTGGGACTGCGCAGAGGGATGCCTGCTTTTCAGTTAGACACCGTGGCGGGGCTGAATGAAGGATGCAATGAAAAAAAAATCTCCGAATGGTAGAAGGCAGCAGCATACTGGCAAATACAGCATGATGCTCTTTGGGTGAGGGTCAGTGCCTTCAGGCCAGCCATACTCTCAGTTTATGTCTGTATGTTGGCAGGATCAGAGGATGGGGATGTAGGCGAGGAAGGCTGGCTCCTGATGACATCTGCTGATGCTAGGAGGAGGAATGTGAACAGATGAAGGGCACAGGCCATAAGCAGGGAGGTGGGTATGAAAACTGATGTTACAGGTGTGGGGACCAATGTGCCCCTTACTTTGCTCTTTGTGTATTTGAAGTATTTCAATTCAAGGTCAGATTTTTAAAAAAAGGAAACGGAAAGAAAAAAAAAAACCCAAAACAACCAAAAAACAACCAAACAAAAACAGTCCTGTGGTTCCTGGGGGTGGAGTTTGGAGGCAGTGGAGTCAGGAAGCCAGTCTTTCTCATGGCGGAGGACTCTCCCAGAGAGGAGTTCTCATTGGATCTGGAAATACGGAGACTACATGCCATGTGGCACCTACAGTGGGTTTTGGAACAGAAAAGAATATTAGAAAAGACTGAGGGACCCCAGGCAGAGCGTGCGCTTCCATCATTAAGTGTGCATCAACACTGGTACTTTAACTGCAGACAATGAGCCTTCACAGTGTGACAAACTAATAGAACACTTACCAGGCGGGTGTGTGGAAGTCCCCACCAGCATCTGTGAACCCCAAACTAATATGAAGTAAAAGAAAGAAAGAAAGAAAGAAACATTTATTAAGTAAACAAAAGCCTGTGTTCTCCGATGTCTCATGACTCTCCTTCACACTGTGCTAATGAATCTGTCTGACTGACCAGGCCCAATATGCAATGGTTAATCTTGGCTGCCAACATGACTTAGTCCACAGCCCTAGGAAGTTAGTGAAATGGGTGTTCTCAGGGAGCTTAGATGATGACGCTCTGCCAGGAGAGCTGGTCAGAGGAAGGAAGAGCATTTCCTAAGAGGGTCACACCTCTCCACGGCCACTTCCTGGTACTGCCCCAATGGTGCTTCCTGTCGTCTGGGATGAGAGCTGCTCTGCTCTCTGCTTCCCATCTGCCATGAGGTGAACAGCCTCCCACCAACATGATGCTCTAATATGGTGGAAGATGAGGAAGTGTCGCACTCGCTCCCCAACCTTGCATCCATGCCTATTTTTGGGATGTGTCATCTTTGCTTCTTGATAGTCAGTCCCTTGCTCCAGGGATCCTGAAGTACCAATGTCAAGAGCCTTTCTTTGGGTTTTCTGTCTCCTAAGGTCTTCTCTGCCTCAGGTCCTCTGTCCCTCCAAGTCTTCTGTGTTTCAGGTCCTCTGTGCCCCCCAAACTGTCTGATTGGTGGTACCTTTCCCTGGGATGGAGGAGGTAATGTGACCTTGGAGAACCTGCCCTCTCTCAAGGTCACCAGTGGAGTGGCAGGGAAGGAAACTCTTGCCTCCTCCCTGGGCTGTTCAGCTACCAGCCCAGGGCCTGGAGCTCCTGCCTGTGGCAAGGCCTCTGAAAATCTTAATGAATGCTAGACAAGCCATTTGTATTCTTTGCAAGGCTTGAAATTTTTATCTTGGAGGTTTCTCTCCCCCCTCTGGGAAAGACACTTTAACTGACTAATATTTTTGAGATTCGCTATGAATGTCTGTTTAAAAATCGAGTTCTGTCCCTTGTCACAAGTGTGAGTCAAGGTAGGGAGAGGCTGTGTGACTCAGCACACAAGACACATGACCACATTCCAGTTCTAGAGGGGAACAGGAAACCTGACCTTGTAAGGGTGACTTTGAAGGTGTATATGGCCAGACCTTCCCCTGGCCGCTGCTACTTCTGGGGAGGTAGGAAGCTTCGTGAAGCCTGGATTCAGCTCTACTCAACTGTGTACTGGAGACGATGTCTGGGTACCCCTCTGATGCTTCTGCTCCAGCAGGAACAATCAAGATGACAGGTAAGGACCGTGTCCACTCATTCTCACCACTCCTGCCCAGGCCAGGCCCCTTCCGCCCTCCCCTACGCCTTCCTGTTCAGGCTACTACCCTGCTGTCATTGCTCCCTAATAACAGGGGTCAGCCAGCAGTGACTCACAGCAGGTATACCTAGAGACAACTGGATAAGCAGAGGCCTCCCACATCAGAACTTGCTCTCCTTGGTCTCCTTTGCCAACAGCTCATGTGCCCCAATACCATAGTCACGTGTCTCTGCAGGAGGCTTGTGGGACAGATCCAGAGCCTGTACCCACTGTCAATACCAAGATGTCCCTCCCTTGGTTTGTCACTATTTCTTCTTAGGGCTCCTGTCTGCAGTCTGGGAGGCTGTGGCAGGGAACACCGGGGTGAGAGAGCAATGGCCAGGTCGGGTAGCTCCTGTTGGACATGCCATGACTTTGATAACTTGTACTTGCCTCCCTACTTTGTTGGCTACTGGGTCTGAAAACTCTTGTATGAGGTTCTTGGAAAATGCAGCTGGCAAGACTCGTAACATTGCCTGACTTGGGCTCTGTGCTCACCCAAATTGGAGGCTAGTGTAGGTGGAGGACATGGCATTCCTGCATGAGTTCTCAGTGGCCTTGGGCTTGGTGGCTTAGTACCTAGAGAGGCAAACTTTTCAGTGTGTATCCCAGCAGCAATTACTCACCCAGGCCAGCTGAAGTCAACTCAGACCTGGGGCTTGCTGTAACCTTATGCAACATCTCATATGGGGTCTTGAGCCCTATCCTTGCATACGTGCACACGTGCATATGCATACATGCACATAACAGTTTGCTGGATTGTTGCTGTCCCTGGCCCAATAATCAATCCAGAAACATCAAGGACAGGATATGTCTTTCTGGGTAGGTTGCACTAGGTGTCCTGTGTCCTTTACTGTGTCACCTTTGTCCTGAAGTTCTATGGTGCCTCAAATATCTATGGTTTTCTGAAGTCAGTCTGACATAGCTGATCTTGTGTCATGCAGATAGGTGGTGATGGTGGTGGTGGTGATGGTGGTGGTGGTGGTGGTGGTGGTGATGGTGGTGGTGATAGTAGTGGTGGTGGTAGTAATGGTGATGGTGGTGGTGGTGGTGGTGGTAGTGTTGGTGATGATGGTGATGGTGGTGGTGGTGGTGGTGATGGTGATGGTGGTGGTGGTGGTGATGGTGGTGGTGGTGGTGGTGGTGATGGTGGTGGTGATGGTAGTGGTGGTGGTAGTAATGGTGATGGTGGTGGTGGTGGTGGTGATGATGGTGGTGGTGGTGGTGGTGATGGTGGTGGTGGTGGTGGTGGTAGTGTTGGTGATGATGGTGATGGTGGTGGTGGTGGTGATGATGGTGATGGTGGTGGTGGTGGTGATGGTGGTGGTGGTGGTGATGGTAGTGGTGGTGGTGGTGGTAGTGATGGTGATGGTGGTGGTGTGGTGGTAGTGATGGTGATGATGGTGGTGGTGGTGGTGGTGGTAGTGATGGTGGTGGTGGTGGTGTGGTGGTAGTGATGGTGATGGTGGTGGTGGTGGTGGTGGTGGTAGTGATGGTGATGGTGGTGGTGGTGGTGGTGGTGGTGGTAGTGATGGTGATGGTGGTGGTGGTGGTGGTGGTGGTGGTGGTGGTAGTAATGGTGATGGTGGTGGTGGTGGTGGTGGTGTTGGTGGTGATGGTGATGGTGGTGGTGGTGATGGTGGTGGTGGTGGTGGTGGTGGTGATGGTGGTGGTGGTGGTGATGGTGATGGTGGTGGTGGTGATGGTGGTGGTGGTGGTGGTGGTAGTAATGGTGATGGTGGTGGTGATGGTGGTGGTGGTGGTGGTGGTGGTGATGGTGGTGGTGATAGTAGTGGTGGTGGTAGTAATGGTGATGGTGGTGGTGGTGGTGGTGGTGGTGGTGGTGGTAGTGTTGGTGATGATGGTGATGGTGATGGTGGTGGTGGTGGTGGTGGTGGTAGTGATGGTGATGGTGGTGGTGGTGGTGGTGGTGGTGGTGGTGGTGGTAGTGATGGTGATGGTGGTGGTGGTGGTGATGATGGTGGTGGTGTACCTGTCTCCAGGAGCCTTCACAGGCTTTGCTTAGCTCCTCGTTGGTCCTGAAATATGTGGGTTTCTAACTTCATTCCCTCCTTCTGCCCCCTCTCTTGGCTTTTATCTGTTTATTTTCATTGATGAAACTAGGTCAGAGCTCTCAGTGAGCTGACCTTACTCCGTTTTCAAACCCAAGTGGCCCCAGTGAGTCACCGAACTACTCTGACCTTCAGGCTTTTCCTCTGATGTCTGCACAGGTAAGAGCTGTAATGGATATGATGAGCTGTGTGAGGTGGGGGCCCAGTGAGGGTAGAAGACCTAGTGTGGTATGGGGGCCCAGAGGATTTGGGGATCCCTAGTAGGGGTACCTTGCATAGCAGTTGAATTGCTACTTAGGCTTTACCCTATCCTGACTTTGGGGTTTCAGATGGGCTTATAGGGTGGGCCCTTTCTGGAGTCTGACTTCCTGGGATATAGTTTGGGACCTCACAGTGAACAATCTAGGGCAGGGCATACCTGGGGATGATGGGTGGCTTGGGGGTGACTGTGGTCTAGTTTGCATAGGCTGTATGGGCAATTTCAATTCCCAGGGCTCCTCATGATACCCTTGTGGCTGCTTGCACAGTGCTGATCCCATAAACCAAGGGCAGCATGGAGGTCACCACAGGGAAGTGACCTTGAGAAGGTCACAGTGGAGACTTGTAACTGCCACCTCCACAGAGGCCATCTGGGGTGGAAATACGACTCTTTCAGATAGGCCCATTTTCCTCCCCTCCCTCTCCACAGCATCATAAAGATATAGCCATTCCTCAGCCTCAGCACAAGCGGGTCACCACCGCAGCCACTGCTATCTGCTCAGAGGCCTAAATTACCGGCAAAGGGAGATAGATGGCCGGCCCTTCCCGGCTCAAATTGATTCTCACCCGGGGCTCCCGGCCCCTCTTTCCAGTGATCACTGGAAAAGCTTCCCCCTCCTACATATAATGGCCCCTCATGAGCGCCTGATAGGAACAAAGATGAATATCCAATTGCACCGTGATGGGGTGAGCCAGGCACAGATGCAGGGGTGGGGTGCATTTCAAGGCTCTCCTACCCCCCACAGGCCTAGCGGCTTTCCAGGAAGATGCTGGATCATCAGAGCCCAGGATGCTTTGAGCGGTGGTGGCCCTGAGAGACTCCAGGCTCTCTCTGCTTCTTTCAGAAGAAAATCAGGGTGCAGAAGAGCTCACCAGCATACACTGAGGCCTATCCTGCTCTGGGCAAAGTGGAGTCCTGGAGGCACAGAAAGGCTAGGAACTTTCCCTAAGCCAGCAAGCTCGGGTGATTGGACCCTGCCTTGACCCCCACATTCTCTCTCTAACCCCATCCTCCCTTCGCTCATCCCTCTACTCCAACCCTGCTGTGACCCCATCCCCTGCTGCTGTGACCTCAGCTTCCCTTCATCTCAAAACCTCTGGGATCTCATGAAGGCTGACCACGGCAATTGCCCGGGGAACACAGTACACTCTGTAGGGCACTGCCTCCTTCCTGACTTCGCTGAGTGGGAGACAGAGGTGCAAGGAATAGCAATTGGCAAGCGGCCTTGACAGGTACAGTGGTTCAAGTCCACCTTTGGTATCCACAAGTAATGCCACACTACTGCTGTGTGACACTGACTGGACATGTCGTGTGGCCTCTCTTTTCCTTCTTCTTGGGACAATCTGAATGCAGAGAGGCCCCATGTCCAGATGGTCCTAGTGGATTGAAGGGTCCCCTCACTCCGTGTCAGAGAACGGCAGTGTTGCTAATAACATTGGTGTCAACAGGGAAGACATGATAAACAAGACTGTGGTGGCAAGGATGCGGAGTCAACAGTATTCACAGTGACAGTCATGCCATTATAGTAGTGATAGTGATGAAAACAGGATGAAAACAAGGGTATATTGATGGCGGTGACAGGATGACATCAGTAGTGGTCACATCAACAGTAATAGTGATGGGGATAGTGACGGTGCTGCTGTTGGTGTCCTCGGCAATGGAGATAGTGATGATGAGGTTGGTGATGATGGTGGTGATGGTAAGCAATAGTGGTGATGGTGCCAATATGATGAAAGTGATGATAATGATCATGAGTACAATGATGATGACAGGGATGGTGATTGTGACGGTAATAGTGATGATGGTGGTGGTGGTGGTGACAGGATAATAATTGCATCAATAGTGTGATGGCAATTCTAATGGTGTTGAGAGTGATGCAGACAACTATAGCATTGGCAGGGGTACTAGTGCTGCTGGTGGTGTTGAAAGGATGGTGAGGACAGTTACGACACTGTCAGGGGGAGATGTTCATAGTGGTAGTATTAATATTGCTGAGAGTTAGAGTGACACTGATGGTAGTTTTGGTGTCAGCAGTGCAATGACGGTAGCAATAGTGTTGCAGTTAATAGTGATAGTGTTGATGTTGGTGCCCATGAAAAGTGATGGTGACGGTGGTAAGGATGTTGATGACAATGAGCTGTACTTAGGACAACAGTATCCACTGAGCTTGTAAGGCAGTCGGCTGAGTGACTGGGTCTTCACAGCTTTCCCATGAAGTTCTTGCCATCAGTAGCCCCATAGTATGATAAGAATACAAACACAGAGTTGCCTGGGGCCACGAGCAAAGCACAGGATTCACACCCCGTTCTTTCCAATCCCCAGAGTCTCCTTCCTATCGGGAGCCCCCATTTCCTCCTCCAGGGCCCACCTGCCTCTAACTAGCTCCCTTACAAGCTGACAACCAATCTACTAATCTCCAATGGGTTTGGCGCCTTCCATTGTCGCGCTGGCAGCCAGTGTCACACATCTGCTAATTACATGTTTTATTGTCTCATTTGCTGTTAAATATTGCCTGAGCCTATCGTTAAGCAAACCTACCTCCTCTGTGGATTTATCCTCTTCTGAACTCCCACGTACAGTGCCTTGGGGATTGCTGGGAACACGTCCCTTGATGATGACCCTCTTTTCTGTCCTCTGGACATGGCCTTTAACAATGCCATTGTCTCCAAGTTACCTGTCCTTCCTCCTGCCCACTGTACAGTGATGTCCTTAAGTAAAAGACTCCCCACAGCCTGTAAATGGATAGCTCCCTTGGGGCACATATAGGGTGGACATGTGGCTTCATTCTTGTGGCTTTCAGCCTTTTTCTGCAGGTTGACCTGATGTAGGGTTTCTATCTGTGTAGCCTTCTCCGTCTAGGCCAGCAGCTGGCTTACTGCTCTCTCCATCCTCTCTCTCTCTCTCTCTCTCTCTCTCTCTCTCTCTCTCTCTCTCTCTCTCTCTCTCTCTCTCTCTCTCTCTCTCCCCAGAGCTCCTAGGCTCCCCCATCACGTGCAGAGGCCACCCAGGTCAGCTTCTTCTCTAGAACACTTCTCACCAAGCCATGGCCATCTCTTCCCCTGTTTGTGCCTACCCACAAGGCTTTCTAACTGGGCTCCAGGACTTCCGCACAGTATGAAAAGCATCCAGGTCTCCAAACACTGCCTTCTGGCCTCAGTTTGACTTTTGAACCCCCGTTACCCTGTGTAGCTTCAGTACTCAACCAGGATAGACATCGTGCCCCCTCTTTCTATTCCGCTATTCTTTCTATTCTGCTATCACCCCCATTTCTTAGTAGCCATCACCTTCTGCTGTGGCTGTCCTTGCACCTCCTGCAAACCCACCCAGGCTACTTGTGTCTGCCATTTCATGCAGTGAGCTATGCCAGGAGGACGGGACAAAGATCAGCTCCAAGGGACACATCCTCAGTCCTAGATGTTATGCTTCCCCGGGGTGTAATTTTGATGGGGTGGCAGCTCCCACTCTCCAGGAGCCTTGAATGCTCCCTGTCTCTCCTCTCACTCCAACTCAATTTTCCTATCATATCATTTATTCCTCTTCCTGGAGAAAAATAGGTTCTGGCCAGAAGTGCACACTTGATCACTCTTAAGGTCCTACTGAGACATTGCAATGAAAATACTTCTCTTACCAGGAAACTGGGACAGAGGGAAGGGCATCCTATTGGGACTCTAGATGAGAGAAGCATGGGAGAATAGCAAAGCAGAAGGATCCAGAGGGTCCTAGAAACCTACAAGTAGAACATTATGATAGGCAGATTTGGGCCCAGGGGTCCTGCTCAAACTAAGGCACCAGCCAAGGACAATACAGGCGGTAAACTTCAAACCCCTACCCAGATCTAGCCAATGGTCAGAACATTCTCCACAGTTGAGTGGAGAGTGGGGTATGACTTTCTCACATACTCTGGTGCCTCACCTTTGACCATGTCCCCTGGAGGGGGAGACCTGGTGGCACTCAGAGGAAGGACAGCAGGTTACCAAGAAGAGACTTGATACCCTATGAGCATATACAGGGGGAGGTAATCCCCCTCAGGAACAGTGATAGGGGAGGGGAATAAGGGGAAAAAGGGAGGGAGGGAAGAATGGGAGGATACAGGGGATAGGATAACCATTGAGACATAACAAGAATAAATAAATTTAAAAAAAGAATTGTAAATTTTAAAAAAGGAAAGAAAGAAAAAAAGAAAATACTTCTCAATATAGCAGGGGTCCCTACCCAAGTCTATGAAGGAGCCACTTATACAGAAGCAGCAACGGTGGTGCTTCAGGCCTCTGTCCCAGCCACCACTCTCTTAGGAAGATGAGACCAGTCCACAGGCATCTAGCCTTGCCTGGCTTTTCTCACCCCACAACCCAGTGCCAGAGGTACATATTAGCCAGTGCTTTCTCTTCTCATCCTCTGCCCTGGCTGTGGCCTAGATGCCCTTGTCTCTCTGCCAACCTTTTCAAGGGTCCCCTTGTGCCTCACTTTAGACTCCAAGGCTTTCCCCCTCCTCTATGTGCACAGCTGGCCAGATGCCATTTTCTCTAGGAAGAGGAATAAATGATACCGGCTGCAAGTCTAGGATGGAAGCTTCTGGAATGTTGCATCTTATAGGGATTGGAGACCACCAGTATGATAGGAAAATAGGGAGAGTCAGGGAACATACAAGGTTCCTTGAGAGCAAGAGCTCCTGAGGACCATCTCAGGGCTGGTTGGAGCCCTTTGGGCCTCTTTGGGCAGCTACTTATGTATCCCAAAGGCTATTTTGATCATCAGAATATCACTAAATTATTAACAAACCCAACACAGAGGCAGTAAGGAACTTGTGTAAGGTCTCACAGCTGGTGTAAGGAGGCAGAGGCTTACCGTCTCCTGTAGAAAGGTCCAGATCCTTTGAGGTGAGGATAGCTCATGCTTTTCCACAGCCAGGCTCCAGAATGGCCAAAGATGCTAAAGCTCTACCCCAGCTTGCCTCGCTCTGCCCTGTTCTGGATGATCCCTTGAGAGACCACTTCTCACCTTTCTCTGTGGTAACACCCACACCCCTTAGGGGTCAGGGCTAATAGCTTCTCTGGCGAGCATTCCAACTGTGCTAGCACACTGTAGTAAGGTCTGTGTGTCCCAGAACACTGGCCATGCCATGAGATACGTCTCACCTTAGCACCTGCACTACAGATCCAATATGTGAGTGCATGTTATGTCCCAGGGTACCTGAACCTTCCTTGACACCTGTCTACCACAGCCCTGAGAAACAGGTGCAGTGTACCTGACTACTGAAAGAGAGACAGCAGCTTTGAGTCACCCCAAAGTCTGGGTGGTTCAGAAGGGATGGGAGCTTGCTCATCCTCACCAGCTCTACCTGTCTCACTGCTCACCTCTGCACCTGGTGTGCATGGGGCTAGGCATGAAAGGCTGAGTGTGTGTGTGTGTGTGTGTGTGTGTGTGTGTGTGTGTGTGTGTATGTGTGTGTGCGTGCGCACATGTGTGCATAGTTGAGTGTGCACTGCAAGGATGTGTGATGAAGGACAAATCAGTAGTGTGTGTGTGTGTGTGTGTGTGTGTGTGTGTGTGTGTGTGTGTGTGTGTGTTTGTGTGTACACAATTTAGTATGCATTGCAAGGCTGGGTAATGGACAACTCTGTAGTGTGTGTGCATAGTTGAGTATGTATTGCAAGGCTGTGTGATGGTACACACTCTGTGGTGTGTGTGTATGTGTGTGTGTGTGTATGAGTGAAATGGTGGGCAGTCTGACCATCAGCCTTTGAGGGAAACCCTGCAGGGTCTGCACAGCTGCTGGACAGCTGTGGCAGAGCTGCCCACCTGCAGGAGACCTGGGCAGCCAGCTGATGGGTCCAACAAGACAGAAGCAAGGAGGCTTTGTGAGCCACTTTTATCTTCTTCATAATACATTTCTTTAGATTACACGGTCAATATTTGTTCAATGCAGAACCCGGGAAACAAACAATGGAAGGAGAAGATTGTCTGTAATTACAGAGACAAACGTTGGCGCTTTGAGGGTGTGCTGTCTCCCCCCCCCCCCCCCCCCCGCTTCCTTTGCTCCTCTTTCCTCTCACATATATCAAAAGCACATGCTGTGGTTGATCTTGTCGGCTTCCGGAGGTCAAGCTGAGGACATCTTATCCAACCATGGCTGCTCACCACACTCCCACCTGCAATGACTTGTCCTGTGCCTTCCCTCTGGGTCTCTGCTTCTGTGGAACCCCACATCATCTGCCCGTGTCTCCAAGAACCTCCTTCCTGTCCACCCCTGCACAGGATGGTGGCTTCATTCCTGCAAAGGCCTCCCAGGACACAGAGGATAAAGTCTAGCTCCTGGATGGATTGAGAATGTCATGGTATCCCTGGCCATAGCTTAGCCTTCCTCCACCCACTTCGCCAAGTGTCAGCCTGCTCTCACTCAGATATGCCCGCCCCCTGCTGTAGGTGCATCTCTCTAAGGGCCTCACCCTCACTCCCACTGTCTGCACTCAGAGACAGCTGAGTCCTCCGGGCTCTGCAAGAGACCATACTGACTTCCACTTGTCACTTCATCACACATGTTCAGCCTAATTCAGGTGAACAAATGAGAAGCAGATTTGTGTCCCTTTAATGCTCATCTCTGTATGCACATTTCCACACACCACCCTGGTCGTCTCTCCAGGACAATCTTGTCAGAAGGGCACTGCATTTCATCACCTGCCCCCCTTCTGCCTGGTCACAGGGAACCTGTCACACAGGCTTCCGTATTTCACATTGAGCCATGGCTGCTACCATGTGTGGTGCTTTTGAGAGTAAATCTCCTTGCTCGCACTCACATTGACAGCTATTCCATAATTAACTGTAGGCAATTTCTCATTTATGTGCTGACCACTTGTATAACTCCTCTTGGCCACTTTCTGCCTTGTGTCTGTACTTCTACCCCTGTGTCTGTATGTCACAGGTGTTTTTCTTTTTAAGATTATGTCTGATTATTAACTTTTTGTCTAAACACATTATGCACTACTCCCCCCCAGCACCGTGTTCAGGTGGCATTTGGACAGGGAAACACAGACATGTATGTTGCCACATTTGCTCCCCAGTGTGAGTCTTGATTGAGTTTCACTTTTTGCCTCCTAACTCGGTCTCCATAACAGGGCTTACATGACATGAGCAGTATCTGTGCTGGGTCACAATGGTCGGTCCATTCCCAACCCAGCCAGTCTTGGGGGGAACTGAGTTTATCTAGCTTTATAATGCTTCCCAAATAGTACAAACACTTTCCCTTCTAATTTTAGTTTAGTTGTTTCCCCCCACCCTTGGAACAGCCACGAGGCAGATATTTCCAATTCATTAAACCTCCCACATGTGTTTTAAATTTCATTTCCAAGATAAAAATCCCAAAGACAACACAGAAGATGAGAACACACATTCATTAAAATGCGGTTGCCTCCCACGCCCTTCTCCAACTCCCTAGGTCGTTCCTGCCCTATACCAGAGCCTTCTGGGAAGATCTCTCTCTCTCTCTCTCTCTCTCTCTCTCTCTCTCTCTCTCTCTCTCTCTCTCTCTCTCTCTCTCTCTCTCTCATATGTAGTTTGGGCCACAGGCTCATGGGTTAAACAGAAATGCACTGCCTTCCATCTGGAGGATGGAAGTCCAAGGTCAAGGAGTCAGGGAGCTAGCCTCACAACACAAGGCTGCTCCCTGAGGCTTGTAGGTGCTGCCACCTCCCTATGTCCCCACATGGTCTTCCTGTGCTTGTCCACAGACAGGACCTCTCCGGCGGATACAACAGGCCTTGTTCCAATTGCCTTACTTGACCTTACACCCTTTGAAAGGCTCTATCCCAAATCCACCCCCACTCTAGGGTGTTGGGGGAAATAAAAACTTCAAGGCACTAATCTTGGGGAGACAAAATCTGATAAACACTCCACATCGCAGACACTCAGACTGGAGGATCACCCTCACAAGCCCCCCCTTTCTGTTACATACAACCAAGAACCTGAAAAAGCACAAGCTTTTGTTTGTTTTTCTATCCACTGATGTCCTCCAGAGCCCTGTGGTACAGACATAGGGGTTTCCAGATGGGCCTGGTGGGGTCTGCAGGCAGCTGGAGAAAAGGCACCTCCTTTTATGTGTATGTAGAGTGGAATTGATGGTAATTTGGGGAAGGTTAGACCAGGACCATCTCCCACAGAGGGACAGAGACATGATGGCTGGGATTTCTTTCCCCAGATACAGCATTTTTATCCCATGCCCATGTTTGATTCTAAAACTCATGGTTACCCTTACAGAATACAGAGCAAAGAAAGATGTCTCAGACTTACAGCAGCCCCAAGGGCCACATCTCTGAGGAGTCCCCAGTGTGTGTGTGTGTGTGTGTGTGTGTGTGTGTGTGTGTGTGTGTGTACTGATAAGAGCTCATTTCACCCCCCTTTTTCTTTTGCCTGAAATATAGCCTCTGTGCATGATGACAAAGACCTTTGCCTGGCCAAGCTTTACTCCTCAGTTCCAGAACCTTCTCCTGGCTCCACCTCTCAACTTCCTCGAACTCCATGAGTTAGCTTAGCAAGAAGGACCATATCTGAGCACCCTTGCTCTCTGTGATGGTTAACTACAATACCCAGCTTTGTTGACATGCCTAGGGTATTAAGGAGGCACGCTGCTGAATGTGCCCATGGGAGCTTCTCAAGAAGGACGGCCTGAGAGAGGCCTGCCCTGAACAGGACTCCAGATACTTAGAAACCACGCCCCCTTGTTTTCTGTGATTCCTATTGCAATAGTCTCACAGGCCCCAACAGACAGTAGGGCCCTGGGGAGTCATGTTATTCACCTCACCCCCAATGGCCCCACAGTGACCTGAGTGCTTTCTCTGGCTCGGGTCTGACTGGTTGTCTCATTTGGTGGCAACTCTAAAGGACACGGATACCATCCAGCTGTTTACTGAGCAATAAGCCCATGGATTCTCACTCATTATTATGAACTGCCACCTCACCTGTCACTTCTTGACTTCATCACAAACCGAGTGTCATTAGAACTCTTAGGCACATCCAGCTCATCTCAGTGCCGGGTCTAGAACAAGCATATCCTGCAGTTGCAGCTGATGGTCCTTCACCAATGAGACAATATGCATGTCTAATTCTTACATGTGGACCTTGGGGCAGTATTTACAGCTTTTGCTAAAGCCAAGGCACGATGATGTACTCTTAATTCAACCAATAGGCATGAGGGTGAATTTCAACCTGCTAATTCCCTCCTTCGCACCCTGAGCCCTGGGTACTCCCTTTGGGTGGTCTGGTACTTCCAGCTGGTGTATCCGTAGCTTAAGCCCCATTTCCTTCACCATCCACTGTCCATCACCCTTGGCTTCCATGCTGCTAAGGGTGGCAGCTCCTTCCTGTGTGGCTCCGCCTCCTGCTCCTGTTCCCCATTACTTACAGCCCCGTCTTCTCTATACTCTCCAAATTTTAACACTCACATTTGCTTTTGCCACCAGACCGGCTGCCCCAAGCCAAACTCTGTTTCTGGAATGTTCTTAAAAGGTGAATCCCGAAACTCCAGGTGAGGCCCCACAGGGTTGGCTGATTTCCCTTGTCAACTTGGTTGGATTAATAAATGGCTCAGCAGTTAAGAATGCTTGCTGGTCTTCCAGAGGCCATGAGTTCGGTTTCCACAACCCACAGCTCACATCCATCTGTAACTCCAGATCTAGGGAGATCTGGTGTCATCTTTTGTCCCCCCGCCCCCAGAGACACCTCACACACATGCCACACATACACACATAAATAAAGATAAAAATAAAGAAACTCCTAACGGTATGTCCAGCCTGAAGCGTATGTGTTCTTCCCTAAGCGTTCCACTCTGCTTTTCTGGCCAGGTCTGCACTCTCCTCATTAGAGTTGTGTCCTCCATTGTTTTCCTGAAGAACAGTCTTAAGTTGCTTCCTAAAAGACAGACAAGATGGTCCTCATTCACTGTCCCACTGTGAGCAGGGTTCATGGGACACCAGGGGCCAGGGTGAGTCTTTGTTCCAGATTGGCTGTGAGTGGAGTCCACCAAGGTGCAGCTTCTTAGGAGAGAACAGCTTCACTTCCTTGCAAATGGCTCCTCCCACTCTTGGAAGTCCTATCCCTGCTGGGGCTGCTGGTGGTGGATTTTTTTTTTTTTTTTTTTTTTTTTTTTTTTTTTTTTTTTTTGGCCTGGTGTTAGGCAACTTTGTGACACTATCTTGCTGGAGTCCCGATCGGTCCCACCTGACACAGCATGGGCTCTTCCTCTTCAAGGCTGTGTTTCTCTCAGCCTTGAAAGCATCAAGGTTCATAAATTCTATGCTAGCTCATCGCCCTCTCCTCCCCCACCCCTGCCTGCCTCTTGGACTCCTGGAGGCATTGGAATGTCCCTTATCTATTTGCTCACAATGCCATCCCAGCATCCCTGAGCTCTGTGGTCCTAAGTGGTCTGCACCAGAGTCCCACCCTGCAGCGTTGTGACAGGGGCCGCAGCACATTCCAGAGTTCAGTGCTGTACTGGGAGGGTTGCCTAATGCTAGCTAGATTCTTCTGGATGCCCTATCCTGTGGCTCCTCTGAGCTAGCTTCCTCTGACCGTAGGTGCTTCTGGATATTTGCCTCCATCTTGCGAACTCCTGGCCCCTTGGGTACTCTGGTAATCTATTCGCACAGGAAATCCAAGGGTAAGGGTGATGGTGGGTGTCTCCTGTTTACGGCTCCTCTGAACTGGCTTTTGGCTCAGCTGGATATCGACTCATGCCGATTCAACCAGGGCCAAAAAGACAGAAGGGTGCTGTGAGGGTCTATGGGAAGTGAAGGCCTTGTGCTCACTGGCGATATGAAAAGGCCTTCTCTCCAGGATTTGCCTAGCTCTGGCTGCCATGAGGGATGGCTGCCTGAGTCACGCACGCACAGCTTCCGTGCCTGCTGCAGTGTGCCTGCGGGATGCTTGGCTTCTGTTGTAAACCCTCCAGATTGTGTGCACACCTGGGATCTGGTAGGAAGCCCCTGGAGAACTGTCCAGGGAGGTTGCCCCATATGTACCTCAGTGACGACCCCTGTGTCTGTCTTGGCACTTAGCAACATCTGCCACTCCTGCTTCCCGTGTGCCTCTTGCCTCTCTTGGATTCCAGGAATAGATTTATTACCATAGGTTCTGGCCTGGGCTTCTGTTTCCTCCTGGGTTTTTTTGTTTGTTTGTTTGGTTGGTTTTTGTTTGTTTGTTTGTTTGTTTGTTTGTGTTTTAGGTCAGATCCCACACACCCTCTACTCTCTGACTCCCAGAAATTCATTTAAACCTCTTTGTCATTGTCATGAAGATTAAAATGTAATTGTGAATGCAAAGCACAGGAACGCTGACCTGCCACAAAGGCCTGAAGGCTGGCCATTATCCCCCAACTAAGCGATGGCCTCAAGACCCAAGCCCTTCTTCAAGGAGGCTGTGTTAGGAAGGCACCTGCAGATCCCAGCATCTAGCACAGTCATCATCCCTCTGTGAGTTGATGCCACACAGCCGGCCCTGTGTTGGACGCATCGCTTGTGGGAGAATGCTCCCATTGAGAGCACCAGCCTCTCCAGATCCTGGGCACTGACATGTTGGCAGAGGACTTCCGGGCACATCTTCCTGGTTTCCCATCCTTCAACTCTCTGTCCTTCTCGTTGCTGGCACATACCACTTAGCTGGGCTTCCAAGAAGGGATGAAGGAAAGGCAGGCAACTATAGACATCTGTGGAGAACACAGCTTGTTCCCATGTAGGTGACTCATGACGGGCTCCTGTAGGGCAGGCGAATGAGGGAGGGGCCTGTGCAGGCATGGTTGAGCATGAGGTTCTTGACTAGGACTTCCTGTGGCTGTCTTGGGAGCTGAAGTCCTGCAGGCATCGAGGGGATATTTCTGATTCTGGGGGGGGGGGTCCCCTTTCTCTATGTACCATGGTTCTCTGCCTTAGCCACTGCCCTCCCCAGCAGAGTGTGGAATGACAACTAGCTTCTTGTCATCTAACACAACAAAGGTGACAGATGGTTCTCTATTGTAATGTCACATGGAGTGTGACTGCCTGCTGCCCCTCACCGGCTCACTAATTAGTGTCACAACTGTGTGGACTGTCACAAAACTTCCGGATGCTACAGGTGGCACTTAGGCACCATAATAGACTCAGGGCAGGGTCCAGCAAGAAGCCCAGGCCACACAAAGTTGGGGCAATGCATTCTGCAGACTTCTTGAGGGGCGAGCTCTCGTTCCACAGAGCTGTGTATAAGAGCTCAGCCGAGCCAGAAGCTTAACTGCAGCCTAGAGGCCCCAGAAGAAGCTGTAGTGGTGCAGCTTGCCCTATGCTCCTCCTCTGCCCCTGCATGACCAGGTCTCTGTGTATGGCTTTCAGTTGCTTGAGGTATAGCCATGACCCTGCCCTAGACACCAGCCGTTGATGACTTGCAAGGCTAGAGTGGGTGCCACATTGCCTGTGGGACTGCTGCCATTGTCGCCTGGCTCTTCTGTGTTTAAATCTCTTCATCAGCTTGGCAATGGCCCAGACGGAAGCCAGGAACTCAGCGAATTTTTCAGAGCACTGTCTGTCCGATGGTCCCAGAGGCCTCTGTTCTCAACCCACGTAGAAAAGACCTGAGAGCTCTTGGAGCTGATACAAACGAGCCAGAGATAAATGACTTAGTTCTGCCCCGTTGTTCTCCTAGAACAGGTGGCTGAGGTCTGTTCCCACTGACCACTCACCCACTGGGCTGGCTGGGATTAACTGTGAAGTCTGACATTTACGGAGTCACGGGCTACATATTCATCATGAGAAAGCACACGGATTAGGAACCTGTCTAGATCTCGCCACAGCCGTACGTGGGCGGGACTCTTGGCAGGCGTGTGTCCCTGGTGGGGAGAGAAAGCATGGGGAAGTTCAGGAGACGCCTCAAGGCTGCACAGCTGGAAACAGTGGAGCCAGGGCAGACGCCTATGAGATGCTTAATCTTAGTTGTCAGTTCGCTTGGATTTCAAATCACCATGGAAACACCCTCCTGGGTATCTCTTTGAGGGTATTTTCAGAACAGTTTAAACTGAAAAGGTTAGACCCAATTGTAATGTGGGTGGCGTCGTCCCCTGGGCTGTGGTCCTTTACTGCATAAAAAGGAGAAAGTGACCTGAGCGCCAGCTTTATTTCTCTGTTTCTGGCTGTGGACACGATGTGACCAGTTGCCATGTGCTCCTGCCATCATGTCTTCCCTGCCAAGACAGAGTCTGTACATCTCTTCTCAAACCTTGAGCCAGAATAAACCCTTTCTCCTTTAAGTTACTTCGGCACCAATTTTGTCAGAGCAGTGAGAAAAGTCACCAATTCATGTACAGACTGAGCTGTACTCCCTCCAGCCAGTGACCACTAGAGCTGAATCAATACCAGCAAGTGACCATCAGCATTTCTACCCATGCTGAGCCTCCATACTCATTCAAAACTCAGGCTCTGCTATCCGATTCCCATCTCGTGTGGTCATTACTGCAACAATATGGCACCTGTATGGCCTCCACTAGGATCACATGTTACTGAAGGAGCTGCCCCACGTGCCTGGAGGATGTGTCTTGTCCCCAGGATGGAGAATAGCTCCTCCTCAAAGGAACTCTAGCAGTAGGTAGGCAAAAAAAAAAAAAAGAGCCACTCAGAGTTAGTCAGCCAGCTTGGTATACAAGCCTCTGCAGTCTAGGAAAGAGGTCTAAACTCAAAGATTCCACTGAGCCATCCTTCTACTGCCATGGCCACCACTGACAACCTTTGGTGAAGTCACTTACACAAGACACTGTGTCTAGAGCAATCCTTACCCAAGAAACTCTGTTCTTGGTGGTATTGCCCATGAACCTGTCTGAGGAGGGAATATGAAGATCAGGAACCCTGGGTGACTTTGAAAGACACTGGAAATGTCTCTCAGTTAGACATCATGAAATTATCTGGACAATGCTAGCACTTTCTGGGAAAGCAGACACCCCATACCATCCCTGTGCTGAGAGGGTCAGACAGACACTCGCCCACACGTGCCACATGCTAGAGGTCACCAGCCCCTCTGTCCTCATGGAAGCATGCTACTGTGTGCAGGGCCCGTTGTTTTGCAGTGGAGGAAGCTGAGGCTGGAAAAACCCATGGAATTACCCAAGGTCATACTGATGAAGGACTGTCTTTCTACAGATTCAAAGAGCCATAAATTTGGGGGGGGGCGCTGATAAGGATCAAAGCTACGTAAATGAGATGAGTCATGGCCTTTTATCTTTCTCAGCTACTTGCCTGGAGCAAAACCTGCTTTTCAGAGTTTTTGTGGAAATTCTATGATCCATCAAATGAGAATGTGCCTAGCACATGTAGGACCATGCAATAGAGACTTAGCTGGTGTTTAGGCACCAAAGTCTAATGAGGACTGATTTAAGGCAATTTTAGGGCAATAAAAAGGAATATGGCCATTTTAGCTGAGGAGCAGGGATCAAGAGTTTATGGAGCAGAGAACTGAAATGGGACTTAGTGGAGGAGTAGAGTGGAGTGGCCTGAAGGCTCAGAATGCAGTGTTTTCTAGAATAATGATAGTCACTGGACTGGGGAGTGTTTTGAGGAGAGAAGGCTGAATACCTTGGACTCCCTGCTGCAGAAAATCACAGTGGGGGAATCCAAAGTGAGGATCCATAGAGTCGACAGGTTGAGACTGACATTTTCTGAGACTAGCCACTGGAGGATCAATGGACTTGGCAATTTTCTCACAACCGTGAACAGCTAGCAATCCTGTTTCTTGCACACTACCATAGCTGGTCTCTCCGGAATCAAGGCTAATGGTACCTCATGTCAGTATCTCTCACTGCAAAGATATCAGAGGTCACTGAGAACAAAAGGGAGGGTCAGTGATCAAGAGGCAAAGTCATGAGGAAATAACACCATGGCTTGGGAGTATGTATCTACTACCAAAGACAAAACAAACCCCAGAGGTCTACAAAAGTCTGGAAAGCAGGCATCTGTAGATGCAGCTGGAAGGAGCTTGGAACCTTTATCCTCATCCAGGAGGAAGACAATCCAGTGACACAGATTTGGAGGACTCCAAATCAGGGAAAAGCGGAGAGACTGTTAAACAGTGGGAATCACAGGTTCTTTCATGTGCAGAAGTGAAATACCAAAACCACAGGAGGGAAATGGATGGCAGAACGTGCCATATATAACAGGTAGGTATCAACAATGTAGTTAAGATATAACACAAAGCCTACCAGGTAGAACTAACAATAGGCCAAACCAATAAAAGCAGAAAGAGCAAAACCTGTCTATCTGCTATTTATAAGAATCCAATTTTGAATACAAAGTCGCATGTAACGAGACAGAAGGAAAAAACATCTAGTAAGCCTGCAGACACAGCACACGGTATGATCCAAACACAATAAAGCATGAAATCCGAAGGCAGTTTCTGTGACCTGTGGGATAATATCAGCTGCCCAGAAGCTGATAATTGTGATTATAGAACATGAGTGTGTTAGGCAGAAGCCTGGGGAGCATGCTGGAGGGATTGATGGCAAGCTCTAGCAATTAAGAAAACCCTCACACACCCAACATTATTTTAAAAATCAAGCAGGAAATACATACATTACATCATTACCATCACCACCATTGACATCACAATTATCACTACCACCATCACTTCCATCACCATCACCACTATCACCATCACTTCCATCACCATCACCACTATCACCATCACTTCCATCACCATCACCACTCTCACCATCACCACACCACCATCACTGCCATCATCATCATCATCACAGACACCATCACCATGACCACCACCACCACCATCACTATCACCATCACCATCACCATTTTCACCAGCACCTTTGGATCTACCATTGCCATCATTAGGACACAAGTAAAGGGATTTTTTTAATTAGTTGAAAAGGTGTGACAAAAATCAAAGATAAGAATAATCACAAATCCTTGTCATAATTTATGCAAGCTAGAAGACAACAGAATGGCACTTTTAAGTGTGAAAAAAAAGTGAAAAAAAAAAAACCCCTTCTGTCAATCTAGAAATCTATATGCAGTGAAAACCTTTCAGAAACAAAAATCACCATGCAATTCTGTAGACAAACAAAAGCTTCTGAGAGGAGATATTGCCAGAACAATGATACTTTAAAAATTGCTACAGGAAGTCCTGAGGACAGAGGGAAGCTGACACCAGATGGAAACTTCAGTCTGAACAGGGAGAGGAATGCTGTAAACCGAAATGGGGGCCATAAAGTGTTCTCTAAAATTATGTCAAAGCTAATTCACTACTTAAAGTGAAAGTCATGATGCAATGTGGGGCCATAACACAGAGATGTTAACTGTGGCCAAGAAGATAGAAGCACTGGAGGGGGCTTCCATATCACACATAGCGTGATGTTACCTGAAAGTGAGTTTTGGTAAAGGAGAAACAAGCATAGCAGACACCAGGTCAACAGAGAGCAAAAGAGATGGTCTTCGGAGGGTGACAATGCTGTCCTAAGAATATTCAACAGAAAAAGAGGCAGATAAGCCATACCAAACAAACAGCCTCTGTAGGTCATCAACTTGCGTGGGAATTGGATTGCACCCAAGAGGGAAAAGGCAGGCATTGTCAGGCCAAACAGAAAGAGCAAAAAGAGGCTATCTGCTATTTATGAGAATCCAACTTTGAATATAAAGTCTCATGTGATTATAAAATAAAAATACCTGTGTCACCCAGACACTGATTTTAAAAAATGGGGCGGGGGGAATGTTGCAATGGCCACAGGAGTACTAGAACAGTAGACACCAAAAAGAATTAGTAAAAAAGAGGGTCAGATATAATAATACAGTAAGATCTGTCCATAATGCCACAGACGGGAGGTTGTCATGATGAGAGGATTGTCTCAAATGTGTAGGCACCAAATAATAGGAAGGAAAAGATGGCTTGAGACTTAAGGGGAAATCCACACATATATATTTAAATTTTTCAATGCTCAACTGCACTAATTGACAGGACAGATGGAAAGTTATGGACACTGTTGAAACTCAACGGTAATATCTAGTAGAGTTGACCAGTGGGCCTTTAGGGAAGGCACCAGGAGAGTGGCCGGGGGTCCACAAGTCACCATACAGGGTTGCAGAGATGGCTTGCTAAAGTGCTTGCCACTCAAGAGTGAAGGCCTGAGCTCAGATCCCCAGTACAAGTGTGGAAAGCCAGGCATAAGGTCACATGTCTGTGATCCCCTTGCTGGGGAAGAAGGGAGAGGCAGGTCCCTGGAGCTCATTGGCAGGTCAATGTAGTGATCAGCTGAGGGGTTGACACTGACCTCCACAAGCATATATGCAAACTCATATGAACACATGCATGCCACACACATGTGTGTACACACACAGGTTCATCATGGTCTGGTTATAAACAGGACAGATCATCTTTAAAAACTGGACCCAAACAGAGTGTGCTTTCTGACCGATAAAAGGATTAAATCAGAAGAAAAAAATTAATTGACTATCGTATCTAGAAGAGAGCCAAATATTTGGAATTTAAAGTACACTTCACCATAGAGCTGGAAAGGCCATACAAACTGGAGAGAATTTAAACAGCCACGGCCCCAAGCATGGGGATGCAGTGCAATCGGTGCCCAGAGGAAAGCATGAACATCGAGTGCTTGCTTTAGTGAAGAAACAAATCAATGAGCTGAGCTCCTAGACCCAAAGACCCTGGAGGGAACAAAATAAGTCCCGAGTGGACACACCAAGTTGCTGTAAAGAAAGGAGGAGATGAAAAACAAAAGGGTGCGGGGTGGCAGAGGCAATTAGCACAAGAATGAAACAAAAATGGTTTGTTTAGAAAATCAATAGCACTGGAATGCTAGGGTGTCCTAAAAGGAGGGAAGCCATGAGTTTCCAAAGGAGAGAAGGAAAGCTCCCCCCACCAACCCCATTCAGACTCCACAGACATAGGAGGGGGTGAATGACCAGACACAGCCCTGTTCATGACAGTCTGGTGTACAACGGGCAATTCCATGGGAAGACAAGAATCAATGAAAAGATAGAGGAAGGACTAGCGAGTCTGGATGACCCTGTGTCTGTGAGAGAGGATCTGAGTCAGGAGGGAGTCTCTGGATGGAACCCTGGTACGGGCGACTTCCTTGGAGAGTCTACCAAATACTATGTCTGTCTCAGATGGAGTTCATAGGAAACAGAAGAGGGCCAAATGTGGACACCTTTGTTGACCAGACCCGCATCTCTGCAACGTTGTAAGCAAAGGGGACCAAGCTCCTTGTGAACACAGATACGAATCTTTACAAGATCACCCGTCGTACTACAAGCATACGCCTGTAACCCTAGCACTCTGGATATGGAGACAGAAGGATCAAGTCCAAGGGCAGCCTCCTTTACATGCTGAATAATGGAGGTGAGCTTGGGTTACATGAGACCTTGCCTTAAAAAAAAAAAAAAGGAACATCAAATTGTAGCACATACAAAGGAGGCTAACATGGCAACACTAGGTGAGGTGGGTTCCAGAGTTCTGGGTGTACTCCAATACATAAAGAGTTAACACGTGAAAGAGCAATGCACCATGTTACAATGAGAGGAGATGCAGTTTGTCCTGGTAGATACAGAAAAAGCATATGATGCAACTAAGTGGTTGACAGAGACTGTCTGAAGGAAGTGTTCTCCACTTAGTAAGGGTGTGCAGGGAGAAAAGACTGCAGCTAGTGTCACCTCTTGAAGTTTGTGCTCAGTGCCCACCAGCCGCCTGCTATCTGGGATCCTACTGGAACCTCTGGTCAGTGCTACACACGGTGAAGAAAACGCACGCTTAAAAAGAAGAAATGAAAGTTCTAGTGGTGAATGACTTCCTGTTGACAGAAGAGGCAGGAAAGGGTGATGAGATGGCTCAGTTGGTAAAGATATCTGACCTGACACCTGTCACTAGGCCTGGTGACTTAAAAAGAGCCAGAAGAATTCTTCAGAAAGCTTTGGAAACCCATGAATGACCGACATAATACCAGAAACAAGGCTACTACACAAAAATCCATTTTATTTCTGTGTTTCAGCCACTCTTGTGAACGTTGCACAAATGCTCAGAGCACACTGACCACTCAAAGCAACTGGGGAGAGCAAAGCCAAAGAGGAACATTGTCTAATTTGCATAAAGCCTAATCAAGAGAAGGTGATGTCCCTGTGACAATTGACATTTATTCTAAACAGAATGGAAGGCCTAAAAATAGACTCACCACGAGCTCTACCAGCTTTTATACTGATCCTCAGTTAATTCAACTTAAAAGAACATCTTTTTTTCTTCTTCTTCTTCAAAAGATAGTACTGGAACGTGTGGATATATGTGGAAAAATGAACCCTGACCCCGGCTTGAAGCTATTAGCAAATATTGAAATAAATGACACAATTAAATGTAAACCTCAAACCTTAAAGGTTCTAGATAAGAATCAAAGGGTACCACCTTGACCATCTGTTCAGGACTGAACTAGAGAAAGCAAGGATTTCAGTGGTAGCTTCCAAGGAGGCAAAAAGACATATTAGCAAATTAGACTTCAATTTATGCAGAAATGAAGACCTTCTGTACCACAAGGATACCATTAAGAAAATAAAAAGGAAAGACACACAAAAGGTAGGAGATGTTTTTAACACACATACCTGGGGAAGGTCTTAAAATCAGGGCACACAATGCTCCTGAAGCTTTAGAAGGAATCCAGGCACTAAGAAATAGCTCAGACATCTGGATATTGCAGAGAAGGAAAAGACAGTCTGATGGCCAGCAGCGAGATGAAGGGAGACTCGTGACTACTGCATGCCAGGAAGTCACACACGGGAAAACCATAGTCGGGGCCAGGCCTCCTGGGAGTGGTGAAACAGAGAGGCCTCTATGACGGGCTTCAGCCAGCATTGCAGAAGGCAGGGCGTGAAGTGTGTAAGAGCCAGAAGGAGTGGATGGCAACAGTGAAATAGTGTTCCCCAGATCCCACGGGGCAGTTCTCATACGGACCCACAGAGGTTGTGACAGTACGCACAGGACCTGTACAAGATCAAGCCAGACAAAATCCCAGCAGAGGGGAGGTAGACACAAAACCCCACCCTTAATTCAGGAGTTATTGACAGATGATAGCTCTGGGAGAGGACAGTTCTGGCTTGCTCTAAGACTACAGCCCCTGCTAGGCTGACCATGCTCCAGTGGAAAGTTACTCACCCAATACTATTCGAGCAGCACAAATTGGAGTAGATGGGTTTAAAAAGAGGACGTGTAGCTGGGTAGTCAGAGAAGGTGGAGTGCATTTGCCAGGAGTTTGGGGGTGAATATGATCAAATCACTTGGTTTGAAATTCTCAATGGACTAATAAAGAAAATAACGTTAAAAAGCCCAACAACCTGGAACTCTTTTGGGAAAAGCTAGCAGTTTCTTGCTTAAATATTAACCTACTGGGCAACCCAGAAATATTTAGCAGTCACAAATGCACACACACACACACACACACACACACACACACACACACACACACACGGAAACGCATCCTTAATGTTCATCACAGCTCCACTCAAAATAGCCTCAAACTGGAAACGACCCAAACGCTCATCAGGAGGTGAATGAAATAGCAACCAAAGAAAATATTAGCTAAATTGGGCTTCATCAAAATTTTAAATGCTTGTGCTTCAAAGGACACCATCAAAACATTGAAAAAAAAAAGCCCACAGAAAGTGAGACAATTTTTGCAAATCACGTATCTGATAGGATCGTGTTTTCAGAATATACTAAAAAAATTTCACAACTCAACCTTAAGGGGAAACAAAGCAATTAAAATGTGGACAAAGGACTCAATTAGATATTTATTCTGGGATCTGACAAATGGCCAGTAAGTGCATGAGAAGACACCCAGAATAGTTACCAGGGAAATAAAGGAAAAACATGAGTTATTCCTTCACGCACACACACACACACAGAACCAGGGTGGTGAAGTCTACAGAGACAGTGAATGCCAATGGTTCTTGGTTGCATGAACTGCATCAACTGGTTTCTCATCACTGTGTCAAAATATTTGACATACACAGCTCCCCCCATCCCCCAAAACAAAATCCAGACATGGTGAACATCAGCAACCAGCCAACCGACCAGTCTCACTTTCTGGTCACCTCCAGAATCAACGGGATACCTTGTCTTAAAAAATAGGTTTGAGAGAAATTGAGGAAGACACCTGGTATAAACCTTTGTCCTCTGTATACAAGGAAGTGAACACACAGGAATATGTCACATGTATATGCCACATACACAGAAAAAGAAAGAAAAACCGAAAGGAGGAAGGTTAGCTTGGCCTCATTGCTTCAGAAGTTTTGGTCAGAAGTTGTCTGACTCCATTGTTTCTGGGCTGCCATGAGAGTGAGTGTCAGGATGGTGTCAGCAAGTGCATCTCATGGCAGACAGGAAGCAAAGAGAGACAGGCAGGAGAGGGCAGGGCAAGATGTCTTTCAGAGACACCCTGCCCTCCACTGACCTACTTCCTCCAAGCAGGGACCCCTTTCACAGGGCCTCCACCTCCTGTAGCCCATTGTGTTGGATTCAACCAGTGGGTTGGTTGAGCCATGGATGAAGGCAAAGCATTCATGGTCCAATTCTCAAGGTCCCAGTTTTGAATATTGCTCACACTGAAGGCCAAGCCTGAAACATACAAGCCTTTGGGGGAGATATTTCCTGTTCAAACCACACCACAGGCACTTTGGAAAACATTAGGTAGCTCATAGAAAAGTTATACAGGGACATTTGACCACAGAATTCCAATCTTTAGGTTTATACTCAAGAAGACTGTGCACATGTTGGGGTGGGAGTGGCCACAAAAATCTACACACTATCTCCATTATTCATAAAACCCCCAAATTGGAAAATGACCCAAACATCAGATACAATGTGACAACTCTATAGAATATAATATTATTATGCTGTGACAAGGAATTAAGTCTTGACACATGTTGCATTGTGGGTGACCTGGAAATACAAAGCAAAAAACCGAACTGATCATAAGAAACCAATTATTGTGCGATTCCCATTCACATACAATTTTCTATAATGGGCCAATTATGAGTCAGCATGTAGGCTAGGGAGAGTCAGGGCATGGGGAGGAACTGGAGGTGACCTCCAGTAGGTCCGTGCTTTCTTTGGAAACTGATGAAACTGTCCAAGCTTAGATTGCGAGCCTGGTGGTTGGACTCTGATGGCACTAAAACTGCTGACCTGCATGCATTCCACGTGAACGGCTTCCACGGCATGTGAGCTACAGCTCAACAAGGCTGTTACTGAAGTGGAAAGGGAGCCTAGAGAGATGGTGGTTGGGAGAACTTACTGATTTTTTTTTAAGAGGACCCAAGTTCAGAGTTCAGTTCCCAGCACCCATGTAGGGCAGGTCATAACCACCTGCAACTCCATTTCTGGTCTCCCTTTCCTGGTCTCCATGGGAAACTATACACATGTACACACACACACACACACACACACACACACACACACACACACAGAATATATATCATAATGTAGAATGGAAAAGGAAAAGTGAGCTGTAAGATGTCTGCACACACATTATGGCAAGGAAGAAGGTACTCTGTAGGAGTGCATTTGTGTGACTCTGCAGGGCACAGACTTACAGTGTGGGGAAGCCAGATAGTGTTTTCTTGGGAGAGGGTTAAGCCTGCCTGGAAAAGAAAAGGAGGGTGCCTCACAGTGGATAGAGGTTCTCCTCACTATGACGAAGGTCACTCTAGTCTACATACCCTCAAAGGCATTACATGTACACTTAAAACACCTGCATTTTGCTATCTGTCACCCTGTGGTGCGATTGGTTTTTATCACCTGTAAGTAAACCATTGCAGTTTATTGAGACCCCAAGAAGCCTGTAAACTCATAATTAACACACTCATTGCAGTGACACTCTGTGTGGCTCTCATTTGAAATCTGCTTTTATCCTGCTAGGAAAGCCGTAATGTTCACACAGTGAACCTTTGTTCATGGCACAGTTGCCATGGCACATCAGACAGGGAACCAGGTGTCTCCGTGCTGACCCTGCGTGAAGCCAGATAGAGAAATAATGTTTAAATAATGAACCGTAAGGTAGCATTTAGAAAAGCCCTCAAGGCAAACAAAGGGTCATCACTCACTGAGATAGCAGGCAGAGGCCCTGGGTGAAGCCTCCAAGGAGCTCTGGGAAGACAAGGTTTTGAAGGAACAGTTCAAATGTAGATGTTTCAGATGGGGAACAGGGCAGTAAAGGGGTGTGGCAGGGTGCTGGGGCTACTCTGTCCTGGCCACTTCTTCACCCCGTCCTTGTTCATTAGTCAAGATTGTACACAAGTCAGTCAGAGCTAGACTGTTCAGTGTTGACAAATAAGCCCCATGTGGTTCACACATCAGCATCTCTCATCCTCCACAGACAGGAAGAACCAACAGCTGTTCTCTGCAGCTATGCCCCAAGCCTAGCCCATTTTATCTCTCCACTCCCTTTTCTGGGGCCAGGGTTTCAGGCCCCTGGGTGACTGTATGCCACCATGACAAATGTCTTTAGTCACACCCACCAGTGTTTCCCATCATATCTACCCACCTCTACTGACCTGGATTCTGGTCCATGGCACCCACCCGGCTACAGGAGAAGTGATCAGTGATGTCTACTGGGGAACCAGGTGATGGGTACAGACCAGATGTTGTCTGAGTATATGGCATGGGTCACTGGAAACTCTTTCCTTTCCTTCCTACTTCTTCATGGCCTTCCTCCTGACTTCAGTTGACCAGCCCGCCCAATGCATGCCATACATCTCACGTCACCTCAGCACCTTCTTGAGGTGGGCATCTAAAGGCAGTTTCAGGGAAGGTAAAAAGGCAATGAGCATTTTCAAACACAGAGTTTTGTGACCTGTGGTGTTTGGATCCCTCAGCCTGCCCCAAGAAGCGTTCCTGACCAAGGGGCTGCAGCAAAAGTTCTGGGGTTAGAAATACTGGATTCAGCCAGGCACAGTGATGCACGCCTGTAATCCCAGCACTCAGGGAGGCAGAGGCAGGTGGATCTCTGTGAGTTCGAGGCCAGTCTGATCTACAAAGCAAGTCCAGGCCAGCCAAGGATACACAGAGAAACCCTGTCTTAGAAACATCCATTGTGTAGGTGCTTGTGCCAATAGCAATGATGGGTAACAACAGTTTTCAACTCCACACCTAGCTATTCCTCCCACCGTGGTGTACCTCAAAACTCACCTATTGCAAGCTTTCCTCGGTGAACGCATTGGGTGGGGTTGAGGTGGTGGGTGGGGCCTTTGATAGTACTGGTGACCTTTTAAGATGAGACAAGACAGAGTCCTGCATTGGCTCTTGCTCCTTCCACTAGGGGAAGACATGATGAGAAAATGGTCACCTGCATCCTTATGCATTGTCCCTGAGCTTGGCTTCCAGCCTCCAAAGCCGTGAATATACCTGCCCACTGCAATACAGCCCAGTCAGTCCTGCCCCCATCACATGCATGGGCAGTGGAGGCCGAGGTGTTGTATAGTGTGCTACACTCCCAGGGCACTGCTAACTTCACCTTGCCTGGTGGGTATCATCACAGTGATCCAGGTCCCTCCCGGGAAAGGTCATGGCCTTCTGCAGCCCCAGCTCCGCTCTTAAATTTCCCCTCGGCCCACTCAGCTTGAAGGCATACTTCCCTCCCTCCTCTTAATGAGGGAAATAGAAGCTAATGAGCTTACAAACGAGCATGGGGCAGTGTCTGGGGGAGACCCCAGCACAGTGTGCGAGGAGCTACAAAGCTGCGTGGATAATGGAGAAGATTAACTGGAAGCATGTGAGTCTGTGTGCTTGCCTCTCACCAAAGCTGTAAAAGAGATTGTCCTTAAGCTGGAACTCCTGCCCCGCCCCCATCTCCAGCTATTAAATGTCTCCCAGGAAATTGCACCGAAGGAAGGTGTTTAGCCCCACTTCCACGTAGAGCACACAAGTGGGCTCTTGAGAGGTGGTTCTCTCTGCAGAGAGACTGTTCATGACAGCAAATCCTGGGCCTTAGCACACCTCTTTTCCTTCCCATCATCCCTTCTGGTAAGGTGACCCACAGCTCTGTGATTTGGCCCCTTGAATAAAGTAGGTGATGGGGGTAAAAGAGGCATTTGTTGTGTTCCTTTTACACACAGAACCCTCCTACACATAGCATCCAACCACCAAGGACAATTCACAAGGAGGCGTTATGCCCATGTTGTAGATAAGAAAACCAGTCCCATAGGTTAAGAACCAGACCAGGATGAGCCTCCAAGCTCGTGATGATTGATATATGTTCCGCTTCCCCCAAAGCAAAGAGTGGAATGCAACACAGGTCCCAGGGACCAGTGGACCGACAGATCTGCACTTGTTTGCCTCATGATGTAGGCTTGATGGTAGGGAGCTTAGGAGGCATAATTTAGGGTTCAATTCAACTTAGAAAATATTAACAACAACTTGCCAAGGGCTAAGGGGAAGGAGGAGACTTTTGAGAGCTGTGGACTTAGCCTTCAAGGAGCTCTTGATTTAATTGGAGAGTGTAGGACCAATAAACATCAGCAAACACCACCCAGCTGGTCCCAGTGGGATGAGAGAATGTGTCATTTTTGTTTCTTTGTGTCTTCCTATTTGCTATTTCGTTCTGTTTCCTGGAAATTTTCTTTTACTGTACCTCTAAACTAGTCTATAAGGTCTTTCTCTATTCTTCAGTTCATAAGAGCACTTTGTGCTGTGGATCGCTTGTTTATCACATTGCAGAGATGCAGGGAGACTACACGCCCTCTACTTTGCCCCTCAACATCCAGCCATGGTGCCCAGATGTTCTGCGGATAGCTTGAGGAGACTCTTAAGAATCACAAATGGCACAGCCCGTCACTCAAGATACTCTAGAAGTTGAAGCAGAAGGATTACAAGTCCAGGGCCAGCTTGGGCAACTTATCAAGACCCTGCTTAAAAATAAAAAGCAAAAAAAGAGCCAGAGAGAGAGACGACTTAGGGGTAAAATTATGATGGCTGAGTTCAGTCTCTGAAGCTCATCATGGAAGGAGAAAACTGACTCCTGAAAGTTGCCCTCTGACCTCCACACATCCCAGGGCCCATGCATGCCCCCATGTATCGTACACAGAATAATAACAATAATAAAGTTTACATTATGTTGTGTTGTGTGTGTTGTGTTCAGAGGACAACTTGTGGGAGTCAGTTTTCTCATTCCACCATGTGGGTTTGAGAATCTCACCCAGATTTTCAGACTTCACAGCGAGCACCCTTACCCACTCAGCCACTCGATGTCCCTAATAAGATATAATTACGTTGCTTCTCCCTTCCCTTTCCTCTCTCCAACCCCTCCCATGTCTCTCCCACTCCCTCTCAAATTGATGGCCTCTTATTCTTTGATTATTACTATTATTGATACTACATACATATGCAAAGTATGGAAATACAACCTGCTATATCTGATTTTATTGCTTGTGAGTATATGGCTTCAGGGCTGGCCACTTTGTATTGGACAACTAATTAAGGGACTTATCCCTGGGAGAGACTAAGTATTGCTCTCTCACCAGTCATTAGTTGCCTATAGCTCTTTGTCTGGGGATAGAGCCCTTGAAATTTCTCCCTTCCAAGTTAGCATGTCTATATATTTTTTTATGGTTCAGGTCTTGTTTAGGCAGGCATATTACTGAAGTATCATGGATGTAGCTTTTCTGTTATTTCTAGGATGTACAATCTCACAACAGATTGTCTGGCTCTTAAAATCTTTCCACTTCCTCTTCCATAATATTCCTGAAGCCTTGGGTGCAAGATTTGTGATGTAAATATATCCATTGGGACTGGGATCCCCACAATCCACTGACTTCTGCGTTGTGTTCAATGTAGTTTTCTGTAATGGTCTCTGTTTGCTGTACGGAAAAGCTTATTTGACTAGGGGAGAGAGCTTCGTTTATCTGTGGTATATGGATAAGTGTTTAGAATGCAGATAGAAATTATGCTGGTCTTGGAGAGTTGCAACAACAGGTTTCCTTCTAAGATCTATGTCCTCTCTAGCCCCAGGTAGTTGGCTAATCAGGTATGATTTCCCTCCTGCTGACCGAGCATTAAGTCTAATTAGAAAGCTGTTGGTAACCACCAAGATGTGAGTGCCACTATTGTACCTTTAGGGATCGCTTGCCATGTTGGTCAGTGTGATTCACGGGGATTACTTTCCTCTCTTCATAGCTTGCATAGTGCTTTATGCTACTATGAGAGCGAGATCCAGCTCAAAACTTTCAAGCCCTGTCTGTGTTCAAGGTCTTTCTTGCCTTTAATCTCTGGGAGGTAACCAACAGCCACAAGAATAGCCTGTATTGTTTAGGAGTCACTTGGACTATCCTGACCAACAAATTGAATAAAATACCCATCCCTAGTACCGAGGTTTTTGTTAGATAGTCTATGGCTCTCGTGGGGGGCATTGTCAACCCAAGTGGTGTAACTTCATTTAAGATATATATTAATTAAGTATATAGTTTAATGATACATATATCATATATATCTTAATGATACTGAGATATCTTAATATATGAATGGACATATATGTACAAGTTATACACATATATGAAACCTTATTATATTCACATAATATATGTATATATACTATATTATATATGCATATAATATAATGTTACATATATATATATAGCATGTACATATAAAGTGTATAATTTTAGATAGATAAACAATAATGTGATTCTTTGAGGCTTTTATCAAACATCCTTGGTGTTATTTTTCACTCCTCCCTCCATCTCCTTCTTTATTGACATTTTTCCACTTCCCTGTTTTTTTTTATCAACTTCCCCTTTATATCACCTGTATCCTAATATTCTCTTGTCTAGCCTGCCCGCCTCCACACTCCCTTTTTACTTTCCTGATTTCTATAGTTACTCCAGTTATATGCACACGTCTACAGATCTGTAGCTAGGAACCACAGATGAGAGAGAATATGAGAGAGAGAATGGCTTTTTCCCTCTAGGTCTAGGTTACCTCACTCAGTACAATCTTTTCTAGTTCTATCCTTTTGCCTTCAAAAGCCATGATTTCAGTTTTCTTGACAGCTGAGTAGTATTCCATTGTGCATTTGCACCACTCTTTCATTGTGCATTCGCTGGTTGTAGGACAGTTAGGTTGTTTCTGTTTTCTGCCTATTGGTTAATAAATCAAATGGCAATGAGCGTGGATGAACAATTATCTGTGGAGTTGGACGTCCTCTGGGCACGTGCCAAGGGGTGGTATCGATGGGCCACACTGTAGATTTATTTTTAGTTGTTTGAGTGCTCTCCATACTAATTTCCAAAGTGGCTGACCCAGGTTGCATTCTCACCAATTGTGAACAAGGGTTCTGATTTTGCCGCAACCTCACCAGCATTTGTCATCCATTGTTTTTTTGTTTATCTTAGCCATTCTGGCTGGGTTGAGATGAATCTCAAAATTGGTTTAATTTGCATTTAATTGCTAAAAATGTTGAACAGTTTTTGAGATATTTCCTAGCCATTGTTATTTCTTCTTTTAAGAGCTCTCTGCCCAGATCCATAACTTATTTTTTACTTGAGTAATTTGTTTTCTTGACCCTGTTTTTTTAGTTAGTTTGTTTTAGTTTTAGTTTTTGTTGTTGTTGTTGTTGTTGTTGTTGTTGTTTTGTATATTCTAGATACTAATCCTCTGTCATATGTATACTTCGTTATTTTCTGTTCTGTAGGTTTTTTATTCATTGGGCTGACTGCTTTTTTGGTTTTTTAGTTTAATTGGGTCCCACTTGTCAGTTGTTGAATTTAATTCCTGAACAAGCTGAGTCCTTCTCTGAAAGTCCTTTCCTACATCTTCAGCTTGTAGGGCACTGCCTGTGTCTTCTTCCAGCGGTTTTAGTGTTTGGGGTTTTAAACTGAGATATTTGATCCACTTGGAGTTGATTTTTTGTGCAGAGGCATAGATAGATGTTGTCCACTGAACAATCTCACCAGTCCCTAGTAAAATATTTTTAAATATAAAGAAAGGCCAGTGATGTGGTTAACCCAGTGATGGAGCATTTGCCTTGGATACATAAGGCCATCACCAATACAGAGAAAGGGAAAGATCGAAGAGGCCAAAACCAACCAACAAACACAAATCAAATGAACTGAAGACAACAGAAGGAGGAAAAACAACTTTAAGACCATATGGTTAGTAAAGAAGGGGAGGTGTGGCCTTCCTGTATCGATGCAATGTGACAGACATGCAATCCACAACACAAAGTGTTCTCATGAAGTGGATAATAGTGAAAGATTTTTTTAATCCTATAGACTATTTTAGAGGTACAGTAAAAAGAAATTTCCAGGAAGCAGAACAAAATAACAACAACAACAACAAAAAAGACACTAAGAAACAACAATGTAGCTGGTGACCAACTTGAAGCATCCAAGACCCAATAAAGACATTTTTTGAAAAGAGAACAGAAAAGAAAGGGCTGGGAAAATAAGCTAAGAAAAAAACCTCAAACTCAAGAAAGCTAGCCTCTAGCTAAACAGGAGGTCACTAGTGAGGCAGTGAGGGTAGCATGGATGTCAAGAATACCATGAGGGATTTTAGTCAAGAAATATCTTTTAAAAATAAATAGAACCATCTTCAAAAATAGACAAAAAACAAAATATAGAAAATAGAGCTTCTATTTAAAAAAAACAACTAAAAACAAAAAACAAAATTGAGACATGATCTCACTATGGGGCCCTACCTAGCCTTGAGCTCACTATGTAGTCCAGGTTGACCTCAAACTCATAGAAATCTGCATGCTTAGGGTGTACATATGTGCACAGTGCCCTGAGAGGTCAGAAGTGGGTGTAATATCCCCTGAGAAATTACAGGTAGTTATGAGCCACCATGTGAGGGCATTGAGCCATCTCTCCAGACCTTCTAAATAATTTAAAGTAAAACAAAATTTAAAAGTGAGTCATAGGCCTGCAAAAACCTATTCATGATGATTAAAGTTTACATTAGAGTCGAGTTCCTTCCTCTCACTTGTTCTCAGGAATCTTCTAGAAAACACAATTCTTATAGATGATAGAAGAGGGAGAATGGTTCCAAGAATAGGTGATCTATGCAGAAAACAAGCAGAACTTCCAGGAAGGAGATGAGTTAGGGATGCTACAGATTCAGGAGTGGGTTTGGAGAGCATCCTTCTTCACAGTGGCCTGGAGTTTGTCAGGCCTGCAGAGGAGCACAGGCTCCTGGAGTAGCCATCATGGTGGCCGAGTGGTGGGGAGACCTCACTCCCATACCAGAGTCTGATCCAGCATAAGCACCTAAGCAAATTCAATAACTAGTTGATTAACTCTAGGAAAACCAGAATGCACGAGGCTAGGAAAGAACTCCATGAATTCAGGACTCTGCTGCTGCAGCCATTTCTGGGAGGGAGGACAAGGACAAAGAGGGGCAGGACTCATGAAGTGTGGGCACCGAACAGCCACCGACTCACTTCCCCTGTGGGAGAAAGATGAGCTGTCATCAAATGAGGCAATGGCTGCAGAGACCAGCTTGGGATGTGAAGGGCAGAGTGAGGAGACTCTTCCTCCCGGACTGGAGAGCTCAGAACTGTTCTCCCATCTAAAACCAGGAGCAAGAAGTTTCAGGAAAAAAAGGCTTGGTTTCATCAGCTTTGTCAAGTTGTGTAGCAGGATTATCTTACTAAGAATAAGGATTGGTGAAAGTGGGGCTGGGAAGATGGCTCCCGAGTTGGAATTCCTAGAACTAATATAAAGTCTGAGTACAGCAGTGCAGGCCTGTAATCTCAGCACCAAGAAGGAAGAAGCAGGAGGATTTGGAGGTCTCTCTAGTCGGTCGGTCTTGCCAAATTAATCGTTTCCAGGTTTCCGACTGAAATAAGAGATTTAGTCTCAAAGAGTAAGCTGGAAGGTGATTGAGGAAGACATTCAGCTTTACCCTCTGTCCTCCAGGCATGGACACACACACACACACACACACACACACACACACACACACACACACACACACACGGATACCTCACCTCCTCCCACAAAATAAGTATTGGTTTGGAGAACAGCATTCAAAATGGAGGAAAACTGAATCTGATCCTAGGGACAAGAATTCTTCAAGCCTTTGGTTGCGAGATTCAGAAGACCACAGTTACCCAGAGTACATAAGCATGGGTTGAGAAGTCATAGGGTGGTAACAAGAAGACTTGAGATGGCTCTGAAGGGTCTAAAATCAATCCAGAGAGTGGTGCCTGCCGGGAAGGCAGGGGAGGATCGGATTTATCCTCTATCCTGAATGGACCTTGGGGTCACATGGGTCATAGTCAGATTGAGGTTTTAGAGTATATATATATATATATATATATATATATATATATATATATATATATATATATATTTATTTCCCAGCACTATAGAGGCTCGAAGGTCCACAGGTGGAAGGCAGATGGCAGAGGAGGAGGGTGTGGTACTCCTCCAGGTGTGAAGATAATTCGTTCTCCACAGCAGCAGCAGGCTTAGTCAGTGATCACAGCTGCCACGGAGCCTGGGAACAGCAGAACGGAATTGTCCAGCCTGAGCAGCATATGCTGAAGGCAGCTTGATGCCAAACAGTGTCTTTGTCCCCTACCATGCAAGCAAGAGCAAGAAATGACTTTTAATATGGTCCATAACATCACATGGGCTCAGAATTAAGACCCTGAGTACTGTTCGGAGAATGCTGAAGGTGTAGAAGGGCGTGGTCTATCTTGCATCGCTGGAGGTTTTCTCCTGGCAACAGACACGTGAAAGTCACATGAGAATATTTATTGACATGAAAAATTCCCTTGGGGAGAACTAGGAACTGGGCATGTGTGTCAAAGCTTTGGGTCAATCTTGAAGAAGAGCTTGGGACAACATTAGGCAGAATGGTTGGAACAATGTGGAGCCAGGGGATTGGAAAGCCCTGTAAGGAACAAGACAAACATCCAGGACCCAGGGAAGCAGAATACAAGGCCAAGTGTGTAAATAAGCTGAGGATACAGAAGACATCTAAGGAGAACTGGGAAGGCCTTTAAATCCTAGGATAAAGAGCTGCAGATTTGTCCTTATGCAGAGTGACTGGGAGGTTTGAAATAGTGGAAGATACAGAGACTTGCGATGTATAAAATGTAGTCAGGAAGCAAAGTGGAGGTTGGATGAGAGGTGATGAGTTGGGCAGATGGGAACTATTTGGGATACTTCAGTGATCCAGGTGAGTAACTGGCTAGATTCTGCCAGTAGCCTTGCTGTGAGACAGGAAGGTTGGCAGGAGTGACAGAGAGGTGAGCATCAGAAATGAATGGGGCTGTGCTGTGTCAGGATGAAATCTAAGGAATGGTGGTCAATTTGTGTGTGTGTGTGTGTGTGTGTGTGTGTGTGTGTGTGTGTGTGTGTGCACTTAAGAATGGGGAGTTGTGAGATGCAGGATAGAACAAGAAAAAGAAGTAAGATGCTCAGGGTCGAAGCTAGGATTATTGCAGCTCCTATTTTAAAAGGCTTGTCCATCTGAGGACACGTAAAGAATTATTTTTATTTCTCTCCTGCTGGGCAGAGCACCAATGGGGCTGCTCTCTTGTGTTCCAGAGCCCTGCAACAATGACGACAGATAATCTCTGGAGGGTTCATCACCACCCAACACCTTCAGTGGACAGAGACTCCAGCCTAGAAAACAGCCCTGCCTAATAAACTAATTGTCTGAAATAATTTAAAGCTTGATGCAGTGATTTTTTTCCCCTCAGCCTCATGTCTTCTTAAAAGTTGTAGCAATAAGAAGGAACACTCCTCAGCCTGGAAGAAGCCACTGTCAGAAAGAAAAGGAAGACGATTGTCAAGTTCTTTGTGCCAGCCATGGCTCTGTGCCTAGGCAGAACATTGATTCTCCCATAGGATGTTATTTCTGGGACTTGAAGAGGGCACAAGTAACCAGATATTTACTTGAATAAGGTCAGTTCTCCTAGGAAACAAGTAGTGAACCAGGAAAAATGTGCAAATAAATACTGATGGAATTAATACAAGGGCAGGGAGTGCATCATTAACTCATTCATTTGCAAAAGTAGAGCAAGGATAAATGCCTCAAGAACACCCATTGAAGCCAGGCCCAAGAGGTACCTCACCAACATCCACAGAGATGCAGTTTGCTGTCCCTATCTTACCATAAAGGAAGTTGAGACAAAGGACTTTAAATGGCTTGTTCAGAATTAAAACTACTGATCTGCTGAGCTGGAATTCACCTGAGTGTGTTTTGGGGCTAGAAACCTCAGGGTAGAAATGTCCTAATGGTGCAGAACACAGTGAGGTAAAGGCTGAGCAAAGGGAGACTAGAACAGGAAGTGTTTCCAGAATGAAAACATGTTTCCCATTGTAATTGGTCTTGGAGAGCAGTTCGGGGATGGCTGGGGCACTGAAAAGGGTGGGGGCTATAAAACTAGAGACTTTTCAAGACTAACTTTATAGTTTCCATCTATTCCTGACTTCATTTAAGTCTGAAGCATTACTGGCAACACAGCCAGAGCCAAAGCCGGTGCCCCTCCCTCCTCCTTGAGCACTGGCTCGTAAAGATTCCGGGCAGCAGCTGCAGCCATTGAAACGGTTTTCATTTCCTTCCTTTGTGTGAGCTGCAAGGAAGCACAGAACGAGAGAGTGGGGGGGGAGGTGGGTCTGATAAATGATTCACTGGGAAGGCAACTTCATAAATGGGTTGGAATTAAAATACAAGATGCTCGAAGCCCTCCTACTCGCTCATGGTTAATGCCGAAGTGCGCTGGGGCCTTGGCTTTATTCACTTGACTCTGACGGCTTCGCTTATGAGTTGTAAATCTGCTGGGAGAAAGTGAGTTTGGAGCAACAGACGGCTGCAGCGCTTTCTCTAGTTGATGTGCTTAGAAATGGAGTGTTCCTGCCAGTTGGGCTCAGCAAATTCTCCTTGAGTGTATAGGGAGAAGACAATATGGGGTTCAGAACCATGGACAGCACCCAGCCTTGTGAGTCTGTTCTGGCTAGCAGGGCCATTTCAGAACCTTGGACAGGACCTTTCTCAGCCGCTAGGGAGCTAACCTGAAGTCCCAGGGAAGAAGGGGGAAGGGTCTCCAGCCTTAGCCTGAGGGAGCCTGGCACAGATGACAGAATGAGTTAACGACAGATGGTACAAAGGGCTGCATTTCATGAGACAAAAACGGTAATTTCTCACACCTACAAGGCCGAGTGCAATGGACAATGCTGTACACAGCTTCTGCCACCCGTTCCTAACAATACATCATAAGGTAGGCTTGACCTATTTCTGAATTTGGAGGTAAACTCAAGCTCACATCCCTGAAAGGGTCACTTAATGAATCAGGATAAGGGCCAGAGTCACAACGCACCTTCTCAGAAGATGAGGACCAAACTCCCCCCCCCCCCAAACACATATTGCATCATGTCACTTGTCCAGTTTTAAACCCTTTAAGGGCTCCCTATGGCCACAGGAGAAAGTGAAAGCCCTTTAAAAGATAGTCAAGGCCTTTCTAAGCCTGACTCTAGCTTGCTTTGCCAGCGCCAGGGTTAGACGCTCCTTCTCAAGCACCTCAGCTTCTAGGACCAGGGTCAGAGAATTCGGTCCAGTGGATGGTTACATGCACCATTCTTGCCTGCAGGGATCTCCTACCCCTACCCAGCTGAGGGTGGGTAATGAACAGACTCTGTCTCTTAGCCAAAATTCACCACCAACATCTCAGCCTCTATGATGCTTATAGCAGCCCAATGGGCAGAGCTTAACGTTCTGTTCTGTGTTTTCACATGGCTTTGTTTTTACCTCAATTATCACATTTATCACACTATACTCTAATTATTTGGGGCATTGCTTTCTTCCCAACTAAGCTGTGAGTACCTCCAGGGCAGGGACTCTTGCAGATTTCTCTTTGTTTACCCTGCCAATACCGAGATGTGAATGCTCACAGGGTGGGCTTGTAAAGAGAACCTGAGACCAGAAGAGATAGCTTGCCAAAGTAAGATGATGACAAAGGCCATTGTTCTTTAATGAGGCACCTTTCTAATGCCTGAGGATCTTGGAATGAGTAGACCCGAAACCATCCACATGCCAGTGGACCCATCAGCTACTGGGGCATCCTAAACCACCCCAGAGCACAGATCATGGGGGTCTGGAGCTTGCCTATAGTAGAGTGAGTACCACAACCTGGAGTGGTGGATCTAGTGACTCGATCCTCTGTCCCAATACTCTCACTGGTAGTGGTGGTGGGAAAGGAACTCTTGAGTGTGCTGCCCTGTTGATTCATCTTGTGATGGACAAAGCATCACTTGTTTTGGGTCTTAGGTTATAATGGTTAAGGTTCATCCTACAATTCATCAAACCTTTTATGGAATACTTGCCAAGACCTGCACTCTATGCCAGAAAGCCGAGAAAACAATAACTGAGAGACGATTATGAATAATCACAGCCAGGGGAAGGCAGGTCTAGTATAAGGGGGGCTGGCTGAAAAATGCCCCCATGTGGGAATAACATACATATCTTCCATATCCTTGGCCCCATGTCTTCAGAGTCAACCAACTATGGTTGGATTGAGACTGGCTTTTTTTAAGGCATCATGCTGAACATGCACGGATTTTTTTCTTCTAATAATCCTCTAAACAATACTATATAACCATTATGGAGGCAGAATTTACATGGCATTAGCTGCTGCAAGTCATCTATGGCTGATTTAACGTACACAAGGGGGGAGTTGCTAGCTTAGATACAGATATGATGGCATTTTGTACAAGGATATGAGCATGTGCAGGTTTTAGTATTCATAGGAGGTCCTGAGACCATTCCCTGGGGTACACTAAAGGACATCTGTGCATCCTGAGACTGAAGTGGGACTGAAGCAGGGAATGGTGGATGCAGGCTTCATGTGGCAGCCCTCATTTGAAGGCTTTGGATTCCTAGAAGATCCTCTAGCTGAGGATGCAGCCTTTGGACCAGTTCTCTTACATCTGTAGCTCTAAACAACCAAGAAACCTCTCATGTTAAAGGCAGCACTTGGATGAGGTCATGGACAAAGGGAGGGCTAAGTTCCCTCTACCTCATCCAGCCAGCCCCCTCTACCCCAGGGGCTGCTCTAGTACCACCTCTTCCAGGATGTTATGCCTTAACGCCTCCTTCACCGATAGACTCAGCTGCTAATGGGTGTGTAATTTGGGGGATATTGCAAAATCTGTTAACAATTAGTGCTCAGGGTGTGCTACCACATGAAAGAGTGCTCTGGGACTGGGGTGCAAAGCTGCTGCGTGGCATCCCTCCTGCCCTCAAAAAGTATAAAAGTCATTTCAGTATGTACATTAGTCCCATTGCTTGGTAGGGGGCTTAGCTCTTCAGAATACCATTTGGTGTGCGCTTTTTCTCTCTTTTCCCCTTGAATCCAACCCTCACAAAGTCCTCTTAGGTGATCAGGGTAGTGATGTGTTGTTACTTCTGGTTCATGAGTGGTACAATAGAGGCCTAGCTAGAGAGAGTAGCTTGGCCAGATTGAGGGGCTTGGACAGGTTTGCCTTTATGAGATTCAAGCCACTCCTCTCTAGAGTCAGTTTCTGGGCTGCTTCTAACTTCATGTCCGTGTCTCTGTGGAATAATGGACTGGATGACTCTAAGGTTTGCCTGTATCCCTAAGCATCCAAAAGGTGGGCTGGACCGAGCAAGCTATCCCATGTACCTGCCAACGAGTAGTGCTCTGTCTACCGACAGAACTCCCCCAATCCGTGTGCTTGCGAATGAAGTCCAAGGCTGTGTGCTTTAGTCGCCCCATCCACAGAATATGGATGCTGGGTGAAAAGACTCAAAGAAGCACCTCCCACTTTAGAACACCCTGGATTTCATTTTTTTTTCCTTCCATGGTGATTGCCGAGAGAGGGTTCTTAACACCATCAAGCTGCAGACTCCATCTGAACAAGATAGGATGAAAGTGTCTTTCCTCTTCAACTGAGAGGTTTCAGCAACATAAGACAATCCCCGAAAGTTGCTTAAAACAGTGCCCGGCTAGCGGAAGTGCTGGGCAAATTCTAGCTACTTGGAGCCCTTGACAAGCTCACAGGGAAGGGGTTCCAAGACCTGTCTCAATGATGCTCCACAGTTTCAATCTGTTATTCAGTTCTCTGTTACCTACTGTGTGCTGGCACTCAGAGGACATGGAGATAAATGAGTCCCCCCAGCCTGCCACAGGTCGACGAGGACCGATAAGCGACAGTCACAACAGCCTCATCCTTCTTTCATTTGGCTCCTCAACCAAGCAACTGAACTGCAGAGATTGGAAGAAAAAAAATGGGCATGGAGGGGGATACAAGGCCATATCAGCTTTGCAAAAGAGGATGATTCAAGTGGAATACAGTGCTAATTTAAATCCCAAAATGACTGATGTATTTTCCATGGTATTTTATTAATCAGCCCCAGACGGAGCACAATTTGCAAATTTCATGTGGCAGCTATTAAACATTTTCTCCTACGTAAGTAAATGAAAGGGATTTACTAATTCCAGAAGACACTTTGTGAATGGCTGATGGGAGCACACGCCTTGATACAGGCGGACTCTGAAGTTGCTCAAGAGGGGAAGCAATGCTCAGATTCCTGTACTGAAACTCCACACACACTTGGAGCCCTGGAATACTTGATGAGCACTGATACAGTTGTCAAGGCTGGTGGTTGTTAGGCGAAGATTCCAGATGGAGTAAGAACTGTCCTGTAGGGAAACATGGGGAAATAAAGCTGTTTGATAATGCCCTGGGACTGTTGGCTGCCTTTGGCTACCATAACCCACTCTGCCCTGTGCATTCTGGGATGCTCAGGCGGGTCTCCTGATAGGCAGAGGAAGTATAGATCTCTGGCTGTTCCTCTATTCTCTCTCTCTCAAGATAGCCACTGAGAAGAATCCTACCCTGGGGGTTACTTTTGGTGCCAAATGTTCGTTGTACCTTACACTGTGCAAAGATCTAACTGATCTACCATTGGCCACACTCAGTGATATCCGCCAATGAGTGTTAATTAACTTCATTTTGTGTGGGAGAATTTGGAAGTATAAAGAATGAAATGTGCCAGGCCATAGGGGGTGGCAGATATGGGACAGGTGGCAAGACCCGAGACACTGAGTCAAGTGGCATCCCTGCTGATAGAACCTGGGAGCCCCAGGAAAGAGGTAACCTGACGTCCTACAGGTCCAGCTCTCAAGTAGCATCCCTCTCTGGGCCCCGGCTTATCTGTAAAACTGAGCACCTTTGAATTAGGTCCACTTTGGCAAGAAGACCGTAAACTATGATCGTCTTCTCCTCAGGGGGAATGTTTTGCTAGAAAAGAAAGTGAAGCTTCAAGAAGATGGGGCTGGTTAGTGACACCAGATAGATCCCTGACAGTTGTGGCAGAGAGGCTGCCCTCCTATTAAATCAGCCTTATGCCCAGAGCCTACCAGAAGGGGCACACCCCTCATTAATCACCAACTAAGAAAATGCATTACAGTCTTGCCAAAGCCTGATCTTATGAAGACATTTTTCCCAGTTGAAGTTCCTCTTCTCAGATCACCATAGCTTACGTCAAGTTGATATAAAACTACACAGCACACGGAGTGATCGATTGAGGAATTTAAAACAACTGTGGTCAGCTCCAGGCTGTCATGGAAAAGGAAGGCCACATGCAAGAACAGATACTAAGCACGAGCTGAAAGGAGGAGGAAATGTTAGAAAAGAACTAAAGTGATAGAGAGGAAAAAATATTGACAGAATGAAGGATGCCTTGGACAGTTTTGTGGTCGGCCAAGTGACGAATTAGAGAGCTTGAGTATCGGCCAATAGAAACTCCCCAAATGGAAATAAAATAGGGAAAAATAAATTTTAAAAAAACAGAGTGGAGAGAGAGAGAGAGGAGAGAGAGAGAGAGAGAGAGAGAGAGAGAGAGAGAGAGAGAGAGAGAGAGAGAGAGAGAGAATATGAAAGAATAAAACAGCTAGACATTTAGGAGGCTGTGACAGGAGGATCACACATGTCATTTTAACCCAGCCTGCATAATGAGTATCGTGCTAAGATGAACTACATAGGTAGACTCTGATGTAACATGCGTGTCACGGGGCAACAAGAAGAAAATGAAAGAGCAGAGCAGGAGAAGCATCTGATGTGATAGTGACGGTGTCCCTCACGCTGCTTGAAAAAGACAAAGTGTGAGGTCCCAGCAGCTCGGGTTTGGGTGCAGGCAGAGGAGACTGAAGAAACTCCAACAGTAGTGCCAAGGTGCTGGGCCTGCATCCCGTGGCCATTGTAGACTATCTGAATGCTACCCCACCCGAATGGACTTGGCATGGGAGTACCTGCTGAGAACCTCTCAGGACCAGGATGCCTGGTGGCAGCAACAGAAACTTGAGGCTGAGAGTTCGGTTCACAAGCTACAGCTGCTTGTGCACCAGACTGATTCGTCCAGGAGATTTGGGGCCCCTCCGTGACTTTCTCGTCTCCAGGAAGGAAGGAGAAGAACTAAACAAGAGGTAAGAACTGTACAGCCAGAACAAGAGTTCCAAACTGTGCGTCACATCCCTGCAGGAGGTTCCTGCTGCCTCTGCCCTCACCCGAGAGTCCCCTGGGTGTCACATATTCATATCCCACCATCCATGTCATCAGAGAAATATTGGTGTCTGGGTCTCATTAGCTTTGTTATTGGAGAACAGTGTCTATCCTCCAGACTTGCGAAGTAGGATTCTCCAGGTATGATGACTGGCTCCCATGTCTGGTACCCAGCATTACACCTTCCCTGAGGAGCTCTAAGGAGAGCCTCACTCTCAACTCACTTGGGAACATCTACAAGTCTTCGTGAAACATGAATCTACACAAAAGGGAACGATGCCTCGGGTCCAATTTTAAACTCAAGGTTCACAGCATTCCTTGAAGTGCACCCTTTGGGCATGCTCACTGTGGGGAACTGGTGTGAGAATGCTCACATTGTCTTCACCATGAGCCAGGGAGGTTGTTGCATGACTGCTGCCACCTCACAGAGTTAGCCTTGGAGGCAGGTGCAGCCTGGAAAGCCTGTGCAGAGCATGGCTCATCTGCTTCTAATTCTGCTTGCCCTAGAGGCCCTAGCTTCCTGGTGTGGTTGGGTGGCTCTGAGGAAGGACAGCTGCAGACACAAGGCCACGCCTTTGAGATGCAGTTCCCTGTTTGTTTGTTTGTTTGTTTTAACTTTATCGGGTGTCGCATTTTGCAGAAAGAGCACTCTGTGCCAAACACGATTCCGATTCATGCATTATTTACCAGCTAATATCACAAATGCTGTGTATACAAACCAAGGCTGTCCCACCCTTGCCCTGACTGCTCAAAAGAGCCAAGAGAATACCAGCTCCACTTGCTCTACACAATGGGGTCAGGCTCATCACCCATGTCGCCCTCGGTCGCCCCCCTGTGGCCAAGACAGGGTCATGTCAGAGGAACATAAACAATGAACAATAGGCATTGAGTGGATCCTTGCTACTTGCTAGATTGAAGACAGTCTTCTGCTTTCCAAAGCCTCTCTCCCCAAGTCATGCTCCTGTTAGCTTCTGCTTTTGGGAAGTGAGTGCCAGCAGATTTGCTCAGAGTCCCCGACTCATTCCTGAACCCCCCCCCTGCAGCCCTCCCTTAACCCCCTCTTGCATGCCTCCTTGAAACCCTCCTTGTAGCCATCACTGTCTCCCTCCCTGCAGCTTTACCTGAAATCCTCCCTTCATCTCTCCCTCTATCCTTCCTCCTATCTCCCTGTAGCCCTCCCTTCATCCCTTCTTCCCTGGCCCTCACTGCATGTCCTGACCGCTCTTGTCTCTTCCCACCTGTTAGCGTCTGACATCCTCCATTATGGCTTCTGCTTCGTGCCATCTGACCTTTTTCTATAGATGCCTCTCTCTGGCAGGAAGCCCTGGAAAGAATTGAGGAGAGGCCAGGCCTCTGTGTATCAAGCTTGGAAAGCTGGTCCAGAGGAGCAGCATACAGTGGAGGTGGAGAGAGAACATGACCCCCAAGCATCAGTGGGTTGTCCCATGTATTAAAGTATTGGGCCTGTCACGTGTGAAATCTATTAGATACTGACAGAGCTGGGAAGTCCAAAGGGGCATCTTATTTAGGACACAGTGCGACTGATGGGAGAACTTGGGAGACGTTCGGAGAGATAGGTAAAAAGAAGTGAGTATACATGGGGCTCATGAGGGTGGAGACGTGGGGGGAGGACTGCAACATGGGACCCAGAGATGCGAAGAGAAGTTACAGAAGGGACTCATCCCTCTGTATGTGCTGATCTGATCCAAGGAAGTCAGGAGCCAGAGGGAATGGAAGTGTCACTGAATGACAAGCCCTCCAGGTCACTGGAAGCCACTTTTCTCGTTCTCCAAATGGAAGTCATAAAACCTGCCTGCTGGCAGAGTCTTGGCGGATGCACTCTGACAGAGGCCAGGGAGGCGCATCATTGCAGGGTCCTGGGGAGGCAGGCGCATTATTCACAAAAGGCATTTCCATATGTCTCTGTGAGGACTCAATTCCCCTTCCTCCTTGGGGAATTCACTCACGGCAACCCATTTGTGCCTGATTGCGGAGGCCGCTGCTGATAGTCTGGTGCATAAGAGAGTCTACTGGGTGCTGCTAAGTCACTGAAGTCCGATGTACCCTATTGCCTTTGTCTTGGCCACTCCACTGGACCCTGCAGAGGGCACCACGTGGTTCGCCGGCTGGGGAGATCATTCCCCAGGACTAACTGCCTATGGTAGACAACAGCATCTTCTCATTGGCTCAATCCTCTATGCTGTAGCCTGGAAAATGCTGGAAGCGCTGCCTTCCAGGGGCTTGCTTAGAAGAGGAAAGAGGAGACAAGGGTGAAAAAATCCATCCTGCCTCTTCTTCCTGCAGAGGCAGCAACCAGGACCTGGGCTCCACTAAGTCGCCTCTGATGCCCTTTTGCTTAAAGCCCCTGTCTTTGAGCCCTTCTACAGCACTGCTAACCATGGTGGCCTCAGCCAGTGACACAGGAAGCAAGTCAAACAAGGCTTCTAGATTCGCATGTCAGCTCTGCTCTAGACACTAAGGACCTAAGAGTCCCATTGCTAGTTCAAGGCTCTGCCTCTTCCTCACAGTCATGCCAGCTGCGTCCTGCTCTGCCACTGCAGCATCACCCTGCATCACTGGGTGTGACATCACCATTCTTCATCGCCCCTGCACTTCTCCCCCCCCCCCTCTCTCTCTATCTCTCTGATGAAGCTCTGTCTGTGGGGAATCTGCTCCTCCCCTTCCTCCTGTCTTCCAAAGCACCTCAGTCTTTCAAATTTCCCAGAATTCCTGAGGTGAGATAGCTGGCAGAGTGTTCCATATGGTGCCAACAGGGCTGTCACAGGCAGCCGCCAGTCTGCTCAGGGTTCTCTGGAAAGCCCTATTCCAGAGTCCTTGGAGACCCCTGCAGGAGGAGGAGGTGCCTTGGGTAGTGATGGTCTTCTTCCAGATGGGTCACCAAATTATCCTGATGTGGGCGCAGGGAGCGAACCAACTACAAACAGTTTTGTCCTCTCCTACCCTAAGCTTCCTCTCATACACTATGAATTCAGCTTCTGGGCTCTCAAAACCCCCCAGACAAAGGAGAATGGCTTGTTGGGAAATACCATGCTATGAAAGCAGCACTCCTGAATTAAGGGGAATTAGACAAGACCCAGCTGTGCCCAAATGGCTCCCTCCTCACATCTGCATGTTTGTTGCAGTGCCAAAGCTCTGAGGCTGGCGAGGGCATGTGACAAGCTGAGCGTTAGGAGAGGACTGACAGCAAAGGCCTGCGGCTACCTCAGGAGGGTAATCTGCAACGACCAGCTGAGTAGCTGTGAAAATGCATGCTATGGCCATTGTCACTGTATCCTCTGCTTCTCATGACTCTGCACATGTGACCCATAGCCAAGGGGCTCCCCAGGCTGGGAAAGGCTGCCTGATGTTGGCTAATGAGGCCTGAGGCAGAGGTGGCTTTGTAGAGAACAGGGTGATGGGGCCAGACCTGTGGAAACAGTCTGAGTTGCCCCCAAGGCATTGCCTCCTCATTCTCTCTCACACTGTTCACTGCATGTAAGCTGCTTGGCTTCCTGCCTCTGTTAGACTGCACACTTCTGTCCCACTGGCGTTAAGAACTGGACTGTGCCCATAGGGTATCAAGTCTCTTCTTGGTAGCCTGCTATGCTTCCTCTGAGTGTCACCAGGCCTCCCCATCCCAGGGATGTGGTCAAATGGGAGGATACAAGGGATGGGATAACAACTGAGATGTAATATGAATAAATTAATAAAGTATATTTTAAAAAAAGAACTGGACTGTGTCTCTGAAATTCCCAATAGGAGGGCATAACCCCAGTACTTCTGTTATGGGTTTTCTCATTTGTCAACTTCACTGTTACGTCTGGAATTAACTAAAGCCCAAGCAGCTGCATACACCTGTGAGGAATTTTTCTTAACTAGATCATTTGCAGTGAGAACCTCCATCTTTAATCTGGACCACATCTTCTGCTGGCAGCCTATACAAGGGGCACGGAAAAGGGAAGCTTTCTCTCTTTGCCTGTTCACTCTTGATCTTGCTGACAAGTTTTCCTTCACTGGCACTGCAGCCTACTTCTTCAGGAGTCCAGCACATACTGAAGACCAGCTAAGACATCCAGCCTCACAGAGTGCACATCTATTAGCTTTTTGGACCTTCTGTTGGTAAGACAGCCATTATAGGATTAGCTGGACCACAGCCTGTAAGTCATTCTAATAAATCCCATATACATTCAGATATAGTCTTATTTGCTCATATAAGATTGGGCATTATCTCAAAAAAGACATGTCTTCAACACCTGATCACGCCTTCTGGTCTTCAGGGCCTATAGCACAGTAGGTATCCAAATGCTTAAGCTGTCCAGTGTGTGTTACTTCCCTTTGCCAGCTCCAGGACACCTATACTCCCAGATATGGACATCATGGAGAGTCCCAGAAAGCCCCTGGAAGAAGCTTCTGAAAGATCAGAGAGGTTCCCTGACAGGACAGCCAGAGCTAGTGGGGCCAGCATGTGTAGACACACTCCCCTCCTTTTCCTATGAGGTCACTCTAAGGCTCAGTACACCTTGTTTGCCCTGGATCCCTGTCCTTAGAGCTCTGGCCACCATCATCATGAGCCACTTCACAATGCCCCAACATGGGTGTGCCCTGTATCTGGCCCTCTCTACTCATTGCCCTTGCTCCTGAGGATGCCTCAGAAAATTGCACTCCTTCCATGAGCCTAGTGCACTCTGCCACTCTTGGACTCAGCATCCTGAGAAAATATAGCTCAGACCCGTACCCTTCAGAGGAGAGGGAGCCTGTGGTGGCTATGTGAGCTGAAGGACACAGAACCTCACTGCCAGCTGCTCTAGGGGACTTTAGTCTCAGGAAGCACAGCTGTGTTTTTGTCTGTTGTGGCTAGGGAAAGGTCATGACATGTACTTTCATGTCTCAACAAAGGGAAGGCTCCCAGGAAACAGCAGCCAAGAGAGATGTGGGGCTGTGGGAAATAGAGCCTCATTCACGCTATGAATATGAAGGAAATCCTTTCTTCCTATTCAAGGTCTGTGTTAAACCCATAGTGGGGATGTGAAGAAATCAGACAGTATATATATACTCCCACAACCTGGGATCCTTAACTGGGGGTATGGAGAAAGTAGAGAGGGTGTACTTGCACAGTGTAGGGTGACTCTGAGGCTCAAGGGTAGGAGAAGATTGGCTGTGTTGATTTTGTGATTGAATTTGATGCATCCTTATATTGTCAAAATATGTTATTCTGACTCTTATATAGACAAGATTATAAGATGAACATAAGTGTTCATCAAGGGAAAAAGGGGGCACTGGAAGCCGAATACACACCTCGAATGTTTTACTTCAGGAGCCCACCTCTACCCTCACTGCTGCTAGAGTCCTGGCATCTTCGCAGCCCCTTCTGGCCAAGGGACGCTGCTCACTGAATCAGTTAACAGGTGACAGCTAATGTGAGCTCAACCTTCTGTGGGCGTAACAGCACTCATGAAGGAAGACTGAAGTTGTCCTCCACCATGCCCCACATGGTTACAATTAAGTCTTCTTCCTCCTCCATAAAGAAGATTAGGGGCCCAGGGAAATGGGTGGCTGAGCAAAGCACATGGCACAGAACCTTGGCACCCTGAATTCAATCCCTGGAACCTACATAAAGGTGGAAGGAGAGAAATGGCTCCATATAGTTGTCCTCTGACCTTTACATATGTGCTGCAACACCATCGCCCCACACATATCACCCCCCATAACACACACACACACACACACACACACACACACACACACACACACAAATAGCAAATCAATGAAAACAATTTTAAAAAGAAAAGGTAAAAATTCCTGCCTTTGTGGTCAGTGACCAAGTGACAGTCCCAGAGGGCAGAGGCTGCTGTGGAGCTTGGGCTTCTTCATGCTTGTTATCTGCCTCCCATAGCAAGTGCCCGCAACCTTGTTGCCTAACTGCACAGATATGCTATGTCTCTGTTGCCGTGGGCAGGGGTACTGGCCAGGGTGGGCAGCTGGTCCACTTGGGCATCACCGGCTGTGCACCTGTGGTCTTGGCTGGAAGCTAGGTCCTCTCTCAAGTACATTCACCTTGAGATAATTCAGTGCCTTGTGACTGAAGGGCTGGGGGGTCCCCTTTAGTACCTCCAGAGGCAGTTCACAGCAGGGATGATGCCCTTTCTCTAGCTGGCTGGAAAGGCTCTACAACTGAGGCTTACATAGCACCATGTGGTCATGCACCTTTGCCATGTGACATAACCCATTAAGGAACTTGATGGATGATGGCATTGCATCCTTGGCCCCACTGGCAACTATGGAAGATTCATCACAGACAAGCAATGGAGAAGCTAAAATATTCCATGTTACCATGGAGTAGAGTAGCAGATACAGACGCATGCATGGGTGAGTGCACACTCACTTTGTAGACCTAAATAAGTACGCACGCGCACACACACACACACACACACACACACACACACACACACACACACACACACACAGTCTTGGACCTGTGGTTTAGAGTATCCAGCGGCAACAGTACCCCAGCTGCAGTTAGGGGCGGAGCATCTAGAGCTTGGCTTCTAGAACCATCTCTGTAAGAAGTAGGACACTTTCCGGACAATGTAGGTAGACAGGGACAGAGAAGGAGATACGCAAGACAAGCCTAAGGCAGGATGTTTTGAGAACATAGGGAGAATCCTGATGAAGGTCCCACACAGAGCCTTCCAGACTACAGTGATCAGTGGACGGAGTTGCCTGTGACAGAGCCAGTGCAGACTGAGGAGCTGTAAGTAAATGGTGGTAGCACGGACGTGACCCAAGTCTAAAAGAGGCCTTCATGCTCTGTGTAGTGTCATAACTTGAATAAGAAAACTCAAAGAAGCAGAGTCTCTATGCCCGAGAATTCCACGTGCCTCCATGCATTTCCTGCAGCCCTTCCATTCAAGCAGGTGAAATGTGACCTGCTCCTCAAGTGGGGACTGCACTGTGACTTCTGCCCCAAAAGTAAAGCAAGGGAGGGGGCAGGGATTTACAGTGATAAACACCACAACTCAAAATCCAGTGTCAACTCCAACAGTCATAGGCTTGTTGAGAGTGTGTGGCTTGAACATGTGTGTTCCCAAATTCATATGCTGATTCCCAGGCCCCCAAGGACACAATCGTTCCTTTGCTTCTCCTGTTTTTGAGGGCTGATAGCTACTTCACCAAAATTCAAGGGCACTAAATCATACTTGAAACCTTTACCTCAACTCATGTCACAGAAAGCAAAGAATAAATGATCTGAAAGATAAAATTAGATGTCTATCTCATAGCAAACACAGAAATAAATTCCAGATGGATGGAAAACTTGTATGCGAAATGCGAAACTGTAAGGCATTTTTTTAAAAAACCATGGGAGAATGTTTTCAACACATCTCAGTAGGGGGAATGACAATAGACACACGGATTTCAAAAGCTAAGTAAGGGTGGGCGAGGGACAGGATGGAGCAGGTGGTCCCCAGGTGAGAAATGGGCTGGTCCACATGGGCAGTTAGAAACAGAGCGGGAAAAAAACTGCAGCATCCATCACTTCCATCCACTGACAAGTGCTGAGGAAGTGATAACACTGACCATTGGCATGAGAAACAGGACCTCAGCCACAGTTGGTGGGCAGGCAGATCTCTGTGACTACCAAGAGAAAGACTTGGCAATCTCTACACACCCTGACCTCTAATCATGGTGGCTATTACTACTTCTGGACGAGTCTCTGCAGTCATTCAATACTCTCTGGTGCTCAAGCTACGAGTTATGATTTGTCATAGCAGAAATTCCAGCCAAGAAAGGACACTATCTGGGGAAAGGGGTAAACACAGGTTTTTATCCACAATGGGACCCTCTAGATAAACTAGAAGTGACTTTGCTGTGTTATCTAGGGCAAGCCTCCAAAACAATGGTGAGAGGAGGAAATGAGGGCCAAAGCTGTGTGAGGATGGTTCCAGATGTGCACATTTTTTTAGATGCACAGAATATTGTTATTTTTACTTCTTTTATCTTTTAAGATCATAATGTAGTTATATCATTTCTCCATTCCATTTTCTCCTCCCAAGCCCTCCCATACACCCTTTCTTCCTTTCTTTAAAATTCATGCAAAGATAAAGAAACTGTGGTACATTTACACTATGGAATACTACTCAGCTATTAAAAACAAGGAAATCTTGAAATTTTCTGGCAAATGAATGGAACTAGAAATGATCATCCTAAGTGAGTTAACCCACTCAGAAAGATACACATGGTATACACTCACTTATAAGTGGATACTAGCGCAACATGGACGTCCTTTGAGAGTCTTCACTCAGCGGGGGATTGGCACAGATGCTGAGTCTTGCTATTGGGACTCCAGGTGAAAGTGGTATGGAAAAATGGGGAGACAGAATGACCCAGAGGGTCCTGGAACCCTATAAGAAGACCATCAAGGCTGGTGGATCTGGACCCAGGAGTCCTGCACAAACTACTATACCAACCAAGGACAATGCATTCAGTAAGCCTAGACCCCGCTCCTACTCAGATCTAGCCAATGGACACTGCATTCTCCATAGTTGTGTGGAGAGTGAAGACTGACTCTCACATGAACTCTGGTTCCTCGTATTTGACCACTTCCCCTTGGTGGGGAGGCCTGGCGGCACTCAGAGGAAGCAGGCTACCCAGATAAAACCTGATAGGCTGTGATCATATGGTGGAAGAGGAGGTTCCCTTCTGTTATAGGCCTAGAGGAGGGGAATAGGGTGAAAGAGGGAGGGAGGGAGGAATGGGAAGATACAAGTGAGAGGATAACAATCAAGATGTAATCTGAATAAATTATTTAAATAAAAGAAGAAAATTTTAAAAAAGAAAAAATAGTCTTTATACAAAAGAAAAAATTGTTACCTTTTAAATAATTAATTGTTGATACATACACACACATATATATATATATATATATATATATATATATATATATATATATATATATATCTGCTCAGCCTGTATAATGTTATTCATAATTATATTTTCAGAGATGACCATTTGGTATTGGTTAACAACTTGCTCCTCGCTGAGGAAGACTATTTCTACCACTCTTGGTGTCCCTTAATTACCTGCAGTTCTTTTGTGGGCCTGAAACCTCGTGGTCTTTTCCCCATCCACATTAGTATGTCTAGCATCGTCTTTGTTGTGATCATGTTTAGGCAGTCACATTGGTGAGACTTGGCGGATGTAGCTTCTGACATTACTAGGAGGCACAGGCTCACAGCAAATTCCCTGGTCCTCTGGCTCTTACCATCTTTCCACCCCACCACCTGCAATGTCCCCTGAGCCTTAGGTAGCGGAGTTGTTTTGTAGCTGTATCTATTGGGACTGGGCTCCATAACTGTGTATTTTGATTAGCCGTGATTTCTGTAATGGTCTCTGTCTATTGCAAAGAGAAGGTTATCCGGTGAGGGTGAGTATTGTTAGTTTTGTTCATGTATAAACACTGGCTTGTAGGCACTCTCTGCCTGGAGAACAGAGGCAGGCTGGTGGCAGGGAGGTCAGATCCTCATTCTATGCTGGCCTCTCTCTGTCACTCTAATCTACACTGGCCTCTCTCTCTGTCACTCTAAGAGACAGCAAGCTAATATAGTTGACTGCTAACACCTGTTTATTTGGGGTAACATTTATTTAAATGTCAATTCTACTATATTATATATTTCTCTGCAGCTTAGAAAAAAAATATGATGGCTCAACAGCAGACTTCTCTCCTCTGCCCAGTGGAGTGTCCCACACAGCCAGAACATGGCATTACCAGAGCCCAGGCAGGCCAGGCTGACCAAGGAGGGCTGGCTTGAGAAGGAGGCTAGCCATGGAGATGAACCCATCCTGCTGAGGGGCCAATGAGGGCCCATCTGGCCACTGGCATCACCATCTATCCCAAGCTGGGCCTGGGGCCAGAAAGAAGCAGAAAATGGGACCAGCGCCATTTCGCCCAGCTCTCTTGCCAACTCCCAGATCTCACTATCTCTGCTGCTGGCCCGCATCTTTTGAAGGAATTT